>NW_008347519.1:11978-34101 GCF_000622305.1 Nannospalax galili | reverse complement strand
GTCTACATAATGAGTTCCAGGACAGCTGGGACTGCAGGGAGACCCTGTCTCAAAAACAACAACAACAACAAAAAACTCATCAGACTGACAAAACTGAATCATGTAAATATGATTATATGAATCATATGAAATTGAGTTTTAATGGTTGACTTAAAGAGAATAACTATATAAATGTAAAATATAAGACCAGCAAGAAGGCCTGGTGGGTAAAGGCACTTGCCACCAGAGCTTACAAGTGGAGTTCCATCCCTGGGACCCATACGGTGGAAGGAGAGAACTGACTCCTACAACTCTCCCTTTGACCTCTGTTGGCGCACACGTGCCAACATACATACGCACAATGAATAAGTAAAATGTGGCATTTTTTTAAAGTAAGTATGAATTCGGCCCTGAATATTACTGTCAAGTTACAGGCTACATGAGGGACAGAGAAATTTATTCAACAGCACTACTGTGCTTAAAATTCTAAAATCCGAATTTGGGAAAATCTGTAGGATAAACAATTGCATTTTTTTCATAAATAAAGCGCATGAAAAAATGGAAAGAGGGAAGAGAAAGAGAAAAGGGAGATGGAGACTTTTTTTTTCTTTTTCTTTCTGTTCTGTTTTTTTTTGGGGGGGGGGGTGGGGGGAGGCTATGCAAGGGTGCCATTTGGGATGTGGATATATAGATGAATAAGATTGTTTGGGATGATACACACACACACACACACACATACACATACAACACACACAAAGAACACAGCTAAATACCACTCCTATAAACAACTAACACACACACACACACACACACACACACAAAATGCATAGCTTTTTTAAAAAAAAGATTTATTTAGGTTATGTATACGAGTGTTTTCCCTGCATGCATATAAGAAGTGCACCCCATGTGCACAGTGCCCACAGAGGCCAGAAAAGGAGTTAAATTCTCTGGAACTGGAGTTATAGGTGGCTGTTATCTACCACGTGGGTACTGGGAACTGAATCTGGGTTCTTATTTTAGGGCTGGAGAGATGGCTCAGTGGTTAAGAGCACTGGCTGGTCCCGGGTTTGATTCCCAGCACCCACAAGGCAGCTAACTTTTGGTAACTCCAGGGGAATCCAATGCCCTCTTCTGACCTCTGTGGGCATTGCATGACATGGGTGCACTTACCTACATGCAGGCAATACACTCATACACATAAAATTAAAGTAATAAACAAAATATTTAAAAATATTTTATCTTAAATTATGTGTGTACCTGTGGATGTGTGCATGCGTGTGTGTGTGTGTGTGTGTGTGTGTGTGTTTACATGAGTCCAGTGCCTGCAGAGGTCAGAAAAGGGTCTTAGATCCCCTGAGTTGGAGTTACAGGTGGTTATGAGCCACCTGACGTCAGTGCTGGAAATTGAATTTGAGTCCTCTGGAAGAGCAGTATGTACTCTTAACCACTGAACCATCTTCCAGCCCCTTTGTTTAAATTTTTAATTCAATCACAACTACTAAGCCAAATGTGGTGACATACTCCAGGAATCTTAGCACTTGAGAGGCAGAGGCAGAAGGATCAGGAAGTCAAGGTCATCTTGAGTGCATGAGGGCCTGCCTGAAAAAGCAAAAAACCAAAAACCAAACAGGAGGGATGACTCACTGGATAAGACTTCTTGCTGCACATGCATGAGGACCCGAGTTCAAGTCCCTAGAACCCACATAAAAAATTAGGTGTGGTCGTGCTTACCTGAGAATTCAGCACTGTGGAGAGTCAGAGACAGGAGGGTTCCTGGGCTTGCTGGCTCCAGCTTAGCTCTAGGTTCAGTGGAAGACCCTGTTTCAAGTGAATAAGGTGGAGAATAATAAGTACAACAGGTCACTGGTGTCCTCTGCACATGTACACAGGTATGTGTGCCCGCACACACATGTGCACATATAACATACACATACATTACACTCTACACTCATACACATACACTCACACACAAAAAGAGAGAGAAAAAACCCAAACCCAAACCAAACCCAAGCAAATATCCCCCCCCACCGACAGCAGCAAACTAAAAAAGAGGGGAAAGGGGGTTGGGGATTTAGCTCGGTGGTAGAGTCCTTGCCTAGCAAGCACAAGGCCCTGGTTCGGTCTCAGCTCTGGGGGGGAAAAAGGGGGGGGAATGTGAGACTTTGATAGATATTTAATAATACTAAGGAATTATTGGAGAAAATAAAGTCACCAAACCCAAGAGAGGAGGCAGCTCACTGCAAGGTATGGGCCCGCACTGGCCACCACAGCTTTAGTAAGGAGCACAGCTTGGTCTTAGGAAGGCTCACTGCAGGGTGTGGGGCAGCTACCCAGTGCTCTTAATTGCTGAGCCATGTTTCTAGCCCTAGGGAGGAGTCTTTTTAAAAAAATTATTTTAGCTGGGCATGGTGGCACACACCTTTAATCCTAGCACCCGGGAGGCAGAGACAGGTAGATCTCTGTGAGTTTGAGGCTAGTCCAGTCTACACAGCCAGTTCCAAGTCAGTCAGGGATGCATTGTAAGACCCTGTCTTAAAACCGGCCCTCCTCCTGATTTTTTTTGGTCTTTTTGAGATAGGGTCTCCCTGTAGCCTTGGCTGGCCTTGATCTCATAGAAATTCTCTTGCCTCTGCCTCCCAAGTGCTAGGATTAAAGGCATTTAAAGACATGTGCCACCCACCTGGCACCTTACTGGTTATTAATGTTTGGGTGGAATGAGACTTTCAGCTCTGCTCTGGGATTAGAAGATAAAGAAGCAGGAGAGGTTTAGCATGAAGGAGAGGAAGCAAAGAGAGAGGCAGAGACAGAGGGAAAGGTAGAGAAGGGAAGAGAAACAGAGGCTGAAGTTGCATCTCAGGTGTGGCTAGATGGTGTGACGTTGGCTTAGGCTCCTCAACAGCGGGTGGGATTCTGCCTCCTGCTCCTCCCTGCAGGTGAAGCAGGAGAGTATGGAAGGAGAGTTTGCTCAAGGCCAATAGGCCTCCAAGGGACCCTGCCTTTGGTTTACCCAGGACCACGGAAGGTTGACCACATGTGCCATGTGCCTTTGTCTTGTGTGGCTCTGTTGTGCCAGTTGGAGTGTAGCTCCAGCTGACCCTCTGGCTTCCTTTGGACAGAAATCACAAATAGGCATGGTGTGGCTCCCTGGTATCAGTAGCTCTGAGCCTTTTTTCATTTTTAGATGTTTTTTTGTTTATTTTCATTTTATGTGTGTGAGTGTTTTGCTTGCATGTATATAAATGCACCGTGTTGTACAATGCCAGAAGATGATGTCACATCCCCTGGAACTGGAGTTAACGATGGTTGTTAGCCACCATGTGGGTTGTGGGGACTAAACCCAGGTCCTCTGTAAGAGCTGCCAGGGCTTCTCACTGCTGAACCATCTCCAGCCCCACTCCCCTTCTCCTTTAATTTTTAAAATATTTTATTTATCATTTTTATTTTATGTGTGTGCATGTATTGCCTGCATGTAGGTAAGTGCATCCATGCCGTGCAATGCCCTTGGAGAACAGAAGGAACTGTCAGATCCCCTGGAGCTGGAGTTACAAACAATTGTTAGCTGCCATATGGGTGCTGGGATTTGAACCTGGGTCTTCCGCAAGAAAAGTCAATGTTCTTAACCACTGAGCCGTCTCTCCAGCCCCTTCCTTTAATTTCAAAAAATAAATTTAAGTTGTTCTGAGCTTTGAGTGCCAGAGGCTAATAGAGCTGGGTTTTCAAACCAGAGGCTTGTGGTTGTAGGCCTTGAATGCCGGCTGCATTAACAGCACTGTTTGCCACTCTTGGGGGCTGTACGACTCGGAGCAACACTCTGGAGCTCTTCCATAGCCCTTTGCCTCTGCCATCTCAGCTCTCCACAGTGTCTGTACCTAGCCATTCTCTGGAGCGCTTTAGCCACTTCTAGCTGCTGCTGGATGTGCCAGTGGCTGGCAGTCCGTTTCTGGGGTGACCGGCTCAGCACCCTCTATTGAAGACAGAGACCACAGGAAGGCAGTGAAACACTCTGATGAGGCTTTATTGAAACCTGGATTACAGCAACAGGGAGGACAGTGCACAGGAGGACGAGTGAGGTGCACATGCATACTAGCTGTCATGGGTGCAGGGAGCAGACTGAGGACTGCTATGAGAAGGTCTGGGGTGGCCATGGATGGTGTCATCCGGAGCAGGCGCAGGTGGGATTATCCTAAGGGTCATCTGAAGCTGTCATGGCCAAAGTGAAGTTTCCTGAAGCAAAATCCGCCATTAGAATGGCAGCCATAACAGCTGAAGTGGGTCCTGCCACCGGAATAAAGTCTCTTCTGGGCACCCACTGCTGACTTGAAGTCTCTTCCAGTGTCTGATGCTGCGCTGGAGCAGCCCTGAGATGTTTGAAACAGCTGCATCTGTCATGATGGCAGTTCAGGAATTTCTGGAGAAGTGGCTGCTTGATTGACAGGCCTTACTCTGAACTTGGTGGTGCTGGAGTAGCAGCGGACACCACCCTGACGACCTTCCGGAGCACAGCAGTATCATCCACTGTCCCTCGGGACCTAGTTACTTCAAAGATAACGATAGTCAGTTGGTCTCTATTTCTGACCAGTCTGTGGCCTCAGCTGTCAATCAAGCAGCCAAACTTCTTATGCCTGACAACCTCAGTCATTAAAGCAAAAAACCAAGAGGGTCTTTCAACAAAGATGTGCCATGAAATAAACATTCTTTTAAAAGACTTTTTTTTGTTTGTTTGTCTTTTTGAGACAGGGTCTCCCTGTAGCCCCAGCTGGCCTGGAGCTCACTATATAGACCAGGCTAGCTTTGAACTCACAGAAATCTGCCTGCCTCTGCCTCCAGAGTGCTGGGATTAAACATGTACATCACCACACCCAGAATTTAAAAATTTATTTTGAAATTATGTGTATATGTGTCGGACATGTACATGCCAATGGAGACAGGGGGCATTGGGGGAGCCCCTGGAGCTGGAATTACAAGTGGTTGTAAGCCTCCTGATGTGGGTGCTGGGAACCTAACTCTGGTCCTCTATAAGAGCAGTATGATCTCTTAACTGCAGAGTCATTTCTCCAGCCCCCACATGAACATTCTTGGGAAACGTTTAACTCCCAATCAGATGCCCTTAGGGAGAGTTTATCTGCCTGGTCTGTCTCACCAAGATGCCCAATGAAAAATAACAGTTATCTCATTAGTTAACATTGGCTGTTCACTATCCCAGATCCTATTCTAAATGCTTTACATATTAACTCATTTCATCTTCTTGACAACCCTTTTTTGAAGGTAGTGCTATTAAACCCATCTAATAGATAAGGTAACTTGAGACCACCTTTTTTTAAGATTAAAAAAATTTTATTTTATGTATATATGTGTGTGTTTATGTCTGTATGTGTGTATGTATGTATGTGTGTGTGTCTATGCATGCACATGTGTGTCGGTGTCTTCAGAGGCCAGAAGAGAGTGTGGGTTCCTTGGAGCTAGAGTTGCAGGTGGTAGTGGGCCAACAAATGTGGGTATTGGACACTGAACTCTGGTTTTCTGAACTTGGGTCCCCTGGAAGAGCCACAAGCACCCTTAACAACTGAGCCATCTCTCCAGCTCCTGCAGTAAATTTCTTAAGGTCACACAGATTTATTAAGCAGTCTGTCTGTAAGTGAACATGCTCTTCACACTGAGTGGTATGACAGTGGTAACCTGGGACAGGCTTATTGATTTCTGCCCCAGACAGAGCTTTATCATGTATAGCTTCCAGCAACTGGGGCCCAGGGCTGCAATGCGGTCTTCCTAGGGCTCAGGAAGGGACCCTGAGCCATACTACAAAACCACTTTGTACATGAAAGGCTCCAAGAGCTGGGAAAGAGTTTGCCAAAAACAGCAGCATGTCTGCCCTGGACTGATGTCACGCTTCGGGCCCTGGATGCCAGGCTGGCCTGGCCATGATTCTTATCAGCTCTTCAAGCAGGGCACTCTGCAGTGCCAGCCTTCCAGCCTCAGTGTGCGCCTAGGCAGTGTCCCCAGCAGCACTCCAGACTGGGAGAGCTAGAGGACGCCCATATGTGAGTCTCAGCCTGGCTTTTGGTGGGCATCTGGGTCCCCTCCCCAGGCTCTGGCAGAACACCCTTGAACAATTTAGCCTGAAATAGCATACAAACTTCTTTCCTATTTTTTTCCAGCCTTTTGGATGAAATTATATTTTACAAATGACTCATTATTATATTTATAGCTTTTCCCCAAATGATTCAAATTGTGGTTTGTCGCCTCCCTGTCTCTCGGCTCCCCCCAGCTCAACAGGAAGAAGTGCTGTTTACTGTACGGCCAGGTGTGGCTGCTCAGAGTGGCTTTGCCTCTCCCTATAATTACGTTTGCTTGAGCCCTGACAAGCACCCCGGCACATTTAGTCATGCACAGCCTTTGTTCCAGCATGCTGTTGGGAGACAGTATCTGACATTAACTCAGCTCAGAATTTGTTCTTGTAGGAAGCACATATGTGGGGGTGGGGAGAGTGCTCACCAAGCCTTAGGGGTGCCTGTTCTCAGGGATGCTGTGACAGAGGGGGCCTTTCTGAAGGCAGAGGCTGGAGTTGCAGTTCTTCAAAACCCCCTGTGAGAAGGCTGGGGTGGAGGGCCTGAGGCCTCAGAAGGGGCATTACTGCAGAGAGGGCAACAGTGGAAGAGGGGGCTGGTGGAGGAAGTGGCAGCTCCCACATTCCAGGCCTGGTAGCATCGTACCCTGGACCCTTTGCAGTTCCTCCTGAGGGCACTCCTGGCCCTTTCAGAAATTCCATGCCCCTTCTAGAGAACTCCAAATCCCAAGGACCCCTCAGTTCCCCATCCCACCCTGCCTCCCAACCTGGCTCCTAGCTATGTAGACTAGGCTGGCCTCAGTTTCACAGAGATCTGACTGCCTCTGCTCTTCAGTGCTGGGATTAGAGGCATGCACCACCACGGCCAGCAGAAGGTGCTGTTTTCGAACATGTGTTCTTGGGGTACAACTCCTTTTGGTCTGTTCTCACATTCTATCTTTCAATCTTCCAGCTTGCTTCTGCTGGGAACTGTATTCTGTGCCTGATCAGAGCACTACAATGGCAACCTGTGGGCAAAACCAGACACTGGCTCTGAGTAAAAGTCAATTGTGGAGCAACTGTCTTGACGAAACGAGGGTTTCCTGGTACACACCAGTGGAGGGCATCACTTCATTCTGTCTTTGATAGGATGATAACTTAAGGGTGTTGGTTGAAGATGCATATTATCTTTAGGCTGTATTTACTGAGCGATTTGCTGGCTGCCTTCTTATTCCAGGTGGCCGTTTCCTTCTTAGGTCTTAGATGTTTCTTGTTTGATAAAGTGAAACAAGATGATGAAAGCAGCTTGCATACACTTCTCAAAGTGTGTTCACCTCGTTTATCTCTTAGAGGCTGTTATCGTCCTGGTTTTTCTTTATAAGCGTATTGAGATAGAGAGATCAAAATCACTTGTCCAGTCCTCACAACTAATTTTAATGACAGATCTAGGTAGAAAACCAAGGACTGATGCTTGCTACTCCAGTGGTCACTGCTATGTGGTTCTAGCATATTACATGACTTCAAAAAGGGTCCTGTAGCAATATGGGCAAAAAAGATGTCTGAGCTCTGGGTCTGGGAGCTGGTGAGGTGATCTTAACTCGGGAACTCTGCACAGGTTTTTCAGGGGTGTGCTGTGGTCCCAGTTATAGACGGGAAAGCCTCTGTTAATTAATTATCTGCACATCTCTCTTGAGGTCTTGCTGGCGGCTTATATTTTAAAATAAAGTATATGTGGTATTAAACTTACCATTTTAAGTGCTGAGTCTAGTGCTACATTCAGACTGTCATATGACCATCACCACCATCCATCATTTTCCTCAGCTCAAGCTGGAACTCTAGACCCATTAAATAATTGTCCCTTCATCTTACCCACTAATCAACACTCTATTCCCATTTTTTTTTGTGTGAATGTGACCACTCTAGGAATCTCACAGGAGAATAATTTATTGTCCTTTTGTGTCTTATGCTGATATAGTTTTAAATGTTTTTGTGGAGGGGATTTATTTTTATTTTATTTATAAGAATGTTTTGCTGCATGCATGTATTTAAGTGCACCATGCTCATGCAATGCCAGCAAAGGCCTGAAGTTTGGGTTCAATTCCCAGCACTCACATGGTGGCTAACAACCCTTTGTAACTCCAGTTCTAGGGGATCTAATTCCTCTCCTGGCATTCATGGGCTTTGTACGACACAGGTGCACTTACGCATGTAATGCAGGCAAAACATTCATACACATAAAATAAACCAAAAGGAATTTACGTGTATAAGTGTTTTTCCTGCATGTGTATAAGTGCACCAAGTTTGTGCAATGCCTGTGGAGGCCAGAAGAAGGTATCAGATCCCCTGGAACTGGAGTTACAGATGGTCCTTAGCGGCCATATGGGTGCTGGGAACCCAGGTCCTCTGTAAGAGCAACCAGTACTCTTTAACCATTGAGCCATCTCTTCAGCTCCTGCTGACTTACTTTTAATTGGCCCATCAGTTTCAACTACAACAAGGATTCTGATTAGCAATATTTCATGCCCAGAGAGGAGGAAAAGCGAAAAAAAGAAAAAAGAAATTAAAGGCTGGTGAGGTGGCTCAGTGGTAAAGGTACCCAGCCTGACGGCCTAAATTCAGTCCCTGGAACCCACATCATGAAAGGAGAGAACCTACCCTCATAAACTGTCCTCTGACCTCTACCCATGTGCTCTGGCACCTATGTGCTCCCCTGTCCTCAACCAAATAAATGCTTTAAAAAAAGAGTGGATGGAGAGATGGTTCCGTGGTTAAGAGTACTGACTGCTCTTGTAGAGGACCCAGGTTTGATTCCCAGCACCCACATGGCAACTAACAACTGTGCAAAACTCCAGTTCCAGGGGATTCAGTGTTCTCTTCTGACCTCTGCATGCATTGCATGACACAGGTGCACTTACACACATGCAGGCACTACACTCATGCACATAAAATAAAAAATAAAATGTTAAAAAGAAAGAAAGAGAAAGAGGCAGGAAAATAGAAACAAGCAAGAGCAGTTTGACGTAGACTGCTCGGCTGTCAGGAGTAGCAGGTACAAGGACTGGGGTGGGGAGATGGGGAGACAGTGCTACATAGGAACCGAAATACTGTGCTTTGTGATTCCAGGGGAGGAACCCATGTCTATCCTGGAGAGGCTCTTTTTTGAGGCATAAACTATGAAGAACCCAATGGGGACGATATCTGGTGAGACCCTCGGGGCATGCTGAAGGCAAGACAAATTGCTCTAGAGAAGAAATCCATAGGAACTTGAAGTCTGCTCACAAGGATCTGGAGGAGAAGAGAGAGAGGAAGAAAGCCCAAGTTTAGACATAGGGAACTGAGGAGTTTTGGAGATAGGGACTTGGTGGTGAATTTTGAGGAGAGCAGTGTCTATTAGCAGATTTTCCTTTGCTTAATGACCCTAAACATTGTTGTGTAAAAGCCTGCTGCTGCACAGATTGGGTGGTGGCTGGAAAGATGTAGAAAAGGGGCAGAGTCCAGGGTGATTAGGAGGTACTGGGAGAGGACAGCCACTACTGCAGGAGGCCAGGTGCCAAGGAAGGCTGGGGAAAGGGAAGCGGGAAATCTGAGCTGCAGGCCAATGAGAGTATAAACCCTCTGAGAATCTTGGGTGTACCACCAGTGTGGTGGGGGCCAGATTTGGGAGGGACTGTGAGGTTGGAAGGGGATATGATGACAGGGTGGGGCACTAATAATTTGCTAGAATGTTTCCTGGCAGGCACAGCAGTTGGCTAGAAGGTCTCTTTTTGAGATGTTCTGACAAAATCTGGACCAGGCACAGACTGGGTAGTTGAGGAGGGCACCCCTGAGGAGCTCAGTGCCTCCAGGATTTCCTATAAAAGTGGGGAAGAGTACCGATTTTGAGACAGAGAGATGTACAACCAAAGCCAAGCTCAGAACACATCCTGAGCTTTCAAAACAACACTCTTTAAAATCATCTGATCTCACAGCTATGGGGCTATGGCTGTCTGTGCTGGGGACATAGACTTTTGGGATTTCTCAAACTCGGTAAGAGGGTACAGGCAGGTTGCTTCCACCCAGAGACCCCAGAGGAGCCTGGTTTGGAAAGTACTTTGTGTTGTTGGCAATGGTTGAGATTCCTAAACTAGGTCTTCAGTTGAGTATGGGCTGGGGATAGAGCCCTGCCTGGAACCGCTGATACATCCTGAGATCTCTGGATCAGTTCCTGTGGTAGTAAGACCACTATAAAGCTGGCCAGGGACATTTCCCTCTGGTTCTCTCTATCCTTGGCTCAGAGGACCAAGACTGGGCTTGTCTGGATCTCTTGTTTTGTCCCAGCCCAGCATTCTTCATTAGACAGACTGGCGTGGAAGGGTGACGGGTGGAGGGGTCTGGCTCTGCTCATACTTGGGGAAGTTGCCAAATATGCTGGTTGCCACCAAAAACTTGTAAACTGGGGTTCAGGATGCCAGAGCCTGAGCTGGTCTAAGGATGTGCTGTTTAGAAGTTCCAGAAGTTTCCTGGGCAGCTGGGAGGGGGAATGTTCCTGCAGAGTCAGAGAAGCAGGCGCTGGGGCCGGGGCCAGCTTTCCCCTCTCTTGGGCCCCTCTGCTCTGGGAGAGCTGCATGCTCCCTTCTCAGAGCAGCTTGGGAAAGAGCAGGGGCCCTTTCAGGGAGAGGAGAGAGGGAGGCAGGCCTGAGACACTGTGAAAGCCCTTTTCTGAGCTTCAGCTGCGGCCCCAGGCCAGAGCTGGAATCCATTTTCCACTCCGTTATGAGCACCTGGTGCTCTCCAAAAGGTTGTTTAGGGGAAATATTGAGCCTCAGAATTTGACTGCTCAGAGACCTTAAAGGCCAGTTAGCCCGGCTCCCCTCCATTTTACTGGAAGGCTAATTTGAAACAGAGTGGGATTTGGCAGGAGCTGCACTGCCTTTTTCTGCTGAGGCCCCATTTCCTGAAACAGACAGTGTCCATGGGGAGTGGACATGACTTCACTAATTCACCATCATACTCCGTGGTGCATTTGATAAAAACCTGAGGTTTCTTTTGAAGGTAACAGAGTTTGTGGCTGTCGGTATTTTCAGTTCAGGGCCTTAATTTGTTTGTTCATTTAAAATCTTGGTTCACTACAGGCTCACAGCCAGCTCCTCTTTGCACATTATCAGGCTGTCTGTGATGGGCTGAGGGAAGCTAGAAAGGGAGAAATACGGAAAATACTGGAATAATACTGAGAACAGGGTAGAGGCTGGCACGGTGTAGGAAGGGTAGCAGGCGTGGTTGACAGAAGTTAATGGTGGATGTTCGAATACCTTCGCTGAGGAGTCTTTAAAGCCCTGGAAGAGACTGGGAGATCCAGGAGGTATCTGTGCGGGGTCAAGGGACTCAGTACCCTAGAAATGGGTGAGCAGTTGAGCTGCTTTAGTTAGATGGTCCCCAGGGAGGGTTCGGAGCTAGAAAGACCCCCTTGCTCAGGAAGCTTTGAAAAGAAGAGCCATGGTTGGATGGGGCAGCCATTCATAGCAGAAAGAGAGAGAGAGAGAGAGAGAGAGAGAGAGACCTGAAGTAAATCATAATTTATTGGCTATATCATTTTGGGGAGGCGTCCAGGAGGCTGCCAACTTTGATCTCATTTTCTGGACAGAACTTTAGGTTGCTTCTAATAGACACTCCCCAATGCCCAGAGAGTTAGAGCCTTCTGACAGAAGCAGCTCTTGGCAGAAACTGTGAGATATACACAGCTGGGGTGGGGACAACACCTGTTAGGGTGGGCTGGAGAGGAGACACCCGTTACTGCTGGAGGACAGAAAAATCTTTCTTTGCCTCTTCCTGAGAGGTACCGTCCAGGCTCAGGGAGGAGCTGTCTTTATACTGCACCCCCAGGACCCAGCTCTGTGCCAAACACATAATAAATAACCCAGTAACTGAAGGATGTTAATATCTGAACACCAGTGTGAGCCTCACAGAATCACTGTGTTAACCTACAGTATTTTCCTTCTTTGGGATTTAAAGAATAACCAAAAATATTTGCCTGACTTGACCTTTCCCCTCCAGGATGGGTCTTCTGTCTGTGGTGTCAGGTACCAGATGACTGCTCCTCAGATCAGCTCAGCATGAAGAAAGACCCTCCATTGGCCAGGGGAAGGGGGTGGAGAGGTGTGTCCCAGTTGACTGTGTGGCTTGCAGAGGGCGGGCTGTCACTGACTTGGGCTGGTGGCCCAGGTGAGTTGATGTGTTAGCAAACTGGTCAACTGCATCAAGTGTTTTCTCCAGGAAACAACACCCAACCTATGTTTTATCCATCTCCTACAGAGGGAAAATTAAAAGGAATTTTGATGCTGTCTCTGACAAGCTATGATGCCCAGGGCACTGGCTTGAGAAGATCATGACTTCCTTCCTGGGGTAGCTCCAGAGCCCATCTTTGTGGTTTATGAGAAGGATGAGGCGCTGAGACTCATCTCTTTCCAATTTCCTTCTCCTGAGACAGCCCTTAACTTTTCGTGGGCTTGGAAGTGCGTGTCTATTCAGTCCCCCTTGTGAGTATATTATTCCAGCGACTGAGGATGAGATGACTCTGTGGGCCTTGCCTATCCCTTTCCAGGGAGGAACAGAGCCTTCCCTTGCCCGCAGAGCTGTCAGACCGAACTCCGCGTGGGTGCAGGCTGGGTGCACCGACACCACCCCCTCTTCAGGTTAAAAAGATGTGTGCTGGTTCTCAGGACTTCCCAACCACACATCTTTTTCCTTGGGCTGTCTGAAAGGACCCCATCAGTGGTTTTGTTTTTGTTTTTCTTTTTCCTTCCTGAAACTGCTCAGGGCTGCACTCTGCCACCCTCTGCTGTGGAAATGGCTGACTCAGCCTGCCGTTTCCCAAAGGAATTATTTCCCAAACTGCTCTCCCCACCTGCTGAGTGTGCTCGGACACCGAAGCCAGAGTGTGGGGACCGGGTTTTCCTTTTTCTCGGAGTTGGGAACAGCCTCGGTGTCTCGGGGCACACTTCGGCACGAGGGGCCAGGGACTGGGATGGCACGGGCGGCGCCGCCCTCGGCTTTGTGCGCCCTGGTGGCCCGCCCTGCTCCGCGGGGCAGAGCCTGGGATCTGCGCTCCCAGGCGGCGACCGCCCGGAAGCTGCCTGGGGACCGAGCTGGGAGGCGTGCCAGCGCCGGGCAGGGGCGGAGAGGCCCGCGTCTGAGCCGGGCAGAGTCGGAGGAGCCCGAGCCCCGGCTTTGTGCCGAGCTCCCCGCCAGCGCCCCGCCGCCCAGCCAGCTTCTGGCCCGGCCCTCCGGGTAGGACTCACAGGCTGCCGGGCGGGGGCGAGGAGGAGGCCGCGTTCCTGCAAATCACATGATTTTCCCGCTTATATAAATCACAGCTTGTTTTTCTCAGCTGGCTGCAGACTTAAAGGTGCAGTGTCTTCTTTCTCTCCCTAGGGCAGGGGCTCCCCTGGGTGCTTTTGACTGCCCTCGAGCTGGGTGGAATTGGAACTTGACACGGTTCAGGGTTTAAGGGTGCCCCCTCCTCTATACTTGTGATACTTCTCTGGGCCAGGGACCAGGGAAAGGCATGGAAACATGATCACTAAATCAGCAACCGTCTCGGGCTCAGGGTCACCTTGCAGAGGTGGGTCCGTAGCCTCTGTGGACACCAGTGTCCTAGAGTAGAGCTTGAAGCCATGGATGCCTGTATTGGACCCCGAGGAGAGGGGCTAGGGAGAAATTGGCCCGTGGGAGATTCCTGGTAGCGAAATCAGATTTCTAAGCCTGGTACTTGGTATTCTGATCAGCCCTGGCTATTTGAGGTCAACGAATGTGACAAAAGTCAGCGTATCTATTCAGCCTCGACTGTCTACCTCCTAGGAATTGTGGGAAGAAACAGAGCCATGTAGACAACCATAACCCTCAAGTGCTTTATAATGTTTGTGATGAGGTATATAAGAGACAGGAGATGGGTCAAGTAGCCATTTCAGTGTCTGTTCCAGGCTGAACAGAAGGGAGTTAGAGGCAGTGCATAATTACCAGGCCATGAATGGTTTGGATAATGAGTCCTGCAGGCTTTGGGAGGAGGGCTCCTCTGGAAGCCTTGACTACAGGTGAGCAGGAGGCAGGAGAGGACAGCCTGCTAGGAGATCTGGATGCCCCTGTGGATAGGGAGGAAGAAGAATTTGGGGTGAATGGAGTAGGGACCCTTTTGCCACAAGGAGGAATTGGGGAGTGAACTCTGCAGGGAGACCACTCAGAAGTGAGTGTGGGCCCAGCAAAGTGGGAGTACCAGTCAACAGAGTCTGAGGACCAGCAATCCAGCAGGTGTGTGGGGAGGCTCCTAGGGAGGCTGTTTGGAGGGAGACCAGCATTAGGTCTCAGTGCTGGAGTATTAGAAGAAAAAGAACCAACAATGAGAGATGGGAGAGTTCGAAAGATGACTGAGTGGTTGTGTATTTGGGGAAGAAATCACACAGAGTGATTTTGATTGTTGATGGAAGGATGTAGGGAGAAGGGGACAATATCTATGGAAGTGAGGGGGAGGGGAGGCCAGGCATCCCCTTTAGAGATGGTGTTTGTAAAGATACTAGACTCAAACAGGGAGGCCCAAAATGGTGGGAGCTGGGGAAGAGAATCTACATAAAAGAAAGATGCCACAGGATGGAGCCACTGCACATCTTTAGGAGAGGCTGGGGGAACACTCAGGATGGCAAGATTGTGAGGTCCTGTGCCTCGGGGAGCAGGCCAGGAGGCCAGCAGGATGCTGTCTGACCTTGGCAAATTGTTTCTCCTCTGGAGAATGAGGATTAGATTAAATGCTTGACACATCTCCCAGGCTTCTATCATGCCTGGTACAACGTGGCTGGGCTGAACAAGTGTCCTCTTGCCTCTACACTCTTCTATCTTCCTGAGCCTCCATGTCTTTAGTGGCAGCCAATGGGTTTAAACTGTACTGTTGCTTTTCTTCTTATCCTGTCCTATTCCCCCATTTCATCTCCTTCTCCTTCTGAAAGAAACACAGTCTTGTTTGCATGAGTAATTATTTTAACTGGAAACGCCCTTTGTTATAAAGGAAGAAAATGATAAATTTATTTCCTGAGGGTCTCCTTGCGAAGATGGCTGTTACCTCATTTGCTTCTTCCAGCCCCTCTCAAGGTTCAGGAGGGCAGGTGTCATCAGGCCTTTGTCTTTACAGCGGACGAAATGGAAGAATGGTTGTCAAGAGCTGGCCAGTCTGTTGAGGAGCCACATGCCCATCCATACTTTCTAGTTCAAAGGTTTCCAAACTTGTATCTGCATACTTTACTTTTGGAAGTTTTATGTAGTAAAACATAAAACTTGTAGCACTGTGGTTCTGGCTTCAGTGAGGTGGGAAGGTTCTGGGTCACAACTGCTTGGTTTGCTCCTCCTCCTGGTCCCGGATCAGCTGGAGAAATGGGGCTTGGCCTCTGGGGTCACTGGGTACCCAGTGCTCTTGGCTCTGAATACAGCTTCCTTCTTTTCCTTTCAGCCACAAATATGCTGACTCTGAAGCCTGGGTCCAAGAAGGCTTCATAGAACCCCATTGTGCCCATGGTGTGAGCCACAGTGTTGCCTGTAACTGCAATGCCAACAGCTTAGTCTCCCGGGTTGCATTGGGGTGGACCACGAACCAGCTGAGCAGGACCAGCAGTGCCAGGCAAGAGGCCAGTCTCCAGTCAGTCACAGTGAAGCAGGTCTGATATCACTGGAGCCCCAGAACTGTGAATGTTCTTTGGGTCCTAATTTCCTGTTTGAATGAATTTCATAAAAAAATGAACTTTATTTTTATTTTTGTCTTTTTGAGACAGGGTCTCCCTATAGCCCCAGCTGGCCTGGAACTCACTATGTAGACCAGGCTGGCCTTGAACTCACAGTGATCCGATTGCCTCTGCCTCCCGAGTGCTGGGATTAAAGGCATGTGCCACCATGCTTGGCTAAAAAATGAACTTTATAGAAGAAAAAAGTTTATGTCTGGGCTAACAGTGTATCTCAGTGGTAGAGCTCTTGCCTGGTAAGCTTGAGGTCCTGGATTTGCTCCTCAGCAACACATACAGACACACACAGACACATAGACACAGATACAGATACAGACATACACAGACATAGATACACACACACACACACACACACACACACACACAAAGGAAAAGTTTATGCCTTTTAAAATTAGATGATCTGAAGTGCTAAGATGCTCTGCCATATGTGTCAACTCAAGTGTAAGATAAATACTTAGCAATGGAATTAGGTAAAAGTATATGTACATTTGGGGCTAGAGAGATGACTCAGAGGTTAAGAACACTCATTACTCTTCCAGAGGACCCAAATTTGGTTCTTAGCACCCATGTAGGGGTCCCCCAAATAATCTTAAAACAAATAAAAACACCTTGAAAAGCTACATTGTCAACTAGGCTAAATGTTCCTTTGACAGCCCTGATGCTCCCCCTCCCCCCATACCTGGATCCTGGTTTTGGTGGTTATTTTTCTCGTGCAGTGCTTTGAATGTCTTTCCCATATGAGGCCTTCTGAAACTTGAATCTTTTCTGAGATTCCTTCATGTTGGTTGCTTTTTAGAGTTACTTAATTTTCACTACTGAGTAACTTCAAGTTATTTGGATATACCACAACTTACATATCCATTTTCTGATCAGACACATTAAAGTTACACCAGTTTAGGGGCTGGAGAGATGACTCAGTGGTTAAGAGCACTGGCTGCTCTTGCAGAGGACCCAGGTTTGCTTCCCAGCACCCACATGGTGGCTAACAACTGTCCTTAGTTCCAGGGGATCTGATGCCCTCTTCTGACTTCCATGGGCATTGCATGTATATAAATGCTTGGGTGCACTTATATAAATGCAGGTGTAACACTCAGACGCATAAAATAAAAATAAAGATAAAAACAATTTAAAGTTGTGCCAGTTTTTCCCTGTTACAAACTGCTGCTGTGAGCAGGCTTGTGCGTGTCTCTTGAGGGACCATGTGCAGGGATTTATTTCTTTAGGATCTAGCAGAATAGCTGCTTCATACAATATAGAATAGTTCCAGGATACTAGAATTACTCTCCAAAGTGGTTGTTCAAATCGACATTCTTACACAATAGTTACTACACGTCCTCACCACCTTGAGGTGCTGTCAGCCTTTTAACGTTTGTGAATTTGGTGTGAAGTGCTTTCTTGTGGTTTTCATTTACATTTCTTTGATTACTAGTGAGATTGGGCATGTTTTCACATATTTTTGAAAATGCAGATTTTACTTAAGAATTGCTTTCAGGGATTGGAGAGATGGCTCAGCAATTAAGAGCACTGGCTGCTCTCTCAGAGGACCAGGGTTTGTTTCCCAGGACATACATGGTGGCTAACAACCATCAGTAACTCCAATTCCAGGGTATCTGACATCCTCTCTGGCCTCTGCAGGCATCGCACGACATGGATTCACTTACATACACACATACAAAACACATACACACACACACACAATAAAAATAAATAAATTGTTAAGAAGAGAATTGGTTTCATCCATGTCTTTTCCTGTTGGAGTGTTTGTCCTTGTCTTATTGATCATTAAATGTTTTGTAAATATCTCTTCCTATCTACCTTCACTTTGTGTGCTGAGGATCCAACCTAGAGCCTCACACATGCCTGGCAAACCTCCCGCAGAGCTGTATCTCTTTTCACTGTTTCCCCCGAGTGCCAGAGATTGAGCCTAGGGCCTCGCAGATGCTAGACAAGCACTCCACACTGAGCTACGTCCCTAGCCATCTTCTTTTTAACATTTGAGACAGTGTCCCAAGTTGCCTTGGGTTGGTGTGAACTTCTTCTGTAGCCCAGGCAGGCTTTGAACTGTGATCCTCTTGCATTAGCCTCCCAAATAGCTGGGAATGGCTTTTCACTCTTTAAGTGAAATAGACATTTTTGGATGATCAGAGGCTGACTTAATATAGTTGAATTTTATATTTGAATTTTTCTTTATTACATTTGTTTATTTACTGGATGTGTGGGTTTGTGTGTGCCACTACAACTTTCAATAGTTCTCTCCTTCTACCATGTGGGCCCTGGGGATTGAACTCAGGTCATCAGGCTTGGTGGCAAGTACTTTTACCCCCATCTTGATGGCTCTTGCATTTTTCTCCTTTTGAGAGAAGGCCTCATATACCATGTAGTCCAGGATGATCTTGAACTCTATGTAGCTGTAGCTGAGGATGATCTTGAACTTCCTTTTTAGAGACAGGGTCTCACTATGTAGCACTGCCTGGCCTGGAACTCTCTATGTAGACCAGGCTGTCCTCAATATCACAGAGATCCACTTTCTGTGTCTCCTGAGTGCTGAGATTAAAGGTGTGTGCCACTGCACCAGCAACCTTGAACTTCTGATCCTCCTTCATCTAACTCCCAAATGCTGGGAGTACAGGCCTGTGCCAACACACCCTGTTTATGTGGTGAAGAGGATCCAATCTAGGGCTTTGTGATTGATAGGCATGCCCCTACCAACTGAGCTACATCCCCAGTCATGTGTTTTTGATGTTATTAATTGCTCAGCTTACACTTCTGTCAGTGGTATAACAAGGGTGCTTGGTTCCCACACTCCTGCCAACACCTGGCATTATTGATTTTTATTTCTATTAATCTGATAGGTGAAAATGGTGTCTAATTGTTTTGATTTGTCTTAATTATGAGTAAGTCTGAGTGTGTTTTCACAGGGATGTTGGCCTTTAACATTTATTTTTCTGTTTTTAGTATTAATTTTCCTGTTGGGTAGTTTGCGTTTTCCTAATTAATTTTCCCAATTGATTTGTAACGGCTTTCTGAATATTAATGAAATGTATCAGAGCTGGGAATGTAGCTCAGTTGGTAGAGTGTCGAGCATGAATGAAGCCTTGGGTTCCATCTCCAGTAATTCGTACACCGGATATGGTGGTACACACCTATAATCCCAGCACTTAGGAGGTAGAGGCAGGAAGATCAGAAATTCAAGATCATCTTCAACAATGTAGTAAGTTGAAGGCTAGCCTGGGCTCTGTGAGATCCTTAACAATGATGACAAGAACAATAATGGGCACACACACACACACACACACACACACACACACACACACACTCACACACACACAGACAAACCCTTAATTGAAACTATATATATATATTTTTTTCTTTTTCTGTGTGTAGCTATGTTGTATGTATACCCCTTACTTGGAGCCCACTAATGTATGATGGGCTTAGGGAAACCTCAGCTTTCATAACACATTCATGCTCCTGGCCCTTGAGCGCTTGGTCATACTGAAGAATATGTTACATTGTAAGGCTGTAACCAGAGACTGTGTGGAGGCAGGAGGAGCAGTGGGGTTCTGTGCAAGTAGGAACACTCAAGGTAGGGAGGGTGTGCACACGCTGCAGACATCCATCTCACACTGAAGACTGTATAGAAACAGAGACTGGAGAGAAAATACCAATTTAGGTCTTGGGAATGCCATCTGCATTCTCATTTCTTAAGTAAAACGTTACCTGGGGAAGTCTGGCATGTCTTGGGTAGGTGGTGGGTGGAGGGCATTGTATAGTTCCCAGGGTCCAGCATGTACCTGGCACACAGCCCTGAGGCAGGTGTTAATAGAGCAGGGGATGGGAGTTCACGTAGATGCTGACTTGCTCCAGGTTATGTGGGTGTGAGTGGTTAAGCGGGGACTTAACTCTTGGACTCCTCACTGTTCAGCACTGTTCATGGAAGAACATGGTGGTTCTTCTATGATTAAGTTGCATTAGAGGAGGATTTGGCTTTTACAAGAAGATTGATCAGGAAGGCCTTCTAACAAGAGGATGCAATTAGGAGGTATTTTAAATAGATTGCTGTCTCAACAGTGAAATTTCGTATTTCTATGTTTTAATGTCAATAATTGGCATAAGTAGTCCTTCTTGGGGAACACAGGTAAATGAACAGCAATTATAATTGGGCTCTATTGAAAAAGAGCACTAGTCTTAATAGCTTTGTTCCTGCCTGAATACTCAAGGTAGAGCCCGGACAGAATTCCATCTTCCCTCTCTTGCATCTGATAGATTTGGGTGACATTAAATTTTCTCTTCACTCTTTGATTCATTTAACATCTATTTTCCGAAATGTATTTTGTTAAGAGCTGAGAGAGTGGTGAATAGACCCATGGACTCCCATCATGGAGTCTATAGTTCAGGGGCAAGGTAATCAATAAATAATGAAACAGGGATGGAGAGATGGTTCAGCAGTTAAGTGTACTGGCTGCTCTTGCAGAGGACCCAGGTTCCATTCCCAGCACCCACAAGGTAGCTCCCACCCCTCCATAACTCCAATTCCAAGGGAATCTGACACCCTCTTCTGACTTCCTCAGGCATTGCCCAATGTAGGTGCATGCAGGCAATACATTCATACACATAAAATAAAAATAATAAAATATTTTAAGTAAGGAAACAAACGAAATATCTAAGCACTTGTCATAAGTGCTGCGAGGGACACAGTGAAGTGCTGTGACAGGATAGTATGGGGCAGATTTTAGTTGGAGAGCAGCCATTAGGGAAGGTCGTATACATTTTGTGGGTGACTAGGTATTAGCATTTATTTTAAAATTTTGCTTGAGACAGGGTCTCATGTAGCCCAGTCTGGCCTCAAACTTGCTATGGAGCCAAGGATGACCTTGTGTTTCTGATCTTCCTGCCTCTCTACCTCCAAAATGCTGGGATTACAGACATGCCAGCATGCCAGGTTTATGCTGTTCTGGGGATGGAACTCAGGGCTTCCTGCATGCTGGGCAACTGAGCTACATCCTCAGCCCTAACATTTTTGGTTAAAAATATTCCTCTAATCAGCCTCAATGTAAATAGCTTTCAGCAGAGGAGAAACAGCCTCCGTACATGAAGAAAAGAAATGCACGAACCCCTCTCTCACCCTCTTTTTGAGACATCATCTGCTACGTAGTCGTAGTCGGTCTGGCGTGAATTCTAGAGTCTTTTGCCACTGCTTTCCTGGTGCAACACTCCTGTAGTCCTGGCAGTTTTGAAGTATTTGTGGATTTTAAAATCAAAACACCATTAACACACCTAAAAAGTTAATAATTCTCCAGTTATGTGCAAATCCTTAGTCCACATTCAGATTTCTGATTCTTTATACTTTATACTCTTCCCCTAAAGACTTTCTGAAAAGTTCTAGGTTGCTCCTTTTTCTTCCCAGATTCCTCCTCCTAAGCAAAGGAATCTTCAGAGCTGGAAATTTACAGGTGTTTGTCTGGTCATCTAGGGAGAGATTCACTTTACTCGGGGTGTGGTTTGGGGCTGTGTGGGGTGTATGTTGGGGGTACGTGAAGGTGTGGGTGGGAGGCAGAATACAGGAAAATTGATGTTGAAGTGCAGTCCACATTCAGATTTCTGATTTTTTATACTTTATACTCTTCCCCTAAAGACTTTTTGAAAAGTTCTAGGTTGCTCCTTTTTCTTCCCACGATCCCTCCTCCTAAACAAAGGAGTCTTCAGTGCTGGAAGTTTACAGGCGTTTGGTCATCTAGGGAGAGATTCACTTTACTCGGGGTGTGGTTTGGGGGTGTGTGGGGTGTATGTTGGGGGTGCATGAAGGTGTGGGTGGGAGGCAGAATACAGGAAAACTGATGTTGAAGTGTCTTCAACCAGAAAGAAGCCCTTGCCTCCATTAAACTGGTATTTGGGTCCACCTGGTGGCCAGAAGAGCTTTAACAAGACCTCTCTGTTTCCCTCTCGTGGCTAGATGTGGTATAACACCTTGGGAATCTTCCTTGCTTTTAGGATGACAGAGCTGAAGACAGATCAGGAAGGAAGTGAAGTCGCAGTTCCTTTGACTTCCATAAAGCAGATGGAGATCAGAGCAGAGCCCGTACAGTGCCAGCACAGGCACGGTATCTTCAGTGTCTGCCTGCCAGTATGGGATATTTAAGATAACCCAAATATGAAAATCCGAATTTGAGTGAAGTAGGGCTGCAATTGTGAGTGGAGATATATCACATATTCTCATTTAAAAGAAATCTTTATCTTGGGATTGGGAATCTAGCTCAGTAATAGAGCATTTGCTTAACTCATGCAAGACCCTGGATCTGATCCCAGGCACTGCAAAACAAAACCAAAAAAGACAAAAAGCAAAACAAAA
>NW_008347519.1:4927-11906 GCF_000622305.1 Nannospalax galili | reverse complement strand
CCAAAAAAGACAAAACAAAAACGAAAAACGATTTTGATTCTGAATCACAGAATTTTAGAGATGGAAGAAGTCTTAGAAAGTAGCCACTGAAATTTTGTTGAGCCTTTACCATGTAGTAAGCCAAGCACTATTAGGAACTTAAGGGCAAATTAGAGCTGCACAGCCCCGCCTTCAAGGTAAACGTGTAGGAAAAAGACAAGTAAGCAAATGCTGTGTAGTGCTAGCGTGGGTGTAGGAGTGATGAGACAGAGAAGTAATTAGGTTGCTTTTGTAGCTTTGCAAACAGTGATAGAGCCCCACAGAGTAAAATGGGAACATTGAGGAAAGAAGCAGCCAAGAACTGCTGAGAGCATGGAATTGGGAGAGGTGACGAGAGAGGGAGGAGTCTGGGCTGGAAGCCACCCACAGTTTTGGCTGGGATGTTGGGGAGCAGGGTGGCGAGGAAGGAGTACAGTAGAGGCTGTGGGTGTCGGGTAGGCAGTCTGAATATGGGGTGACGGTTTAGGTTCACTACACTGAGTGAAAAGACCCCAGAGTGTGGAGGAGTATGGAAGTGGAGCTGGGAGCTGAGGATGAACTCTGGTGGGCAAAAGATTGGTGGACAGCAGGCAGAAGCCAGAAGAGAGAAGGGACATCAGCCAGCCACAGGGCATGCCTTACAGGTTAAGGGAAAGGGCTGGCAAACTGTGTGGATGAGTCTGTTCTAGAAGGGTCAGAGGTCTGGGATGGATACAGTTGTTTTTAAAATCCATTTGTGTGTTTTCTGCATCCTGTGTTTACTTACTCAGTCCTTGTGTTTAGAGAGAAAAGGGTTGTCTTCTGAGAGCAGAGCCTTCAGTCTGCCCGGCTACCACAGCCCTGCATCTACGCTCCTCGTCCTCACTGGTGAGGCTGATGTGTGATCTGACTACTTTTCTTGCTCCCTTTCTTCACCTCCATTTCCTGTTGACCAATAGCTTGGCATTCAGGGCCTTCAGAATCTGATGTCCCCTGTTCTAGCAATGTCTCAAGTCACTTCCCCCAGGACAGACCTTAAGACACACTGATGTTCGTCCCCCTCCCTCTGCATTCTCAATAGAATCCTTTTCCTTCAATCAAGATGGAATAGAACTTCATTCAGCTTCCCTGATTCTCTCAAGCTTTGTGTGTTATGTGTATGTGCTTGCATGAGCACACGCATGCGAGTGTGTAGGTACGTGTGCACAAGTGGAGGCCAGCGATGGACTCGGGGTGTCTTCCTCTGTCATTCTCTAGCTTACTCAGGGTCTCTGATGGAATGTGAAGCTTGCTGTTAGACCAGCTGACCAGTGAGCCCGGGGTCCTCCTGTCACCAGCTCCCAGCACCAGGACCACACACGCTACACCACACCTGACTTTCTACGTGGGTGCTGGGGATCTGAACTCAGGTCCTCATGCCTGTGCAGAAACACTTTACCAATGAGTCATTTCCCCAGCCACCCCCCTTTTTCCCTAACTTTTCTGAACTCTTTCTGCACTTATATTTTCCTTGTGTGGTAATTTTGAATTCATTTTATGTCCTTTAAGACTGGTAAGGTAGAGGAGCCTTGTTTTATTTTTGTTTAATCTCCAGTACTTAACTAAAAGTCCTGTACCTATACAGATGTCCAGAGAATATTAGAAAATAACTGATCACAGAGGAATCCTTAGGAAGTAGAGTAAATCGGGATATATATACAAAAAATATATACAAAAAATATTTACAGCAGTAAATATATTTTCTTAAACTAGATACAAAGGGTCAAAACATAAGTGCCATGGGGTGCTGGGCTTGGTGCACACATCTGTAACCCTAGCACTGGGAGGCTGAAGCAGGATTGCTATTAGTTCAAAGCCCAACTGTAGTACATGATGAAACTCTGTCTCAAAACTAAAAGCAAAACTACCCAGGAGGCAGCGGTGGGAAGATTGTTATCACAAGGTAAGTCTGTACTTTATAGTGAAACTCTCTCAAAAACCCAAAGCCAAACCAAAACCCTTCCACTCCCTGAAGCACCCCATGAAGAGGTACCAGAAGAAGTGGGGAACACGAAGCAGTCTTCTGAGGGAGAATTGGGGTAACAGAAAATGGAACGAGGTAAGGGGAAGACTTCAGGCCTGGGTTTGAAGACAGTTCCCATGAGTGGGTGATCTTGTCGTATCCCTCCTTGACATGACTGAGGTAGTTATTATTTTTAAAGATTTATTTTCATTTGTGTGCATGTGTGTGTTTCTGTGCAGGTGTGCATACCTGTCTGTGTGTGTGTGGATGGTCTGGAGAGGGTGTCAGAGCCTCTTGGAGGTGGAGTTATAGGTATTTATGGGAAGCCTGGCTAGTTACACAGTCACTGGACCTAAAAGTGCACAGCAAGCACTCTTAACTGCTGAGCCATCTCTCTAGCCCCATTTGTCATTCTTTTATTATTGTGTTTGTTTATTTGTATTATTATTATTGGTCTTTTTGAGACAGGGTCTCCCTATAGACCCAGCTATCTTGGAACTCACTATGTAGACCAGGCTTGCCTTGAACTCACAGAGATCTGCCTGCCTCTGTCTCCTTAGTGCTGGGATTAAAGGCATGTGCCACCATGCCAAGCTTCTTTTATTATTTTTATTTTATATGTGTATTAGTATATTGCGTGCATGTATGTAAGTGCACCCATGTCGTGCAATGCCCAGGAAGGTTAGTAGAGGGCGTTGGATCCCCTGGAACTGGAGTTACAGACAGTTGGTAGTTGCCATGTGGACACTGGGAAGTAAATCTGGGTCCTCCTCAAGAACAGCTAGTGCTCTTAACCGCTGAGCTACCTCTCCAGCCCCATGTTATTATTAAAAATTACATTTATTTATTAAGTAAATTATTTACTTATTTATCCTCCCCCCTCCCTCCTTTCCTCCCTTCCTTCCTTCTTTTGTGTGTGCCCATGCGTGGGTGACATGGTGCACATGTGGGGATCAGGTTAGAAGACAACTTGTAGGAATCTGTTATTCCCTCCACCACATGGATCCTCAGGATCACATTCAAGCCGTCAAAGTTGGTGGCAAGTTCCTTTACCATTTGAACCACCTTGCCGGCCCCATTGCTATTCGTTTATGAAGAGGCAAGGTAGAAAGATGCAAGTCATTGCTTGGCCTGAGGAGCAGAAAGAGTGGGGCGTTCCTGGGGCCTATGCATGTGGACTCGCAGACAGTTTGGGGAGTGCTTCAGTAACTAGTGACAAAAAGGCTGGGAAGGCTGTGGAGGACAGGAAACTTGTTCAGTCACCTTGCTGGGGACTAGAGGTTATATGAGGTTATTTTGGACCACACACACACGGTAGGAAGGGTAGGTGGGCAGGATAACAACCCCAGAGGAATCCTCATCTTAATCCCTGGGATCTGAGAATATGTTAAATTACACAGTAAAAGAGACTGTGCAGAAGGGATTAGGATTATGGATTTGAGAACAGGGAGATAATCCTGGATTATCCAGAGGGGCCTCCTGTTATCACACAAGCTGTTAAAAAGATGAGTCAGGGAGGTAGGACTTCAGAGGAGGAAGGATGCCGACTCCAAGCATGAGCCAGACTTGAACTCTGGTTTTAAGGAAGGAGGAAGAAGAGCTTCCTCCAGCACGAGGAACAGCCGAGGAATGCCAGCAAGGAAGTGCAGCCTCATTTCTCCAAGGAAGTGAGTCCTGCCAACAAATTTCTCCAAGAAGTGAGTCCTGCCAACAATCCGAAAGAGCGAGAAGTCTGGTTCTCTTCTCCTCCAGAGCCTTCAGGAAGGGGACCAGCCCTGCTGACTGATGCCTTGATTTCAGCCTGATGAGGCCTATGGAACTGCCAGAGACCTTAAGATGCTAGTACCAAATCTGTGGTACTTGGTCACTGCAGCAACAGAAATACAGAAGGTTGACCACTGCTCAATTTCGATCAGTAGTCCTCTGGTGAGAACCCGAAGATAGTTTTCCATCTAGAATTCACACACCAGGGAGAGGAAATAGAGGGTGCTGGATAATGACTATCAAAGCCAAATAAGCTAGAAGGAATAAGTTTCTGGTGTTCCACAGCACTGTGTGTGTGTGTGTGTGTGTGTGTCTGTCTGTCTGTCTGTCTGTCTGTGTCTGTCTGTCTAGTCCAAAATAACCTCATATATTTTATGAATAAGTGGAAAACAGGAGCTTGACGGCTCCAAGCCAAAGTAAGATTAAGGAAATGGATTAATTGTCCTGATTTGACATTACACACAGTATTCAAATATTGAATTATCACACTGTACCCTATAAATATGTATAATCAATTGATTCCACAACACAACAAAAATAGAAAAAAGATCAAATACATACAGACACACAACTTTGAATATAACCAGGAGAGTTTTGTAAATCCACCAAAGCACATTTCATGGACCCGGGGTAGAAACCTTTGACAGTGGAAAAAGGCAGAAAGCGGTTTTCAGAGGAGGCAAGCAGTACCAGGAGATATCTTAGTTAATGCAGCTCCCCAACCCGTACCCTGGAGAACACTTAGCTGGGTTACATTGAACTAATTCAAGTTTTAATGAAATGAATTTCCCAGACACTGGGGCTGAAAGGCAGCCGTTTCAGACGGATCTGTTACTAACAGGCTCCTGGAACGAGGCCACACCACTGAGTGTGGCCATTAGTCTTCATCAGATAACTACTGATATCTAGTGATTTGAGGGCCACTCTGAAAAATTAAAACCACCAAGAGTAGATAATGATTTTTGCACCAGAGTGCATAGGAAGGGAAAAAACTATTTTTTAGTAAAATAACTTTACTAAAAGTTTGTCATGACTCTTTTGGAGATCATTAATGTTATATAGATTCCCTACTGTGTATTTCTAAAAGTTCTCAAACAACAACGAAAAGCCAGCTGCTTAAGTAATTCTAGTAGCCACATTAAAAAGAAAGAAAAAAAGACAAAACAAAACCCCCAAACTTTAAACAAAAGCAAAGAAGGGGAAAATAAAGAAAAATGGGACAAAGAAAGTAAAAAGAGTTTTGGGGGGGAAAGGTATCTCAGTGGTAGAGACACTTAAAAAATGCAAAAAGTAAAAAGTGAAATATTAGTGATGTGTTTAACATATCTAAAGCACTATCATATAAACATGTAATCAATAAAAAGTTTTCACTGGGGTGTTTCATCCTTTTTTCTTTTTTGAAATACCTTATTTTTATTTTATGTGTATAAGTGTATTCCTTGCATGTATGTGCACCCATGTTGTGCAATGCCTGTGGAGGTCAGAAGAGGGCATCAGATCCCTTGGAACTAGAGCTACAGATGGTTGCTAGCCACCATGTGGGTTCTGGGAATCAAACCTGGGTCCTTTGCAAGAACAGCCAGCATTGTTAACTGCTAAGCCAATTCTCCAGCCCTTCATTCTTTTTTCAAACTAAGTCTTTGATCTCTGGTGTGTAGTTTGTATATGACCCCGAGGACTCAGTTCACATTAATTGTATTTCAAGTGCTTCGTAGCTACATGTGGTCAATGGTGACCACATTACATAGTACAGGTTTAGAAAGCATCAAAATGAAAATTTAAAAAATATTATTTTAATTTTATGTGTATGAGTATATTGCCTGCATATATGTTAAGTGTAGCCATGTTGTGTAGTGTCTGTTGGATCACCTGGAACTGGAGTTATTGATGACTGTTAGCCACCATGTAGGTGCTGGGAACTGAACCTAGGTCCTCTGCAAGAGTAGCCAGTGGTCTTAACCACTGAACCATCTCTCCAGCTCCCAAAGTGAAAATTTTCAAGGTATAAAAATTATACACACATGGGCTGGAGAGATGGCTCAGTGGTTAAGAGTACTGACTGCTCTTGCAGAGGACCCGGGTTTGATTCTCAGCACCCACATGGTGGCAAGGAACCGTCCTTAACCCCAGTTCAAGGGGAAACTGAAGCCCTCTTCTGACCCCTGTGGCATTGCAGGACACAGGTGCACTCACATACATGCAGGAAATACACTCATACACATAAAATAAAATATTTTTAAACATTACACACACACACACAAATAGGTTTTCAAAAAAAAAAAAAACAGTTGGTTACCCACTCATGCCATTGTTATATCAGTGGGCCTAACTTGCCTGGCAGGTCAGTATCATAACACTGTTGATGTCTTTTCCTCCAGCTGCCTGCACAGCATCTTCCAGAACTATGAATGCTGCCCGACAGGGAAGAAGCTTCCACTCAGTTCCAGCTTGATTTCTCTGTGTCCTTTATCCAAAACGTGTGGTGTCTGCAGCAATAAGGTCTTACCATACAGTTCTAGTGGGTAAACAAAAGCAATTGCAGTTACCTGTACTGCTTTACAGGCCTCTGGGGTCTCCATGGCCAATAACTCATGAGGAGGTACCCTATGCCTGGCACTGGAATTTTCACCCAGAACCTCATGGCTTCTGGGCTGGTGAGATGGCTCACTGGGTAAAGGCACTTGCTGTACAAGCCTGGAAGCCTGAGTTTGATCTTGTGGAAACACAAAGCTGGAAGGAGAGAGTTGACTCACATAGGTGTCCTCTGACCTCCATACATGTGCCATGGCATGTGCCCCTCCCTACATCATGTGAAAACATACACAGTTTTTTTTCTTTTTGGTCTTTTTGAGACAGGGTCTGCCTATAGCCCAAGCTGACCTGGAACTCGCTATGTAGACCAAGCTGGCCTCAAACTCACAGAGACCCGCCTGCCTCTGCCTCCCAAGTGCTGGGACTACAGGCATGTGCCACCACGCCTGGATTACATACACAGTTTTAAGTTAAAAATATGGCTTGTAAGAGTTGTCCTCTAACTTCCACACATGATCTTGGCATGCAACCCTCCCCCCATCATGCACATGCAGAATATTAATAGTAAATTAACTTCTTTTTCCTTTTTTCTTTTCTTTAACTATTTATTTAATAACCACATACTTAGAAGAAGCATTTCATTACAACAGCATTGACATATTCAATAACAATTTTCTGAGCTAA
>NW_008347519.1:1831-3057 GCF_000622305.1 Nannospalax galili | reverse complement strand
AGTTTGTCAGTAGGTTGTAGGAGTAATATGGTTTCCTCTGGTTTTCAAAACTAGCTAGGCATTATTTATCTCTCGCATTATCTAAAACTGTGGTGGAGGGGTGAGACAATGCAAGAGTGTTTCCTAGTTTTAACAGCTCCAGTGTGGGGCATTTTCTCCTAGCTACAGTACTGTTTTTTTTCCTTTTTGCATCAAAGGTTGAATCTGAGGGGCAGCTTTAGCTACTTTTATTTC
This sequence comes from Nannospalax galili, assembly GCF_000622305.1. NCBI lineage: Eukaryota > Metazoa > Chordata > Mammalia > Rodentia > Spalacidae > Nannospalax > Nannospalax galili. The sequence continues at coordinate 2,823 of NW_008347519.1, read as the reverse complement.
TAGATGGTTTCTGTTCTCATTATATCTGTCTTTTCCCTGCATCCTTTGACTCCTGGTCCCCAACCTTATGCAAGTAAAAACCTCCCATTTTCTCTCTCTCCCATGCTCTGAGGCTGAGACTGAATTTGTCAGTAATTCCTTAGCCTTTTCAGCCTCAACTGGGGCTGCCTTTGTTTCAGACAAATCTTTTATTATGCAAAGTGGCCACGCCTCCTCTCTGGGTTCCCCTATTGCATTCAGGGCTTGTAAAGCTTTTCCTAGGCTGTCTATGACCTTCAACAAATCTTCACGTACAAGCAACTGAGCTATTTTCCCACATTTACAGGAGGGCTGTGGCCCAGGGATTTTCCCCTTTGAGTCCGTCCGTGTTGGCGTGGCCCACATCATTTTAGTTACATATTTTATGATCCATTGTATAACCTATGTGACCACAGCTAACCCCATTAAGAGTATGGGTTTTGGCCACCTTCTCACCTGGCTTCCCGCCAGCTTCTCCCGGATGGGTTGCATTACCTCACAGGACCCATTGTGGCACCCATCTCCACCCTTCTGGATTTGACAATCTGAACCTGGCTCCTTTTTGACTGGTTCACTGGACACTGCTGGAACCGCAATGCTTTCCAAGGCCCATTTCCCCATGTTTTTCTCAGACTGCTCTGGTTCATCTATCCAGCCACACTACGCCAATTGTTTCACTACATTTTCCCTTCCCCCTTCTTGAGAGGCCTGCACCCGCACCCTCTGAGGGCCAAGGGTTAACAAACTGACAGAATATCTTTTATTTGGGTTTTGGCATGGTTTATATGACGTTCAGGAAAGGGAGACTCACAGAGCATAAGATACTATAGTGCATCTTCTACATTTTGACTAAGCTTTGAGATCCGTGCCACCAAGGCTGCTCTTCCAGGCCATGCCCTGTCGGAATTTCGCCAGCTGTCTGCACACCATCTTACCCCGTGGGGTCCACACAGGCTGGCTTGCCCCCCCCCACC
>NW_008347519.1:0-487 GCF_000622305.1 Nannospalax galili | reverse complement strand
GAATTTAAAATTTGATTTAACACAAATTATAAAGTGATGCCTCTACACTTACACAGTTTGGGAATGGTGCCACCTTCGTGGGTGGGTCTTCCCACATCTGTTAACATGAACAAGGATCCCCTCCCCTGCCCTGCCCACAGGCAACCCTAACTGAAACAATCCTTCTTGGGACTCTCTTCCCAGGCCATTCTGCATTGTTTCACATTGACAATTAAACTGCCCAGCATGCTGTTGATTCCTGGGACCCACTGTGGAAGAACCACTGACTCCCGAAGGTTGTCCTCTGATCTCAGTGTGCTCATTGTGGTACATATGTTCTCCCCACTCCTCGTTAAACAGCACCAATAACGGGAATGGCAACGAAACCCTACAAGGTTAGACAATTCTAGAATACGAAGTACCAGAAATTGTTCTCCCCATGTAGGTGATAATTTGCTAGCAGAATTGGCTGTAACTGCTTTGGGACTTGGGATGGAAGGCTTGCAGC
>NW_008347518.1:26033-32979 GCF_000622305.1 Nannospalax galili | reverse complement strand
TTGTTGGGATTTCAACTTTTGTTGCTGGGGTTTATTTTGGTCTTATATTTTGTTCTATTTTCTTTACTTTTCCATTTTGTGTCACATGTCATGCTGAACTTTTGTCACTATCACTTTAATTGTTCCCAGCCTGGCACTCCATTTCTGGGTGTAAATTAAGTCTATTAGAATTTAAAATTTTCATATACGGGGCAGTATTAAAATTTGACACAAAGCGAGGTGTCACATCTTTAATTCCAGCACTTGGGAGGCGAAAGCATGTGGATCTCTGTGAGATTGAGGCCAGCCTGGTCTACACAATGAGTTCCAAGTCAGCTGGGGTTATAGGAAGACCTTGTCTCAAAAAAAAAAAAAAAAATACTAAACAAAATAACAACTACAAAAAATTGACACAAGTTCTTGGTAAAAGAACATGAAAGTTCTAATAAAAACCAAGAGAAAGAGGTGAGGCAGAGAAGGATCTGCAAGCATTTGGAGCTCCACCCACGCAGGGGTCACTCAGGTATTTAAGTATAGAATTTTATTCACATACAGTGTTTTTCAAAACAAAAATTACAGTATTTATATATGTGTGTGTGTGACTTAATTACCCTTTTCTAGACACAACAATACAAAATAGATTTGCTTTAATTTAAATATAACATTGTACAGCAACTTTGTTAATATTTACTCAAACATACCATTTCAGTGATTTTAAAAAACTAGTCTATTGTTGAATCTGGAAGTTTTACTACTGAAAACAATCAATCTTGCTCACAATGGTGACTGTTTACTCACAGGATAAGGGCTGGGATGGAGAGATAGACATTATTGGCCTGTGCTTGATTTTTACCATGGTGGTTTAGATTCTTCAATCAGCCAGTGAGGAAACAGGCCCAGAGTACTGGACTCCATCATTGATCAGCTTGGTCATGTTTGCAAACTTGGTTATATAGGGCTGGAAAATGGGAGAGGGCTTATTTCTTGTCTTACTCCTTCCAGAGAAAGGGTTCTAGAATGTATTCCATTTCCAACATTCACCTTATGTGAAGATGAATGTGAATTGAAAAAAGGAGAGAAAAAAGATTGCACTGATGCCTCGAACAGGACTGCCTGCTCCACTGAGGCCAGTGTTTCCCTTCTCCTATAATCAAGCTTCAAAGGCCCTAACAGACAATGGCTAAGTCGTCCCAGATGGTAGCCCAGACATAGGGGGAAGGAAGAGCTACACGTGACCCAGCTACAATGAAAAGGATGCGCTTCCTGTGTCCACTAGGAGGGCGAGGCACACTGGCCAGACAGAAGCTGCAGATGCACAGAAGGTGCTAGAAACCTCGCAGTGAGCCAACTGAGGGAGCTTATTTGGGTGCCAGTTATGCAATGGGCAGTGCCAAGGTTTTTCTCCTCTGCAGCTGCAACTCATATGCCTGAGCTCACTGGGGTCTGGCATTCGGAGGCACAATATGAAATGCATTAAACCAACGGGGCCCTGCTTTTCAAGAATTTGTTTTCTTTCTTTTAAATTCTTTTCTTCACGGCCATGTTGGGCCTCCAGAAGGTTTGCACCAGACGCCCTCTGCCACTGCCCCAGCCTCAGGCTGCATCACAACTAGGTGAGCTAACTCAGGAGAGGCCTCATCCTCCCAGTCCAGCCAGAGCTTAGAGCTTAGAAGGCATGAGGGATCTGATTTGCTTTAAAGAAAATCCTGAGATGTAAGATGTAAGCAAGTGTTATGGAAGAATCAGAGACCAACAGCCGAACTCAGGTGAGGAGAGGAAGTTTCACTTCCTCTGCAGGCCTGACACCACGAATAGAGGAGTCAGACCTCATGTTCATGTTTTGGGGGGCTTTTATACTCATGTGTGGGGAAATGCAAACAAAAGGGAAAACAGCACATAGGTGACAATTAAGTAAAAAGTACATATAATAATTAAACAAGGTAGCATATGGCCACAAAGGTTACAGGAATGCGAAAACTTTGGAAAACAAAGACTTCCATCCTGGGCAACCATGGGGTCAGGATGGGAGACTCCTGTTCACCTCCCCTTAGCTGTCTCTTAAGAGTTTTCCCTTTTACAAAGTTTTTAATTACCATCACATTGCCAAAGCTTTCTACCTCCACAATACAAGGAGTGATTTTTTTTTCATGCTTAAAAAAGTATGGGGCTGGAGAGATGGCTCAGCAGTTAAGAGCACTAGCTGTTCTTGCAGAAGACCCGAGTTTGATTCTTAGCACCCACATGGCATCTAACAACTGGCTGTAACTGCAGATAGGAAATCTGACACCCTATTCTGACCTCGACAGGCATTGCACAGCTCGGGTGTATATGCAGGCAATATACTCATACACAAAAATTGAAAATAATAAATAAAATTAAATTTTTAAAAATCTGACCTCTACGGGAGAATTTTTCAGAGATTTTATGTTTTAAAGTGAGTTTTCAAAGCAAGAAGCAATTTACACAACAGCTATTCATCCCCCCCCACCTCTTTTCTGAGAACTCATCTATTGTGTAAAATTAAATACAACCAGATTGTTAGAGTCAACATAACTATATCAGTTATTTCTCATAATAAAAACCACCAGTTTCATTGTGCCTTCTAGTTGACAAAGCACTTTCAGAACTGATTCTGTAAGTCTCCACTGAGGTAGTTCATTGTTTTTCTGACCAAGACATACTAATAAAGAAGTTCAAAGCTCAGAGAGGTTAAACAGCTTACTAAGGATACACAGCTAGCAGATGGCAGATATGGGACAGGAAACCACTTGTCTACTTTCCTCTCATTTCAGCTCTTAAGGTATGGAATTTGCTTAGGGATGTCCTGATGTTAAGCTCTTTCCCAAAATAAATTTATCAAGGATGTCTTCTTTTATTTCCCAAGCTGACCCAGGCTGGATGCTAAATGCTGTGACAGACAGTGTGCTTCGGGTGGTGTCGTGTAAGGTGGGGAAGAGGGAACGGTGAAGAGGCCAAGCTGGCTCAGGAACACCTAACTGCACTTCAGGCCGGTTCTGTGCTATCTGCTTTCAGATCTGTTCTGTTTTGAAACAAAATGGAAAATGGGATGTTCTTCTTCTAAAAAGTTGGAAAATCTTTTATCTATAAATACAGCAGAGCCCACTGTAGAGGTGGGAAACATCTCTGTACAGTCTAACTACTGAGAATAATGGATTCTAATACCAACATTAAGAGACTCAGGCACTAAACAAAACTTAACAAAATGTAGCTGTCCTACCACTTTGGACTCTGGCGATTGCTGTGAACTGAAAATCCCACTGACATTAGGGTAATGAGGAAGGAAGTAAAGAGGACACAAAGAGGATCACTGGAAGCCTTGTACTGACCACCTCCTATATCTCGAAGTGGGAGGCAGGCTCTGGGTATCCCAGGTTGCCACGAACACAAGACTTCTCTGCTTGGTCAAAATGGGGGTTGTAGGTTCGTCTCCCCATCTGAACCACCACCCCACAATGCAGGGATTGGATGGCAAATAGCAGTCACATCAAAAAAGTTTCTTAGTGTACCCCTGATTCTGATTCATCTTCCTTCTCCATGTCAAACATGTTCTGACTGGGCCACACCTGAGCTGCACGGCCCTCTGTACCTGGAGGTGGGCTTCCTGAAGCCTGCACAAGACAGTGGAGAATAAAGGGTTGCTCAGGAGAAGCCTGTGATGTGGGGGAAATCTTCCTTCTCAATCACCTGCTTCCATCACCCTCTCACTGATGAGCTCAGAGCTACTTAACAGTATCCTAAGACTCCACTTTCTTTTGCTATCTTATGGCCTGGAACTTCCCCTCCATTCTTCTCTGAGGTGACAGTCTGTGTCTGATTCTCTTTAGGTTTTGCCAGTTTACCTAGACATTCATCAACTTATTAGTATTTTTCAAAAAAGATTTATTTACTTTTATTGTATGTGTATAAGTGTTTTGCCTGCATGTATGTAAGTGTACTACATGTGTCCAATGCCCATGGAGGTTAGAAGAGGGTGTCAGATCCCCTGGAACTGGAGTTAGGGATAGTTGTTAGCTACCATGTGAGTGCTGGGAACTGAACTTGGGTCCTTTGCAAGAGCAGCCAGTACCCTTAACTACTAAGCCATCTCTCTAGCCTCTTACTAGTATTTTTTTTAAAGAAGCTACTGTTGTTCTCATTAATTTTCTCTATTGGTTTTTCTTTTAAATTTCATTGAATTCTGGTCTTGAATTCTTCTGCTTGTTGATTTGAGCTGTTTTCTTTCAATCTGAAAATTGATTTGCGGTGCTGGAGAGATGAGCAGTTAAGAGCACTGCCTGCTCTTGTAGAGGACTGAGGTTCAGTTCCCAGTATCCACATGGCAGCTAACAATTGTCTGTAACTCCAATTCTGGGAGATCTGACACCCTCTTCTGACCTCTCCAGGCATTGCACTATACGGGTGCACTTACACACATGCAGGCAATGTACTCATACACATAAAATAAAAATAATAAACAATTTTTTAAAGCCAATTTACCTGGTCCTACAAATTTTGATGTGCTTCATTTTCATTGTTGTTTAGTTCAAGGTGTATTTTTACATTTCTCACAAAGCTTTGTCTTATAACATGTTGGTTATTTAGAAGTGTGTTGTTTAATATCCAAGGGAGAGCTGACTTCCTCCTGTGATTATGTTATTGATTTCTAGTTTAATGTTTAATTCCATTGTGGTCACAACATAACCTTGTACAATTGAATGTGTTTGAATTTATTGAGATTTGCTTTCTGTCTTACAATATGATCTGTCTTGGTGAATACCTCATGCACATCTGAGCTGAGTCTATGTTCTGTTGTTTGAGAGAGGAACTGTTTAGAAATGTCAGTCTGATTTAGTTGGTTAATGCTGCTCCAGGCTACAGTCCCTCCCCTATCTACACCCCCCCATAGTCTGCCCACTGATCTCATGCATTCTGTCATATATATGTACACATATATATGTATGTATATATATATATATATATATGCTTATGAAGTCAAGTTTGTGTCCCCAGATGTGAGTTTGTTGTGAGTTCACCCACTGACGCCTGGCTAGCCTATTTAGTATCTGTCATTCCCTTAAAGAAAACTAATTCTCCCTCACCCAGCAGTGATCAGCTGTCAATAGTTCCTAAGCCAAGGTTGGGGTTTCTTATCTATTTTCCCACTTCTATGTTGTGTTTTCGTCTGGTTTGAGTCTTAATGCATGCTGTCACCACTGCTGTAAGTTCATATAAGCAAGTTCCCAGAAATCTGGAAAACTCGTTTCCTTGTGATTTTGCAATCTTTCTGTACCCTCTTCTACAATGGTCCCTGAGCTCAGGGTGGGTGAGGTTTAATATAGGGGTGGTATTCAGAGGCACATGCTCTGAAGTCTCTTATTCTCTACATTCTCTACATTTTGTCAGTCGTGACTTTCTGTGTCCATCACTCTCTGTTGCATAAGGAAGTTTCACTGGTGAGAGTTGAGAGATACCTTAATATTCTCTCTTCTTCCTGTTCCTCTATGTTCCCTGAGCCTTAGGTATAGAGGTTGCACTCTAGATGTGTCACTTAGGGCTGGGCATCTCACAGACACTTATTCTCTGTATTTGACCAATTGTGGAACTTTAATTAGTCTCCATTTGTGGCAAAAGAAGTTTCTTTGATTAATGGTGACAGGTATACTTGTCTGTAAATATAAGAATACACATTCGGCATCTAATAAGAAATTACATGGGTCTAGGGATGTGACAGAAGTAAGATTTTCCCTTGGATCTTTAGGATCCAGCCATGTGCATTTTGATATGTTTACAGTACCACACACCCAATTCCCTCCCATTGAGTGGGCTTTAAGTCCAGTTAGATAACTGTTGATTACCCCCAAGATAAAAGTGCCGCTAGTACACTGATAAAGATAGTTCGCTGTGCTGGTCATTGTGTTTACAGTTTGGGTTAGACCATTGATTGGTTTTCTCCCTAGGCAGCTTGCTTAGTATCCTTTGACACTATGAGAGCTCGTTTTCAGGGAGGAGGCTTCGAGCACCTGCACTCCTCAGAAATGCCAAGAGCAAGTCAGGCAAAAATGGTTGAAGAAGATCAAAGTGGCAGACCATAGCAATAAAGGACACCGCTGGGGAACATAAAATTTAAATAAGGTCTGCAGACTGAATATACTATTAAATTTGCTGATTTTGGTAATTGTATTATGGTTATGTGAAGGACTGAATATTCTCTCTTTTTGGGTGGGAAATACTCATCAAAAACTTTAGGGAGCAAACAAATGTACTGTCCCTAGCTTACCATTCAAATAGTTTAAATAGTCTCTTTCTATGTTTCTCTGTCTCTGTCTCTCTATATCTATCAGTCTTTTTGTCTCTCTGTCTCTCTCTATGTGTCTCTGTCCCCACACCATGCACACACAGACACACACACACACACACACACACACACACACACACACAGACACCACTACAGCCAGAAGAATGAAGAAGAAAACAATTGGCAGGATGATTTCCTAGGAACTTTCACAAGAGCACTACCTTCTGTTGAGAGAATGTAGAGTGGGAGAGGGAGCTCCAGGAATGTCTAGGGAAGGATGACCTCACCATGCAGCTCCCAAAAGTACCAAAGCCAGTGACTGCCAAATTTTTCTTTGGATCATATCTAACATTACCCTGTCAACAGAGCGTGCAGGAGTTGAAAGTGACTAACCTTCCCTACTTTGACCTTCCTGCTTTGGTACCCATTTTGATAAAGGGCTGCTAGACTTGATCTAGAAGAGTTGGGTTGTTCTCTTGCTTTGATGTTAAAGGTGGAGTTAAAGCTAAATGAGCCGACGTTCTAAAACTCCAAAGCTTTAAAGTAAATATACGTACACACACAGAGAGATAGATATAGATATAAATATATAGACATAGATATAGATATGCATATATAAATATTTTAAAACCTATTCTAAGCATTGGGAACTTAACAATCTAAATGAACAAA
>NW_008347518.1:8225-21207 GCF_000622305.1 Nannospalax galili | reverse complement strand
AAAAGAAGGAAGGAAGGAAGGAAGGAAGGAAGGAAGGAAGGAAGAAAGAAAGAAAGAAAGAAAGAAAGAAAGAAAGAAAGAAAGAAAGAACACTGACTATTCTCGCAGAAGACCCAGCTTCAAATCACAGAACCCACATGGCAGCCAACAACTATCCATAACTCCAGTTACAGGGGATCCAACGCCCTCTTCTGACTTCCTTGGGCATTGCATGGCACAGGTGCACTCACATACATGCAGGCAATACACACATACACATAAAATAAAAATAATAAATAAAATTTTAAAAAGGAGGACCAAATGAAAGATGTTTCTGTGTATAAACTCACTTGAAGATTTTTAAGATTGATGGGGCTGGACAGATGGCTCAGTGGTTAAGAGTAATGACTGCAAGAGGACCCAGCTTCAAATCCTAGCACCTACATCGTAGCTAACAACCATCTATAATTCCAGTTCCAGGAGAATCCAAAGGCTTCTTCTGATCTCCTTGGGCATTTCAAAACATGGGAGCACTTACATATATGTAGGTAATACACTCATATACATAAAATAAAAATAATAAATAAAAGATTTTAGATTTAAGATGGGCTAGACTGGGAAACCCAACTGGAAATGTCAATCTCTTCCAAGTGTCAAGTCCTCCTCCATCCTCAAGGTTACCTCCTCCTCTGTTCTCATGCCTAGCACATGTCCTGTCCTCGATATTACAAACAAATATTCAGATTGTATGCATTTAGAAAGGCTTTCCTGGGCTCATGTAAATTTCCACATAAGTAACACATAATGTTCATGGTGCTTAGTCATAAGAAGGCAGCCGATTAATACTTGTGGAATGAATGAGAATGAAAAGAAATAGGGAATGAATTCCCATTCCCAATGTACGAAAATGAAAGAGAAGAAACACCAAGGGGTAAGACAGAAGGAAGGAGCAGATATATTAAGTTTTAAAAGTGTTATTATAGACACACACCTGCAATCCCCAGCACATGGGTGGGCTGAGGCAGGAGGATCCTGAGTTCAAAGCCAAACTGGGCTGTGTAGAAAGTCTCTGTCAAAGAGAGAGAGAGAGAGAGAGAGAGAGAGAGAGAGAGAGAGAGAGAGAGAGAGAGAGAGGGAGGAGCCACGCACGTGGGGGGGGGCCTGCTGATAGGCTCTGGAATTGATTTTAAGTAGTGCCTGCCAAGCGCCTTTGTCCCACTACAATTCATTCATTTATTTGCTTGCTTATTGACGTGTTAGTGGTGAAACCTGGGATCTTGTACATATTAGGCAAGCATTCTAACACTGAGATGCAACCCCAGCACTTGTTTCTTTACAACAGGGTCTCACTATATAAGCTAGGCAGGTCTTGATCTATGGATCCTCCTGCTTCAGCCTCCACAGTGCTGGGATTACAGGCATATGCCTCCAGGACCAGCCTCCACTCCCATCTGAAGTCACAGCAGGTGGTGGCTGCCTAGTGGCTGGCCTGCCTTTGGCAGTAGCTCAACATAATTAGCCTGGCTGCTATTGTTTGGCAGTCTCTACCCCTTGCCCCATGTGGAAGCAGACCCAAAAGAGAAGCTCAGCAAATTCCTTTCCCCCTGTTGGTTATAAATCAAACACTGGAGCAAGGCTTTATTCCTTTACTTTTAGAACTGAAGGAACGTCTCTCACCACACTGACCTCAGAGCTGGGAACACATTTCAACTTTGAGTCTTATAATAATTGGCATGTTTTAGAAACACAAACAGTGAAAAATAAACCATTTTTCTCCATGTTTCAATCTAGTTTTTTATCTAATAAAATTCTTTTATTTTGCATCCCAGAAAGTGTATGTAAAATTATAACTAATTCCATTCACTATGTTTCTTTACAAATTAAGTTTGATTATGTAAAAGTGCCTCTTTTCTGCTTCCTTCCCAGGGTTTCTTTTGCTTAGTAGGACTTAGCAGCTGCAGGCTCTGCGTGTAGACTATCAGCTTTCCCACTGGTCATGCCACCCTTAGGAGCAATGTCTTCACTTCAATATTTGGGATCTACCTATTTACCCATATTTTGGGATATAAATATAACGTGTGTGGATACCCATCACCCAAAGAGAACCAAATCATGGGGCTAATTCATTCTCTGCTGAGTATAACAGTCCCCTGGGGAACCCCTTGTTACAGTGATGGAGGAAAGGGTATAATCACGGGACATATGGCAAATGGTCCATCACTAGTGAATAACCTAGCAAAACATATGAAGCAGTGAGTCAGAGCCAGGAGGTCCCTGCTTTAGAACTATACTGCTTTCTCCAAACTCTGTTAGGGACCAAACAATTTCTCAACCCAAAGACATTTTATTGAAGTCTTCATGAGTCTTGCTACAAGGATTCATAGTATTTTCTGGATTAAAAAAAAAATGTAACAGTTCTTTCAAAATAACATTTTGATGAGTTGAGTGTAAATGAATTAGAAACACACGGATTGAATTTCCCTCGAGATACACATGGGTTTCAAAATTAAGGGGAATTAACTTCTCCAAGTGTTTTCAATTTGGCTAACCTCAGAAGTTTGATGCATGGTTTGAGATAGTTGGCCTCATGCCAGTTTTGCCCATCCATGTCAAGACTCTACCTGAAAAAACATTTTTATGTGCACCTATCCTTAGCCTGTGATAGCTTAATAATATAACTAACTAGATGGGTAGAACCTAAATAGTGCCATAAATACTATGATTTTGCAGGTTCCGAAATAAACTCTATGCCAAAACAATGGCTCTCTGATTATATCCAGTATTGGGTAATACAAAAGTCCAAAACAAAAAAAGACATTATGAAACCTTTGAAGATGTTTTTGGAGTTTTGATCCTTGATAAGTGACTCACATCCTTATAGAAAGATATGAGAAATTAAATTTGAATTTTATAGGCAAATTGGAAACTGAAAATTTCTGATCACTTTTTCATTCAATCTAACACTTTGTGCCATACCGTGCTTACCAGGCAGTTGTTAACTGCTTTCCCCCTCCACAGTCAGAAAGCAGAGAAGCTGAAAGCTATGTTCAGCTCACTTTCTCCTTTTTATTCGGCCTATGTAATGATGACACCCATATTCAGATATTCAGGGTTTGTCTTTCCTTTTCCAGCTAAACCTGTCAGAATGACCCTAGTAGACACATCCAGAGATATATTTCCATGGCAATTCTAAGTCCCATTAAGTTGGCACTTACAGTGGACCAGGTTAGGCACAGTCAACCCCTCAGGCATAGGCTTCCAGTGAAGAGCTTGTTCCTGGAACAACACCAAGGTCTAGAAATGTCACGTAGGCCACTATTAAGAAAAAAATTATACTAATTGTGTAATTAGTAGAAACAACAGTAGAAACTCTTTTCTAACTTTAAACTCAGAATGCCAAGTAACAGAGCTGGGGAGTAAAAGGTGGAAGACAGAGGGCAGATGAATAGTGTATGGAAGGAAGAGAGAATGGGTAGAAGCAGGCCTTAGGTACCTCATTGCCAGTGTCTGGACACTGGCTCAGGATGTCGCAGGGCGGAGTCTCGTCCAGCATCCCAACTTGCCATACTTGGCTCCAACAGTGGAAAAAAGCTCTCAGGAGAAGGTGAGGGGTGCTGAGAGTTCCACATTGTAGCTGAAGCTCACAAAAGGCAAGGCCATGGGCAACGAACAGGATCCAGACAGTGTCTGCTGCAGGATGCCCAAACTACAAACTTGGTGACAGTGAGAAGCACCCATGTGACTTCCCTGTCTTAACCTATTTTAGACAAGGGCATCACCGTGTCTATTGAAATTTTCCTAAATTAATTATTTTTCTGTTTCCATTTTGAATAGATCATTATAAAGATCTAATCACTGGATCTGATTTTGCTAGTAGTTTTAAGACCCTATTCCATGTTAGTTGCTAAATTATCATGTATCTCATTCCAATGTCACCCTTTATTCCCATTTGAATTAGCTTAGTATGTTGAAGAGATGATGGTTTAGCATATGTGGTGCTGGTTTTGAGCATGACCATTAGAGATGTGACCAGTCACTCCTCAACATACCATGACTTGGCCCAGAGCCCTGGACTGGGTACCTCATTGCAAAACCCCACCTGTGCTCCTTGCCCTTGACTCTCAAGAAAGTGTGGAGGAGTGAGTGACCTAGGCTATATTCTATTTCTATAACTGAATACCACAGATTAAAGAATTTGTGAAGAAATGGAAAGTCCAAAGTAAGGGGACTACATCTGGAAGAATCTTTCTTGAAGAGAAAAGACACATACATGTCTACTCACCCCAGATAGGAAACCCATGGTAGACCAAAGTAATGATTACAGCAAAGTCCAACCTGATGATCTAGTGAGTTTATTGGGGTTACTTACAGGGGAAGTGAGGGATTACTAACAGGAGAAGAGATGGCTCAAAGGCAACTGCACCATCAAAAATACACTCAGCATAGATGAGGACTCACAAAAGCTGCAAACCTGGTAGTCTCTGCACAACTTGTTTGCAGCTCAACACGTCTGATCATCTCCTCTCAGCAACTGAGTGGATCAGAGCCTCCTACCCCAGCAGTTGCTTACCACTTCCAGTCTCTTGCCCCAGCAGTTACTTACTTCCCTTCCATAGCCTTGGTAAGGGACCTTTGTGAACCTTGTAAGCTTCTGCAGACATGTAAAGTTTATTTACTTCGTAGTCTCATGAGCCTCTCCCCTCATTCCAGAGGAAATGTTGCAATTCAGAGGAAATTGCTACACTAAATGAATATTAGGGAGTGATAAAAGTAAATTGTGAGCTTAAGAACAGAACATTTTATTGGGATGAGCCAAGAAAGAAACAGGACCTATCAACATTTTCTCCTCTCTGAGTCTTGAGTCACTCTCTTGCCTGTAATTCCACTAAGAGAGATGTGACTAGCAGCTACCAGCAGTCCCTAGCCTCCCCTGGACCATACCTATTTGACAGGTTCACATACACCAAACTCTTAAAATTAGAAACAAAAGTCAAACAGCTGTAGAAGAAGCCTGCGGAAAGCTGCCTCTGCCCCTGTCTGTGAGCTTCCAGAAGCCTTAAAACTAGAGAAGAAGAAACAGGTATGACGTAGCCTAAAATAATCAATGACAATTTTACAAAGAGAGAGAAAAGGGTGAAGAACTTGCCTCTCCCTACACCTGGATGCTAGCCCACTAATTCTGACAGCAAGGTCTTCAAAGTTGACCCTAAACCATCTTTTTCCTTTCATAGCTTCTTTGAAATGTGCATTATTGGGCTCCAACCCAGATCTACTGAGAAAAAACTGGGGATTGAGCCCAGGCACCTGTTCATTACCAAGCCCCTGCCCCAGGTGACTCTGTGCTTGCTCAGGCTTGAAAATCACTGTTTTAATAATTTCTTTTTAAAAGAGAAAGAAGTGGAAAAATAAAATCAAAATTATACTTTGCAATTAGTCTTATACTCAAATTAACAAGCAAGGTTCATCTACAAGTATCACAATGATTTGTCTGTATTAATTCCTTTGTTTCCAAAGATCTGAGCAATATTCAGGTAATGCGAACCAGACATGGCTCAATCCAGATGGACCAAATCATTCACTTGGAAGCTTGGGTAGGGCTATCTTTGAGTCTCCCCAGCTTCCACTTCCCCTTTATCACACCATCACTGGACCTGGATAGCAGTGTTCTCCAGTCCAGGATTACAAATAGTCATTTCCTGTACTTTCAAGATGAGAAATCAAAGCCCAAAACAGAACTTTCCCAGTTCTGAATGGGACTTGACCATGACAGACCAGTATTAACTTGTATGAGGATCACATACTAAGGATCAAAACCTATTTGGTGAAAGTTTCTGTAAAGATGGCCATGATGTGCTTCTTGAAAATTAATTTCCCATCATGTTGCAGGTTAATCAACAATTTTATTATGAGCTTTCGTGTGAATTATGGCCTTTGGGCAATTATGAGGCCAATTTTAGTTCATCTATTGGAACAAGTGTGCCGATCTGGTGGGGTGCTGATCATGGAGGAGATGTGCATGTGTGATAACAGTATGTGGGGAATCTCTGTATCTTCCCCCTTAATTTTGTTGTGAAGCTAAATTTCACAACAAAATTTAATTTAATACTCTAAAAAGTATTAAATTCGTATTTAAATTGCTCTTAAAAGTCTTTTCTCAAATGGAGTTTGCATAGGAATCTGTGGATGTATTGTGGAAATGCAGCTCTGGTTTAATAGGTATTGAAGAATCTCAAAGTTCTGCATGTCAAGAGTTCCCAAACTGCCCAAACTGCTGGTCCACAGACCATACTCTGAGAAACACCAAGAACTATCTAGATGGAATGGGCATAAATTTCAGTAGTCATCCTTGGGAGAAAAAGCTCTTGAGTCACAGATTCTTTATAAAACTTTGCCAATCACTTTTCTTTCTTTTTCTTTCTTTCTTTCTTTCTTTCTTTCTTTCTTTCTTTCTTTCTTTCTCTTTCTTTCCTTCCTTCTTTCTTCTCTCTCTCTCTCTCTTTCTCTTTCTTTCTTTACTTTGAGTCAAAGTCTCTTATAGTCCAGGTTGGCCTTGAGCTCCTGATCTTCCTGTCTCAACCTCCAAAGTTCTGGGACTGAAGGCAGGTGCCAACACACCTGGTTTGCCACTCTTAAAGAATCTGAGGATCTCAAAAGTTCTTTTTTCTTTTCATGATGTGATCAATCAAAATTCCTTTGTCTATTTTATGTTCTTTTGATTTCCTGAACAGTTCCCAGGCTAGAATCCTTTTTCTCTTGTCTCAATTTGCTGCTGAAATTTTCTGCACCCCCCTGCACCTCCTGCACCCTTCATCCCCCTGCACTTCCTGCACCCTCCATCCCCCTGCACCCTCCTGCACCCTCCTGTATGCGCCTTCTTTTTCCTGGATCTGTAGGAATCCTTCTGCATCTTCCCTCACCCTCTTTGATTCTCCTATGTCTTCCTGCATCTTCCTGCACCCTCTTTCATTATCCTACATCCTCTGAAATCTTCCAGCCTCTTCCTACCCTCCTGCCTGCATCTTCCTACATCCTCTGGTATCCTCCTGGACCCTTAGGCATCTTCACTGAGTAGTTTAGGGCTTCAGGATTTGTCCTCAGTTCTGGTCTTGTATTTCTTTTTAATGACTGCAGGATATTGGGCAAACTTGCTGAATTTCACTAACTCTTTAATCTCTAAGATGAAAATAATGGTCACTCTCACTTCCACACAAACACACATGGAAAGCAATGAGTCCAAGCCAGGTGCCTCATAAGCACCCAGTGCATTTAATGCTGCAATGATCAATCACAGCTTTATGCAGAAGAGAAAGGACAGCTACCAGAGGGCATTGCTTCCAACTTCATCGGGACAGCAGATCTTCACCTGAAGAGTGGACTTGCAACCTGGCATAGCAAAGCCTGCCCCACAGAACACCCTATTGGTATAGATTTAAGTCTAACAAGGCAGAGTCCTTCCTCCTTCCTCCTTTTTTTTTCTTTAAGGCTCCTAAGCTAACAAATCACCAGATTAGCTCAGGAATCACTAGCTAGAGCTCACATAACTACCAATTGAAGGGTGTCAGGAACTTAGTAAGATGTGAACATATGTGTAGGGCAGGATGGAGTTTACTGTAAATATCAACACTTGCAGCCAGATTATAGTTCACTATACCACGCCTGTCTGCAACTGTTAAAATGTTTGTCTCTTTTATCTGCAGCAGTTTCTCAGGATTATTCATAGTAAATGACATAATCCCCAATCAGAAAGCTGGATTGGCACACAACCAGCTTGGGCACCCATGTCGTCCAGGCAACTTTCAGAACATGGGCATCTTCCATGTGCCTGATAGTTTGGTTGAGAAGAAACAAAAACAAAATAATGAATAATAACCATATTTTCCCAATCAAAAACATTGATGTTTTTATCTACTATATATGGTATGTTGGACCTGTTTGTTTTGTTTTGTTTTTTTCAAATTCAGTCGACTACATCTGAAAACATAAGATCAGCTTGATGCCCTGAGAATCTGATGTCAGAAACAAGGAAGAGCTGTAACAATGCCAATACAGGATTGTATTCACTCTTTTAAGGTGGTTTTTCGTTGGCTGCCCCTTCTTTACAAAATGTGATAATTTCACCACAACTCAACTGAGATGAAAGTTTCTTTTACAATGTTCGTACTACAGCACATCAATAAACATATGAATGTCATTTAGGTACAACTAGGTAGATGAAACTCAAACGTTGTTTAGCAAGAAGATCTATACACCCAAGAATATGTATTGTAAAAATAGAAATAAAACATACAAAAGGATGCTTACTCTGGATAGATCTGTCCGGAAGGTAATAGGACAAGAATGCTTGTAAGGCTGGTGCTGCTTTGATTCTTGATTTGGGTGCTTCTTATGCAAGCATGTTCAGTTTGTGTAAATCCTTGGAGCTGAAAACTACTCATTTATATAATTTTCCTTTAAAAATTCCATTCAGAATTTTCACTGCTGATGCCTCCCCTGCCTTGTGACGTCAGCTTTAACCTGGTTTTTATTGCTGGTAGATCTCTTCCATTGATTCAGCCACAGAGCCTTGCTTAACCTTCTTCACACTAATCCACCCTACGACCTTGACCTTTGATGATCTTCCATTTCAGTCTAAGCGGCTCCTGCAACTCACTAAGTAATAGGTAGGCAGATTTTTTTTTTTCTGTATTAGGAAAAATCTAAAGGAGTAAAATTAGTGGGACAAGGTAGCTTTACAAATTATTTAAAAGGAAATAAATAACTCTTGGCTACTTGACAGCAGTTTTGTCACTGTTTTCCTATTGCTCTCCTGAAGACAGGATAGAATTTGTGCACCTGTCAATTAAATGCTATTTGGTAACCAAATAGGTATTATGCATCATAAAAAGCAATATTCTCAGCAAAGTTTGCCCTACACTCATCTAATTTTTGTTGTTGCTGTTTTAAATATTGTTACTGTTCCTAAACACCTTCTGAGATAGTAACACAAGGTTTCATTCATCAAAATCTTCCATGAAAATGTTTGACATGCACAGGCCCCTCAATGAAATGTGTGTTTTTATTTCTTACACTTTCTCCCTAAAGGCGCTGCAGTCAGGTGAACGAGACACACAGGAAACGTCCTTGTTTTAACCGAGCCAGTGAAGTCTCACCCCAGGGTCTGCTGTGGGTTTCCAGCTTTCCCCTTTTCTTCTTGTCCTTCTCTTTCATTTCCATCCATCTCCAGAGCCTCTTGCTGTCTTTTATCATTAGAAAGTCTGATGTGGTAATGTAAAAGAAGAAAGTTGAGAAAATTTAAATATGAATCTATGTGTGTGCACATCATAAAGCTGCCACTGACAATTGCAAGCATTTCTCCCTACAAACCATTATGAAAAAAATGCTGTTTGGGGGCAACAGGACCCAGGGAGCACAGATGACTTCATGTCTCTTATTGTAAGTACTGGAAACAGGGTGGGGTGATGCACCCAAAAGCAAAGCGGGTATTGGATCCTAGGGATGCCAGAGTTACAAATACACACTGCTCAGTTGTGGAGAGAATTTGAGTAGCAGAAGCCCTTGTCTGGAGAAATGGCCAGGCAGTTCATCTGTGGAATCCTTCCTTAAACTGACCGTGATGGAACAAGCACCCATTTCTTTGCTTCTTGTGGTTCCAGTCACAGGTTCCAGATGTACAGGAGAATTAACACGGACTTCGTGTTGCCTATGGTCATTGAGTGAGCTTTCTGCAATGTTAAGAAAAGTTTCCAAAAGTTGTACAAAATGCTGATAACTAGGCATGTAGTCAGTGCTGGCATTATGACTAGTTACATTTCATTAAAAACTTTTCAAAGGATTTGGCCGAATTTTACAAAATTAAATTTTGAATGTCAGCTTTATTTAAACAATTTAAAGGATTATATAGGGCAATTCTATGATAATGGTGCTGACATGGTAAGTAAAGAAAAAGATGTAAGGCCATAAATTTGGCTGAAAACCAGAAGCATTCTTTGTGCCATGCAGGGCACATGTTTTAAATTTGTTACTATGAGACATGGCCCCAGCTAGACCAATAGCAATGACAGTCTTTGGGACTATTCAAAATTGTATATGACATTTTCTGGATTTGCCCCAAAATGGAACATCTTGATCAAACGGCATCATTTTTGACTCCAGGATTTCTCTTGGTCAAAGGGAGGATGCTGACTGAATACTGATAAAGAAATCAGATTTAATTTAAACAAGACACGAAATGCACCAGCAGAGTTAAGCCAAAGGGGAAGATGCTCAAATAAAGAGTGAATCATGGTCTTGGGAAGAAAATCAAATTAAATTTGAGTTTGCACTAACCAGAGTCATTTGGTGGGAATGAGTTGCTACTGGTATCAGCAACAGCTTATCAAAACAGTCCATTTTGGGCCATTTTATTTTGTAAAGGACAGTCCAAATTATAGATAAAAATGTAAGTTGTTTTTTTTTTCTGAATTAAAAGTGCATGAGAACTATGGAACAAAGCAACCTTCCAGGAAAAAAAAAAGTAGATAAAATAAGAAAAGAAAAGAAAAAAAAAACAAAACTTTGCAATTCTAATGGGGACTAGTCAAGTACAAATAAACCCAAATTAACTTTCTACAGAGACTAGTTCATGGATACTATAGTGCTACTTAAAAAATGGTTTAGGGGACTGGGGAGATGGTTCAGTAGTCAAAGGAAGAGGACTAGAGTTCAGATCTCCAGAACACATGTAAATGTTGGGTGGCATGGTAGCTCCCAGCTACCTCTGTAATTCCAGCCTTGGAAGGCAGAGACACAGAATCCTCAGAGCAAGCCAGCTAGAAAGACAAACCATACTGATAAGCCCTGGGTTTGATTGAAAGACCCTGCCTCGAAATTAAAAAAAAAAAAATTAGAGCTAGGTATGGTGGCACACACCTTTAATCCCAGAACTTGGGAGGCAAAGGCAGGTGGATCTCTGTGAGATCAAAGTCAGTCTAGTCTCCTTAGGGAGTTCCAGGCCAGCTGGGGCTACAGGGAGACCCTGTCTCAAACAAATAAAAAAGAAGGAAGGAAGGAAAGGAGGGAAGGTGGGAAGGAGGGAGGGAAGAGGAGGAAGGAAGGAAGGAAGGAAGGAAGGAAGGAAGGAAGGAAGGAAGGAAGGAAAAATACGGTGGAAGATTGATCAAGGAAGATTCCGATATCAACCTCAGACCTCTACACACCCAGGCACATGCACTCCACACACAGGAGAAGAAACAGGTAAAAAAGAGAGATGGTTTAAAGGAATTGAATATGAGATAGTATTGGGGTTCTTTTGTAGTATCCTAGTTTGAAATTTCTGAATGAAGACTGTAGACACTACAAATCTTGAACGTATGAATTCTGCTTTGTTTTGTTTGTTTGCATACTGGGGATGGAACCTGGAGCCTTTCGTAAACTAATCACATATCCTACCACTGAGCTACCTTTCCGGTCCCCACTGCATGAATTCAGATATTGCTTTAAAAGAAAGGACCGTCTTAAAATGTGGTAATTAAATAAATAATTTAAGAAAAAAAAACCTGAGTTCTTACATGCTAAAAAAATGATTTACATAGTAAAATAAAAATTTATAATTATTTCTGTGCTATTTGCCCCTCGCATATGGTGGTACTACTACATTTGAACATGGCTCATAAAATTTACTTTTCACTTCCCACCCTGTTCAAATTCAAATGAACAGAAATCATCTGAATTCTGTTAAAAATCCATTTTTTGGCCTCATCAGAGGGGCATCTCTCAAAATTGAAATTAACTCTAGTAACCTATTAACAAACAACAGTCACCAGAAAAGACGTACAAGTTTAGCATAATTTTCTGTTAATATCAATTTTTTGTGGGTGATTTTGGGGGGGAGCGGTTTGGAGCAGAGTCTCCCTGTAGCCCCAGCTGGCCTGGAACTCGTTATGCAGACCAGGTTGGCCTTGAACTCACAGAGATCCTCCTACCTCTGCCTCCCAAGTGCTGGGATTAAAGGCGTGCGCCTCCTTAAGAAAAACTTATCTGCATCTGCCTCATAAGTTGCCTCTGAACTAGCTGGCTGAATCCCTGTTTATTTATTTAAATTTTATGTGTATGAGTGTTTTGTATGAATGTAAGTGCAGCCATATGTGCAATGCCCACAGAGGCCAGAGGAGGGCATTGGGTCCCTAGAACTGGAGTTATGGATGATTCTTGTTAGCTGCCATGTGGATGCTGGGAACTGAACCCAGGTCCTCTGCAAGAGCAGCCAGTGCTCTTAACCACTGAGTATTTCTCCAGCCCTGAATTTTACCTTCTTTATGTATTATTTCTTCTCCTTTTGCCATTTTCAAGTTTATCTCAAACTCCAGGACTCTTAGATTCCATTGAGGGTGGTGGTGGTGGTGGTTGTACCATGTAGTTCAGGCTGGCCCCAAACCTGCTGGGTAGCTGAGGGTTACAGTGAACACCTGATCCTCCTGCCTTCATCCCCCACAAGTGGGGATGACAGGTGTGTAACATCATGCTCCATTTTAAGCAGAATGCTTTTATCTTTTTCTTTTCTTTAAATTTTTTAAAAAAATTTTTGTGTTTTGAGTGTGTATGAGAGTATTGCCTGCATGTGTGTAAGTACACCCATGTCATGTAATGCCCACAGAGATCAGAAGAGGGTTTTGGATTCCCCTGGAGCTGGAGTTATAGATGGTTAGTTGCCATGTGGGTGCTGGGAATTGAACCTGGGTCCTCTATAAGAGCAGCCAGTGCTGTTAACCACTGAGCATCTCCCCAGCCCTGGAAGAATGCTTTTTATAATAGATTCTCCCTGACTTGAACCCTTGTATAGTCTGGGTGGGCACTGTTCAAATGCAGGTCTCCTGTGTGTTGGGGTAGTCAGACTCCCCTGCCTGCTTTGGGACTGCCCTGTTGTATTGTGGTTATGTGTGATGTTTCCTAGCATCTCCCTTTTCTCCCCACTAGATGTCAGTAGCATCACTTGCTTCTCAGTAATGACAACCCCCGCCCCCCCCCC
>NW_008347518.1:0-3373 GCF_000622305.1 Nannospalax galili | reverse complement strand
ACAGGGACCACATCAAGCTAAAAACTTTGCCATAGCAAAAGAAACAATGAACATGATGAAGAGATGACCTAAGAACAGGGCAAATATTTGTAAATTGCATCTGGAGAAGAGTTAATGCCAAGAACATATACAGGACCCACGTGGCAAAAGAAATAATAATCTGATTTTATTTTATTTATTTTATGAACATAATTGGTGCGAGTGAGTGATAAAGTGGCTCTCAGAAGAAATGAGAAGACACCCTGGAGAGCATAGGTGTGGGCTTCCCAAAGAACAGCCACAGAAAGAAAGACATACTCAAGTGTTGATTAGGGTTGCTCAAGGCAGTGTTGCCATAATATGATTTTAAAATTGGGAAAAGCAATAATAGATGTTTCTCAGAAAATATGCAAAGAACCAATTGGTATAGGAAAAGGCCTTATCAGGGTTCAACATGATTAAACATTAGACAAATGCTAATCACAACCACAATGAGCTATCACCATACACTAGTTAGTGACCAATATCAAGAGGTAAAAGATAACAAAAGCTGGTAAGAACGTGGAGATGAGTGGTAGTGATGAGGAGGATAATAATGGTGATGATGATGAGAGTGATAATGATGTAGGGCAGCCCAGAGCATCTTATAAGTCTGCTATTAAGCTTCCTAATCTTAGTAACAGCAGCTGTCCTCTATGCCTAAGCTATCTCCTTTAGAAGAATAGAAAGAAGATGTGCCATTCAAGTTGAAAGAGGTCACAGGCACTTCCTGAAGACTATTAATTCTTAGGTACACCCAATTGAAGTGGGATAAAAGGAGGCAGGCAATGCTAGTCACATTGCCTCCCCCTCCACCCCAAGATCTGACTTCCCCACTCCTCATTATCTGTGCTCCATTTGGTAGTCTCTAATTCACAGGGTTGGGGGCGGTATGTGCACACTTCCAGGTAAAACGTGGTATAAATCTGTTTCCCATCCCCACTCCACCTCTCAAGTTGTCCCCCAAGATCTATAATGTAGAAATGGATCTGATTTGGCACTCATCCAAGAAGCTGAGCCTTCTCTTCTTCATCTGTGCGGTGGACACAGTGGCAACTACGCTACAAATCTTTACGGCGATTAAAAAATATTAGTATGTACTCACTGGTGAAAGTTATTTTGCTATGTGTCTATAGATGTCAAAGATGAGAGCCCCTCCCCTACCAGCTGCCGGAGCTGCTCACAGCCTCGTCCTGGTTACTTCCTCAGGCATCTGAGTTCTAGCAAATTCTTCATCTGTGCGGTGGACACAGTGGCAACTACGCTACAAATCTTTACGGCGATTAAAAAATATTAGTATGTACTCACTGGTGAAAGTTATTTTGCTATGTGTCTATAGATGTCAAAGATGAGAGCCCCTCCCCTACCAGCTGCCGGAGCTGCTCACAGCCTCGTCCTGGTTACTTCCTCAGGCATCTGAGTTCTAGCAAAATTGAGCTTGGAGAGCTTCAAAATGCCTATCCTTCCCCAAATATCTGTATATATGCAGTCTCTCTTCCACCAAATACCTTTCCCCTTAGATCTCTGGGGAGCTTCCTCCATTCTGTCTTCTATTGTCTCCTGAAAGACTTCTACCAGGACCTCCTAAGGTATATTTTCATCAGAGCAGATATTATGATGTTGGGTTCACTTGTGAGTCATCTGTTTCTTCCCTCTGGCCTTTGAACCACCTGGAGGAAAGAGTGGGGCCCGGCAAGCTGTTGTATCATCTGAGCTCAATAGGATCTGCTGAAACCATGTAGTATGCCACATACTGTGCCAAGGTGTGGACATATATGATCTCAGTCAATCCTGAACCAGCAGCCCCATGTGGTGGGTCCTGCTGCCATCCTTGGGATGCAGATTCAAGACACATATTTTTTTATTTTTATTTACTTATTTATTTTTATTTTTATATGTATATATACTTTTTATTATTCCAAAGAGAGGAGATTTTTTAACACATTTTCCAGAAATAACTTGAAGTAGGTTACACAAAAATATTTATACAATGAAGTCTAAGGGGGGAAAATAGAAATAAAAAAATCAAAGACCAAAGGATTTGCCAATATGGGGTCAACTTTGGTGGAATAATGAAGGTTTCCATTAGCTCTGTTCTTTTTTTTTTTTTTTTTTGAAAATCCTAATGAGTTTATTAGGCTTATAGCAGAGCATAGGGTGGGGGTTTATTTACAGAAGAGTGGGCGCCCCCCCATTTATGGCTACACTGGAAAGTCCACACTCAAATATAGATCCTGTGACTTCCAAACAACTGCACAAAATGGTGAGAGAGGTGCCACATGGTTTACTTGGCTTATATATCCTTAGCTCTTCCCTCACATGCAGCTAAGGTCAACTGATTGGGTGAGAGGCATAACTGACTCTTTGATGAGTGTGGGAAGGAGGTGTGACTATAGCTTGCCAGCACAGTGGTTGGAGGACACTTCCAGGTAACACACCACCCTTTCCTCTAACTCTTACATTCTGGAGTTTTTTTTTTATTATTATTATTCTTTCTTCTTTTTTTTTTTTAATGGGGCTTTTTGCTACTCTAACATTCCCCCCCTCTGAAGTGGTAACTCCAAAATCTTTAAGGATTAGATAAAAGCTCCCAAATACTTTCAACATTTTTGGCCTTTGGAACAGAGTATGTTGCTAACAGGCCCAAGGATATTTTGACTTTTAGCCAAGAAACTGGCTACTTTTCTTTGGGGTATTTTTACCCTTACTGCCTAGCCAATTCCTACCTCCTATTCTTATCACACCATCCTCTGAAGAGGTTACCCAAATTGCAGATAGGGAATCCAGATGCAGACCACTCTGGCTTCTTTCATTCAGAACAGGGACACAGGCTGAGGTAATTGGAGTACTATCTAAAAGATTGGTTCTATCTAAAAGATTCCCAGATTGCATAACTCTTATCTCTAGGAGGAAAAGAAAGTCTTTTACCGGTGAATAAGGAATGTGAAGGAGAAGTAAAGGCAAGAGTAATTAGCATTACAAGTTCTAGACAGGAAACTAGAAAAAGTCAGAACAGGGAAATTTTCAAATGTTCATATGAGAGTCCGTTGGAGTTTCTTGACAAGGCCTTCCAAAAGCATCCCTCTATTGGGTTCTTCCTCATTTTTCTTTTGTCTGACAAGGCTGGACTCGAGAATGATGGATTCAGGATTTTCTTTCAGGTATTTTGATAGCTGTTGGAGTGGTTAGAATCAGTGTCAGTTCCCTCTCAAAGGCTTCTAGATAGGGGGAGAAAACGAATTTATCCATAATTTTAGAACAATAGCTGGTATTGCAGACCAAGATTTGAAGTCTTACATCTGAGCAACATCATCAATGAGAAATAATTGTCTAAATAACTTTTTATATGGACTTA
>NW_008347517.1:0-252 GCF_000622305.1 Nannospalax galili | reverse complement strand
GAAGAGGAGAAGGGAGGGGAGAGGAGGGGAGGGGAGGGGGGAGGAGAGGGGAGCGGGAAGGAGGAAGAGAAAACGGCCTTGTCCATGCAAGTCAGGCTGCTGAGGGTCCTGGCCACTTCCTGGTTGAATGACAGTCGAGCAAGCTGCTTATCCAGTCTGTAAATTGGGACTCACAAGAGTCTGTCATGAGAATCAAATAAGATTACCTTGGCACAGGTTATCTTGCATGACACACAGTAGGTGCTCAATAAA
>NW_008347516.1:0-271 GCF_000622305.1 Nannospalax galili | reverse complement strand
GCCCACACCCCTCCTGGAAGGGCGGACTCGGTGGCCTAGGGCCGACTTGGGATGACAGGGAGATGGAGGGATGAGGCGGGCCCTGGCACCTCCCGGGTGGAGGGGGCTGGGCTGTGCCTCCTTCCCTAAGCCGGGTGGTCACCCCTCCCCACTTGGTGCCAGTTGATGCCTAGAGATCAGGAGGGTATTTTCTCTGACTTCTTCACACACACACCCCCTCCCCCGCCAAGCCCTCTGCTCTAACCTCCTCTCCCCCTCTAGCCAACCCAGT
>NW_008347515.1:585-809 GCF_000622305.1 Nannospalax galili | reverse complement strand
GAGATGCAGGATAAAAATAGGAAAGAGGACAGAGAATTTCAAAGAAAAGAGTACAAAAAGCAGAGGGAGGAGATGGCCAGAATATTCTTGGCCGGAGTGAAAAGGAGCCCTGAGCCGCCTCAGAGAGCAGGACCCCGCCCATCTAAACTAGGGTGGGAACAGTGCGCCCTGTGCAAAAGATACGGGCATTGGAAGAGAGAGTGCCCACAAAGAAGAGGAAGACA
>NW_008347515.1:0-346 GCF_000622305.1 Nannospalax galili | reverse complement strand
CATCAGGTTTCCCACTCCTTCCTGGTTGTGCCCGAGAGTCCTGCACCTTTGTTGGGTAGAGACTTACTCACCAAGATCGGGGCACGTATCCATTTTGAGCCTAATGGGATAAAAGTCATGGACTCAGAAGGACAGCCCCTGCAGCCAGTACATGTGTTGTCTTTATCTCTGGCTGATGAATATCACCTATTCCTGGCGGCTCTAGAAAAGGGGGGCCAGGGAGGCATGAGCTCCTGGTTGCAGGAGTTCCCTTCCGCCTGGGCCGAAACCGGGGGAGTCGGCCTCGCTAAGCAAGTGCCCCCGGTTGTGGTCCAACTCAAAGCCACGGCCCTGCCCATTCAGGTCT
>NW_008347514.1:0-220 GCF_000622305.1 Nannospalax galili | reverse complement strand
GTGTGTATGTGTGTGTATGTGTGTATGTGTGTATGTGTATGTGTGTATGTGCATGTATGTGCGTGTATGTGTGTGTATGTGTGTATGTGTGTGTGTATGTGTGTATGTGTGTGTATGTGTGTGTATGTGTGTATGTGTGTGTGTATGTGTGTATGTGTGTGTATGTGCTTGTGTGTGTGTGTGTATGTGTGTATGTGTGTGTATGTGTGTGTATGTGTGT
>NW_008347513.1:189006-202243 GCF_000622305.1 Nannospalax galili | reverse complement strand
TGGACTGACTCTTGTGGACCTGGGGTGAGATCGCTGGCCCCTGAGGCATGACTATAACGGGGACTATGGTAGTTGAAGCCCCGTGGTCTGATATGGTGGACTCTGAGCCATGCTGCAGGAGGCATGGGGCTAGGCACTGGGTTCTCATTCCTTTGTAAGTTAATAAATGCACATAAAATATATTATATGGTTTATCTGATAGTGCAGGAGACCAGCGGGAATTTGGGCTAAAGTGTGCATGTGCATGGTGGCCAGAACAGGGTGTTAGGTATCCTCCTTGATCACCCTCTGCCTCTTCCTAAAGTCAGGATATCTCCCTGTACCTGGGGCTCATGTTTTTCTTGGCTACTGGAAGCCAGCAAGCCACAAGGATCTTCCCATCTCTGACCCACCTTGGAGTTGGAGTTACAGGCATCTGAGGGGCACCCAGTTTGTTCCATGCATGCTGGGATCTAAATGAACTGCAACCCTCGTGATTGCCAGCAGTGCTCTTAAATGTGCTTCATTGCTAAGCCATTTCTCCAGCCTGGGAACCTTTTTAATATGCAGTTTATTTCACCAAGCTGTACTTACTTTTGAAAACTCATCCACTGTGTGCTTTCATAACCTTACCATTAGCTTATTGAATGTGGAAACAAACAAGGGGGTATTGTAGGCATTTCTCTGTAGCAATGCAGTTTAGTATATGGCTGTCCAAGCCAGCACAAGTACAAAAGATCCTAATACATAAAGACTAGTCCCAACGATGTTCAGTTATGAAAAGAACTTCACATTTATTTTAAGCTTTTAGAAACTCAGTAGAAGCAGCTTCCTGTATGTGTCATTCTATGCCCTGCCCCCAAGAAGGGAGGAGTAAGAGGAGGAGGGGAGGAGGGAGGGAGGAGGAGGAGACCATAGGTCTCCAAGAGTGAGGATCTGCTGAGACTGTAGCTGCTGTTTTCCCGTCCTGGTCCCCCATTCCTGTCTCATGGATCCGAACTTCTCCTCATCCTTTTAGAGAGTCAGCACTAGCTCAGCAGCAGCATCTGGAACCACTAAGCTCTAACCTGGCAAATGGAGTGTTCTGCAAACTACTGATCTACTGTCCTAGACAAAAATATAGTGTGAATATTTGAATGATCCACTCAGGACTATGGAACTAACAGAAGTCAATTTAAAATGAGTGAGTTCAACTCTCATCTGCTGTGGGCTCCATCGTGAAGCAAGCAGGAAAGCTACCTAGCCTGTTAAGAGTCTAGGCTGAGGGGGCTGGAGAGATGGCTCAGCAGTTAAGAGCATTGGCTGCTCTTGCAGAGGACCTGGGCTCAATTCCCAGTACCCATAAGGCAGTGAACAACCACCCATAACTCCAGTTCCAGGGGATCTGATGCCCTTTTCTGACCTCTATGGACACCATACAACATGGATACACTTACACACGTGCAGGCAATACACACATACACATAAAAATAATAAATAAATAAGACTCAGCTAGATAGGAGGAAGGGTGATTATAGCTCTTTTTTTGAGACAGGGTCTCACTGGATAGCCCTGGCTGACCTGGAACTCACTATGTAGGACTGGGCTGTCCTTGAACTCACAGTGACTGCCTCTGCCTCCCAAGTGCTGGAATTAAAGGTATGCATCACCATAACTGGCTTAAAGATTTTTTAAAATTATGTCTGTGTATGTGTCTTGCACTTGAATATAAGTGCGCATGGTGGACAGAAGTATCAGATCCCCTGAAGATGGAGCTACAGGCAGTTGTGAGCCAATGGACATGGGTGCTGGGAACTGAACTCTGTTCCTCTACAAGAGCACTATTTGTTCTTAACCACTTAACCATTTCTCCAGCCCCTAATTAACAATTTTGTATCATATGTACCGTAATATTTAGGAAGCCAAATGTATTGATAAACACTGTAATACGTGCACCTGGGAGGTGGAGGTAAGCAGATCAGGAGTTGGAGACCAGCTTCAGCTACATGGTGAGGTTGAGGCCAGCCTGGTCTACATCTGACTCAAAAAGACTATAACAACAACAGCAAAGTTAGGAAAGGACAGCATGTTCTCATCCCCAGCAAATGACAAATGTTTAAAATGATGGGCAACTTCAGTTTCCTATGTTGATTATATACAATGAAATACATTGCATTCTAGGTAATAGGTACAACTACCTGCCAATTAAAAATTAATTTAGAGCCCGCTGTGTTGACTCAGGCCTATAATCCTAGCACTTGAGGGGAATGAGGATCAGAGTTAAGGTCATTCTTGGCTACTGAGCAAGATTGAGACAAGCATAGGGTATATAAGACCCTGTCTCAAAGAGTTAAATTAATTTTTAAGCCGGGCGTGGTGGCGCACGTCTTTAATCCCAGCACTCAGGAGGCAGAGGCAGGTGGATCTCTGTGAGTTCAAGGCCAGCCTGGTCTACATAGCGAGTTCCAGGCCAGCTGGGGCTACAGGGAGACCCTGTCTCAAAAAAAAAAAAAAAAAAAAAAAAAAGTTAATTTTTAAAACAGAGTCCAGGGCTGGTGAAATGGCTCAATAGGTAGGTAAAGGCACTTGTCACCAAGTCTGATGACATGTGTTTGATTTCCTCAGGACCCACACGGTAGAGGGAGAGGATGACTCCCAGGAGCTGTCCTATGACCTCCGCATGCTTACTGTGGCACACACAGATTAATTAATTAATTTAAGGATCCAGATTGTAAAATACAGTTCTACACAAATGCACAGTCTAGCTCCGAATTTCCTATTTAGCCACAGAACTCTGCAATGAGTACACTGTTAAGGCACAAAGACCATCAACCTCAGATTGTGCCTGCAGCTAAAACTTCAGTCCTAAAACGAACCAAAACCCAATTCAATAGAAACAATAAAAGAAAACTCAAGCTTAACCAATCAGAAACCACCAACTGACCTCTAACCAAGAACTCTCCACTGAATCATACCCAAACAAAGCAAAAGTCTAGCATTAGTCAATCAAAAATCTGCTTTGTTTTTGTTCACACTGTATAGCTCTGAATGGCCTGGAACTTGCTATGCAGCCCAGGCTAGCCTTGAGTTGGCAATCCCCCGGCCTCAGCCTCCAGAGCACTGGGATTACAGGTACAAGCCACCACACCTGGCTAAAATTTCTCTTCCGTGTTCAGTCTACAGATCTCAGGGCTCACACAGTGGAATGGATCTCTGAATCTCCACTGACTCGTGGGCTGCCCGGCTCATCAAGTGTTCTTTGCGCAAATAAGCTGTTAGATTCATTTTGCCTAAAGTTTTTCTTTTAACAATACTAATATTCTCGAGAATTAAAATTTGTCCATTTATTTTTTAAAAACTGGTAAGGTTTCATGTAGCTTAGACCGACCTCAAATTCACTATATTGCTAAGACTGGTCTCACTCATTATGTAGCAGGAATGACCTGAACTTATGCTCCTGCTTCCAAGCCCCAAATGTCGGGATTAGTAGTGTGCACCATGCCTGGTTTAAGACCTGTGAATACATAATGTTCTCCTTCCTTGTGCAATGCATTCACAGTGCATGAAAGAGTTTCGAGTGGAGTGGAATGGGGAGAAAAGACTGAACAACCCTGACAAGAGTTTTGAATATGGATGAGAGGGCTCTGGAGGCCAGAAGACCTTGTTCACAGTCAGCCTTGCTAAGCATCACATGTCTATGAACAAGTTACTTAATTTTGCTGAGTCTCTGGGGTTTTCCCTTCCTTTTTTCCTGTGGTGACAGGGATTGAACCCAAGACCTTGTGTAAGCTAAGCAAGTGTTCTGCCACTGAGCCCCACTCCCAGCCCTCTATTTCCTCTCCCATCAAATGAGCACATTCCTATTTTACAAGGTGGTTGTATTTATAATTCAGTACATAGATCTTGCTATGCAGCACCCTCATGACAAACACCCCATCCTAAAACCGACATAGATACACGATACAGCAAGGTAAGCAAGCATCTTGGACCAAAAGCGGACTGGAAAACATTCAAAGAACAGGTTGTGTGCAAGCTGGCGGTGGTGGCCCCTGCTATAATCAGGGCACTTGAGAGTCTGAGGCAAGAGGATGGTGCATTCAAGGCCAGCCTCGGCTACACAGGAGGAGAGGGGGGTATTTTAAGACTCTACACAGTGATAGTATGGGATAGGAAGCCACAGAGAGGGTCTCGCCATCTAAGAGGGAAAGCTAGAATCTATCAAGTAAATGTGGAAACTTCCCAGCGATCTTTTAAGGGGATGGCCTAGAATTAATAATAGTATCTACCTAGAAACAGGTTCCAAACTCTAAAGCAATCATAACTCTGTAAAAATATTATGAGACAGTTAAAAACCCAGAACACAACACAGTTTTCAGGGGGCACAAAGAACACAGAAGGCCATTTTAGCCAAGTTTAAAGTCAGAAACACGCGGAGGCTGAGGGCTGATCCTGGAAGCAGTTTAGAGTAAGACTGAAGGATCACAGAACCAGGAACTCTCCAGTTTCTTTATCATAAGTGACCATCAAACAAAACCAAAAATAGTTGGAGGGAGATCAGAGCTGATACATAAGGAAGCTGGGATCTGGTGGGGCCTGAGCCCACACACATGTCAACACAGGAAAAACAAACAAGGGCCATAAAAGATAAACAAAATTACAGAATACAAAAGAGAAATGAAGGCTGATAGAGTGGGAGAGGGATGGGGAAATTTTCAAAAAGGGATGAGTTTTAAGGGGTGTGAGTTTTTTTTCTGGGGTTTTTTTGAGACAGGGTCTTACACTGTAGCCCATATGGCTTGGAACTCAGTCTGTAACCAAGACTGGCCTGAAACTCATAGCAACCCACCTGCTTCAGTCTCCTAAGTGCTGGAATTGCAGGCATGAGCCACCAAACTGGCTAAAATGAGATGAATTTTTAAAAAATATTTTTATTTCATTGTTTTGTGTGTGCACATGTACACACACGCACATACGCCCATGTCTCAGCATGTGTGTGGAGGTCAGAGGACAACTTGTGAGAGAGTTCTGTCCTTCACCACATGGGTTCAAACGATCGAACTCAGGTCCTCAGCCCTGGCAGTAAGTGTCTTTACCTGCTCAACCAAAGTCATCTCATCAGCCCCTAAGAGATGAGTTTTGAGTTGATGTTGAAAGATGTGTGGGACATTGACCAAACAGGGAGGTGGGAGGGCCGCTGAGGCATAGGAAACAAGAAGAAGGGTGACAGACACACAAGCGTATCTGCCCAAATTCACAGTGAGCTTAGAATGGACCAGGTAAGAAACTTGGGCTTTTTATTCTACGGACAGGAAGCTAGAGGGTGGGGGAGTGGTGACTGGGAGTTAAACCAGATTGGAGTCCAAAGGATAACCCTCCAGCTTTGACTATAGGCTGAATGCCTGCAAGTCAAATAACCAGTATGAGCAGCTAGCCTGGTTTGTCTAGGAACAATTCTGTGTTAAAGTGTTGTCCTAGGGCTGGAGAAATGGCTCAGTGGTAAAGGCACTTGCTGCCAACCTAAGTTCAATCCTCAGGACCCATATGATGGAAAGAGATCTTCCACACGTTGTCCTCTGACCGCTACATGCACACTGTGATACCTGCACACCCACAAAGATACACACACAAATAAACAAATGCTTTTAAAATGTAAAGTATTTTCCTTATATCAGGGGATATAGCTCAGGAGGTAGAGTGCTTGCCTAGCATGCAAGAGGCCCTGGCTTCAACACCCAGCACCGAATGAAACTGGTTATGAGTCCAGGCGTGGTGGCACATGCCTTTAATCCCAACACTTGGGAGGCAGAGGCAGGTGGATCTCTGTGAGTTCAAGAACAGCCTGATAGTACATAATGAATTTCAGGCCAGCTGGGGCTACAGGGAGACCAAACAACAACAACAAAAACAAAAACAAAAAAAAAACATAACATAAAAACAAAAAAACAAACAGGGTATGGTTACTGCATGCTTGTAATCTCAGCACTGGGAAGGTGAAGACAGGAAGATGAGAAGGTCAAGGCCATCCTTGGCTATCTGGCAAGTTCTAGGCCAGGATGCAAAGATTCCACTAGTTGTGATGTTATCCCAAGCACCTGTACACAGTGGCCCAGAGGAAGAGCCAGAAGCCAGGAGCCGGGACCTCGTGTTCCAGCTCAGCCAAGGCAGTTCATCCCAGCTCATCATGGGATCCTCAGGTCACTGACCTTTTCAGAACCTCAAGTCTCTCAGGAGTCAATCAGAAATAACAATGTCAACCATTTATAATAATAACAAAATCCATTAAATGAAGCAGTAAGTGAAACCTTTCATAAATAGAGCGCTATATAATAAGGTGTCTAAAAACGCTGTGTTTTTTGTTTGCTTGCTTGGTTGGCTGATTTCAGGGTTTTTTTAATTTTATTCATTTATTTTTATTTTATGTGTATGCGTGTATTACCTGCATGTAGGTAAGTGCACCTGTGTCCTGCAATGCCCTCAGAGGTCAGAAGAAGCTGTCAGATCCCCTGGTACTGGAGTTACGGACAGTTGTTAGCTGCCATGTGGGTGCTGGGATTCAAACCCAGGTCTTCTGCAAGAATAACCAGTGTTCTTAACTGCTAAGCCATCTATCTCTCCATTCCCTGATTTCAGTTTTTTTGTTTTGTTTTAGTTTGATTTTTTTGTCTTTGTGAAACAAGGTCTCCATGTAGTCCCAACTGGCCTGGAACTCACTATGTAGACCAGGATGGCCTCAATCTCACAGAGATCCACCTGCCCCTGCCTCCAGAGTACTGGATTAAAGGCATGTACCACCATGCCCAGCTTGATTTCAGTTTTTTTGAGACAAGGCCTTTCTATATAGCCCAGGCTAGCCTCAAGCTCTCAATCCTCCTGCCTCACCTCCATGAGTACTGAGAAGACAGTCATGTGCTACCAGCACAGAAAAAGGGGCTGGAGAGATGGCTCAGCAGTTAAGAGCACTGGCTGTTCTTTTAGAGGGCCCTGTAACTCCAGTTCCAGGAAATCCAACACCCTCTTCTGGCCTCTACTGGCATTGCACAACACAAGTGCACTTACATGCACGCAAAACATCCCATACAATGAAAATAATTTTTTTTTCAATTAAAAAAAGTACTAGCCAGGCACGGTGGCACACACCTTTAACCTCAGCACTTGGGAGGCAGAGGCAGGTGGATCTCTGTGAGACAGAGGCCAGCCTGGTCTACACAGCGTGTTCCAGGCCACCTGTGGCTACAGGGAGACCCTATCTCAGAAAAAGACAAAAAGATCCTGTTCCTTGTGCACGCCAAGGCCCTGGGCAGGATCCCCCAGTCTTCCTCTCACTCCACACATACCCGCCCATTTGCAGCAACCCCAAATCCACGTGTACAGCCAGGTCTTCCACAGAGCTGGTGTTTCAGCTGGTGAACAGCAGATCAGGGATGGATCCCAGTATCTCTTTGCAGAGCCCCAAACCCTGTCTTGACCTGCTGCCAGGCCTCTGTAGGTCAGGGTCCTTGCCAGCACTGGTGCACCTGTTGGAATCTGTCCCAGGGTCCACTGGGGCTCTTCTCTCCCATGTCCCTCAGCAGCCCTGGCAGCTCCCTTCAGACTTCTCTATTCCTTCCTGCTCTTTCTGGGATCAGTGCTTCCTAAATGTTTCTTGTCTTCAATTTTGCTTTCTGAAATTTCCATTTCTACACTACCAATGAGGACTCTCTAGGGCCTGGGGTACAGCTCAGTGGTAGAGGGCTTGCCTAGCATGTATGAGGCCCTGGGTTCGACCCCCACCAGTGGGGTAAAAACAACCAGAAACACTGCTGAGGGCCTAGGGTGTAGCTGATTTAGCATGCTCAAATCCCTAGGTTTCCAGCACTTCATAAACCAGGCGTGGTGGTGCATGCACGTAATCCTAGCACTTGGGAGGGGGAAAAAGTCCAAGGTTATCAGTGAGCAATATAGAGAATTCTAGTCCAGCCTGAGCTACATGAAACTGTCTTAAAAAGAAAAAATAGTGAGGACCATTTGAAAACACAGACTTGACCATGTGACTTCCCTGAAAAATTCTTTCCTTGCCTCTTTTCTTGACCACAGAGCTCTTTGTTGCACAACCTTTACTTCCCTCTGACTCCCACGCCAGCCTCCCGGCTTTAAGCTGCGGCCAGGCTATCATTTTTACAGCCCCCAGTTGTCTCTCCTTAGAACCCTCATTCAACTACCACTGCTCTGGTTAAAATGCCTTTCCACCCCTCCCCGCCCCCTTATTTATTTTTATTTTTCATGTATGAGTGTTTTGCCTCCATGTATGGAAGGGCTCCTGAGCATGCAATGCCCATGGAGGCCAGAAGAGGGTGTTGGATCCCGTGGAGCTGGAGTTACAGATGATTGCAGGCCACCATGTGGTTGCTGGGAACCAAACCCAGATTCTCTGAAGAGAAGCCAGTGCTCTTAACCACTGAGCCATCTCTCCAGGCTCCCTCCACCACCCTCTTACCTCCCCTCCTCCCCTCCTTTGGCTAGATGGAAAGGCAATTAGCACCAAGGTTAAGCTCTTGAGCTCGGGAGTATGGCAGGTTGATGTTCATCCCAGCCTCCGCCTCTTATAAATTGTACTATCTTAAACAAGTTACTTTTCTTTGCATTTTAATTCCTATGTCATATAAGGCAGAGTAGGAATACCCACCTGACACTGTTAGAGTAACCAAATGAACTGTGCACAGCACAGAGTACAGGATCTAAGTCCTCAAGTTTAAAGACAGTCACGTGTACTGTCGACACACAGCATTTGCTAACTCAGATTAGATGCCAAATGGAAAAGGAAACAATCCCCAGTGCCCAGGGCTGCTTTCTGCTGTTCTACTTTTAGTTCTTTGAGAGAGGGTCTCATGTAGTCAATGATAGGCTTGAACTCCTGGTCTTCCTGACTACCTCTCAAGTGTTGGGATCACAGGCATATACCACCACACCCAGTTTTACTTCTGCTAATGAGACAGACTCAATATAGCACTGGCTGGCCCTGATCTGGAAATCCTGCTGCTCAGTCTCCTGAGTGCTGGGATCGGGTGTGCACCCCCCGCCTGACCCCATGTCGACTTTTGATGTGCTTTCAAGTCTCTTGTAGGAGCCCATAAATGCCTCCTCCTGAACTCTTGGTGGGTTTTTTTGTTTATTTCTGTTGGTTTTGGTTTTGGGGGTGTTTGGTCTTTTTGGACAGGATCTCCCTGTAGCCCCAGCTGTCCTGGATCTCACTATGTAGACCTGACTGGCCTTGAACTCACCGAGAGCCACCTGCCTCTGCCTCCCGAGTGCTGGGACTAAAGGCATGTGCCATCACACCGGCAAGAACTCTTGTTTTCATCATTTGCGGATACATGTCCTGTCAGATGGTCTATCTCACATCACTCAACTGTCAACTCAAGATCTGTTGTATAGCCTGTTGTATAGCCATATCCTGTGAATTGAAATATTGGAGGAGTATGACTCAGGAAGCAAACAAAATTCACTAGGCTTAGGAAACTCATGAATGCTATAATAATCACAACATCCCTTCCCAAGGTCATACAGCAGTAAACAATTGCTAGGGGGAGTTGCCAGGTAGAGCTGTCAGGAAGTTGTGCAGGGAGCTCCAGAGTGCCCTCCCACCCTGGGGTTGGCTTTTCAATGATACAGCTTCCTTTCAATCACCCATGCCCCATGTGAGTAACCTCTCACTCATACCCTTGTTACTAACACCAATTAATTCACACGTTCACTAGGCTAGACTTAGGTGGAATCATTTCCTTGACTTGTCATTGGTGCCTTATCTGGGTTCCATAGATGTTTGCGTCTCCCCAAGAAAAAGTCACACAGTGAGATGAGATCTGTCCTGCCCATTTGTTCCGCCACTCCTAGCACTGCTGTGCAGTTAATATTTATAAATAAGGGCCAGGAGATGGCCCAGTGGTGAAAGCGCTTGGTGTGCAAGCAAGAGGACCAGAGTTCAGATCCCCAGAACCCACCTAAATGCCAAGTGGGTATGGTGGCCCATCTGTAATTCCAGTCTTGAAAAGCAATTGAGACAGGATCCCTGGAACAAGCTGGCTGCAGAGATTCACCTTATGGGTGAGCCATGGGTTTGTCCTGCCTCAAAAGAAAGGTGGACGTGATAGAGAAAGATTCCTGGCATCATGCATGCCACACACATATGCATGAAAAGGAAAAAAAAAAAACAAAACAAAACACATCGAATAGACCTGGGGGATGTAACTCAGTGCAGGGCACATGCTTAGCAAGCATGAGGTGCTAGGTTCAATCCTCAGCGTGTGCGTGTGCACACATAACATATTCGTGATACTATAACAATATATACACCATCTATCTATAATAGATAATGACTTCCAGACAGTAGGACTTTCACTTTATTCTAGAAACACCAAAAAATGCATTGCTACCATTTCATAATTAGATTGGTATGGGAATATAGCCAGGTTTGTCACTTGTAAACACGCTCATGTTTCTTTTTTTCTTTCTGTGGTGCTGAAAATGAACCAAGAACCTCATGCATGCTAGGCAGGTACTAACCACTGGGCTACATTCCCAGACCTGCACTTCATTCTTTTGTTGTTGTTGTTGTTGTTGTTTCCAAGATTTATTTTTAAATAAATAGTCTCACCTGACCTGGAATTCACTGTGTAGTCCAGGCTGGCCCTGAACTCACAGAGATTCGCCTGCCTCTGAGTGCTAGGATTAAAGGCAGGCATCACCATGCCCAGCTTCTAAGATTTATTTTTATTTTATGTATATGTGTGTTTTGTCAGCAGGTATGTATGTGTACCATATGTGTGCAGTGACTGTACCATATGTGTGAAGGCCAGGAGAAAGTGTTGGAACCCCTGGAACTGGAGTTACAGATGGTTGTGAGCCCCCATGTAGGTGCTGGGAACCGAACTCAGGTCCTCTCCAAGAACAAGTGCTCTTAACTGATA
Organism: Nannospalax galili; assembly: GCF_000622305.1. NCBI lineage: Eukaryota > Metazoa > Chordata > Mammalia > Rodentia > Spalacidae > Nannospalax > Nannospalax galili. Next base: position 191,342 of record NW_008347513.1, on the reverse strand, counting down.
AACAACACTCCAGCCCCTGTTCATTTGTTTTTGAGACAAGGTCTGACTAAGTACCTCAGGCTGGTCTGGAACTCAATCCTCCTGCCTCAAGTGCCCAAATTTGGGGACTATAGATATGTGTCACCCTGCACCAGGCCATTACTTTGTTATGAAGCAGATAAATTATTTCCACACAGCATCATTGGGAAGTAAAAATAAAATATGCTATTTATTTATTATTGCAACCTTGTGTTAGTCAAGCAAGCATTCTACCACTGGGCACCACTCCCGTGCTCCCCTCCTCCCTTTGCAGCTTTTTATTTGAGATGAGGGTCTTACTAAATTGCCCAGACTGACCTTGAACTTGTGATTCTTCTGGGTTAGCCTTTCCAGTAGCTAAGATTACAGGCACATACCACCACACCCAGCTAAAATCAGATGTCGTGTGTGTGTGTGTGTGTACTGCTAGGGATCAAATTCAGGGTCTAGCTCATGTTAGGAAAGCAATCTGCTACTGAGCTACAAGTCCAGTCACATGCTCACTATTTTAGAAGTAATTGTGCATAAAAAGAAGATTTAAAAATGAATGGTTAACCTGGCATGGTGACGCATGCCTCTATTCTCAGCACTGGGGAGGGAGAAGCAGGTGAATCTCTGTGAGACTGAGGCCAGCCTGGTCTACATAGTGAGTTCTAAGCCACTGGGGCTACAAGGAGACCCAGCTCAAAAAAGCACAAACAAACCCCCAAATAAATAATAAACCACACTTCACAGAAAGGTCCTCCAATCATGCTCAGGCTGCCCATTAGAAACAAGGCAGGCTGTGGCATAAAAGATGAAGTGAGAGTAATGGTGTCCTTGTGCTCGGGGCTCTATTTGTGGAAGTGGTAGAAAAATCAAAATGAGTCCATTAATTCGTCATTGTCTTCCACATCTGGTAGCTGAATCAATCTGACCTTAATGTTTCCTAAATCCTGCCTGTAGAACACAACGCAGATGGCTCACCTGTCAGAACTAATCTCCACTAAACCCCTCCTGAAGTTTATTCTCAAAGCCTTCCTGCTGCCCTGTGTTTAAAGAAAATCCTATCACATCAGCTAAACATAACTGTGGTTACCGAGATCTTCCCACTAACAAGTCTGAAAAGCAGGAGACAAAAGTTATTCCTACTCAGGCATGGTTGCACATGCCTATAATCCCAGCACCCCAGGCTGAGATGGGATGGCAAAGCCAAAGCTGCAAGGCCTACATAGCAAGTTTCAGGCCAGTCTGGGTTACAGTGTAAGGCACTGAGTCAAAAAAGAAAAATATAAAAATGTATTTATATTATAAAGTTAAATCAGAGCACGAGCATTCATCTCTCGGCTTCCTGAGCAAGGATGCGCCCACCATGATGCACTGTATCTCCTCAAACCTCGAGCCAAACTAAACCTTCCTACCTTCAAAAATATAAGCTAAAACTTACCTGACATCGGTATAATTTCTTGTTCAAAACTTCTGGCAAAGGTCAGCACAATGAAGTTCTGTAGTCTCTGCTAAGCAAACATTACAGCCACGCCCCTGCAGCCTGGGAGCATTGTAAGGCAGGCAGAGAATTCAGATGAGGTCACATTACATCCCAGAGTGTGCAGAGATCTCACAGGATGCAAAATCTTGCTCAACTAATCCAAAAGCTCATTCATTCCTAAGAAGGGGAACATAGGGTCTGGTGACATGGCTGAGGGGTGGTGTGCTGTGCTCAGAAACAGGGGGATATCGACAGAAATGCCATTTTCAATAAGCTTTACATTGTCAGTAAAAAGATATATAACTAATAGGTTATGGCTAGGTTATAAGCTCAGTGGTAGAAAGCATGTTTACTTAGTCTGGAGGAGGCCCTGGGTTCAATCCCTAGCACCCTTGAAAGAAGAGAGGATGGGAGGGCAGGGGAGGGGGAAGAGGAGGGAGGAGGACAGAAGGAGAAAGAAGAGAAGGGGAGGAGGAGGAAAGGAGCATACATCAGGAAATTACTGAGGTAAAACTGGTCAGGCTCTTGCTCTGAACTACCCTGAAACAATACCACCTCTGGTCGTTATCATTCATGAAACTGTCCACAATACCTCCTGGGAGCTTTCGTGTTATCAGCTCCCAGTTTTCTGTTTCCTTTGTGGTGCTGAGGGGTTGACTCTAGGGTCTGCAGGTAGGCATTCCTATCATTAAGGTATACCAGTTGTTTGGGGTGAGTGTTTGTTATGGGGTTTGGGTGCTTTTCTTCTTTCACGAGTGTGTGTGTGTGCACGTATGCACACACTTGCCTGTGTATGTCCTTGCAGAAGCCAAAGGTCAAAGGTCAATGTCAGGTGTCTTTATCCCTTTCC
>NW_008347513.1:184426-188996 GCF_000622305.1 Nannospalax galili | reverse complement strand
GGGAGCAAGCCAGTGAGCAGTGTTCCTCCATGGTCTGTGCTTCAATTCCTGCCTCCAGGTTCCTGCCCTGAGTTCCTCAAGGTGAACTGGGACAGGGAAGTATAAGCTATGTAAACCCTTTCTTCCATAGGTTTTTTTTTTTTTTTTTTTTGGTCTTTTTTGGTCTCCCTGTAGCCCCAGCTGGCCTCCCAAGTGCTGGGATTAAAGGTGTTCGACACCACGCCCAGTTTCTACCATATTGTTTAAATAGGGACTCTCACTGAACCTGAAGCTCACCGATTCAGCTAGAGTGACTGACCCAAAAGCCCCAGGACACTCCTGTGTCCATCTCCCCAGTGCTGATATAGCAAATGCCCCAGGAATTCAAATTCATGTCCTCGTGTTTGCATGGAAAGCACTTTAACAACTAGGCCATCTCCTCAACCCCCATTCAACATTATTTTACAACAAATATTCTAGCTGCATAGTACTTAAAAATATGAGTACACTATAATAGGGGATCAAACTCAGGGTCTCACAAATGCTAGGCAAGTTCTCAAGACTGAGCTACATTCTCATCTCTTTTACTGTTCCTAAATTTTCATTCATTTAAATGAGTTTTATTCTATTTTACTTTGGTGCTGGGGATCAACCTCAGGGCCTTGTGCATTTAGACAAGCACTCTATCACTGAGCTACATCCCCAGCTCTCTTTCCTTTGATACTCAAAATCTCATATTTCTTACCAATGGCAGTGGGTCTGGACTAGCAGAAGGTTTTCAATCCTGTAAAACACCTGCATCTCCAGCCATTGCTTCACCTGTATCCATCATGACTTGTAACAGACTGTATCCCCAGGGGCTGATGGTCAAGAATAAATATGTTGCAAAGGCTTCTGATGGACACTGCCAAACTGCCCTCAGAGACAGAATCCCATACATTTTCTCCAGCAGTGGTCACTGCTCCAGCCTGAGAGCAGCATTCATCCAGAGAGGTTTTTCCTTCCTTCCACGCTGAGGATGACCTTGAACTTCTGATCCTCTTGCCTATGCCCCCTGAGTGCTGGGATTATAAGCATGTGCTAACACACCTGGTTTATGTGGTGCTGAGGACTGAACCTGGGGCCTCATGCATGCTAGGCAAGCGCTCTACCAACTGAGCTACATCTTCAGCCCACTTGAACACACAGCAAGGTCCTTGAGACCTTCCGCAGACTCCTTTCTGTTCTCTGGTCTCCTGAGGGCTTTCATCATCTACCAAACCTACAACCATCTGAGCTTTCTGCTCTTCAGGTCTTGCAATGGCTCTGCTGCGACACTGAAATTTGCCTAGTTAGCATTTTATTCCTTTTAAACTCTTAAAGTAACAACCAGCTAATCTAATAAGCTAACCTAGGTTAATGTAAAAGGCTAATTCCCAGCAGCATGCATGCCATATAACCTGGATAGCTTAAGCAAAACCTATAACTAATGCATTCTGTTTGGTTACAGTAAAATTTGGGGGAATTTGTTTTTCTTTTCTCCAGACAAGGTTTCAGTATGTACCCCAGGCCCGCCGCCTTGAACTTGAAGCAATCTCTTGCCTTGGCCCTTGAGTGCTGGAAGTGCTGTGGTTTTCAAGTTTTGCTTCAACTGAAATCACCTGGGGGAATTCTTAGAACACAGTTTAAAGAGCTGGGGTACAGTTCAAAGATAAGAGTATTAGCCTAGCAGGTGTGAAGCCCTAGGTTCAATTTCTGGAACCACAAGAAAAATAAAACACTACTGAAAACTAAAAACTCCCAGAAAGTCTGAGTAAATCTGGTATAGTGGGTGACCTGGGCATCAGGAGATTTTTAGTGAGTCCCCAGCGCTGGGGAGTTGGGAGACAAGAGGATCAGGGATTCAAGGCCAACCTCTGTCTCAAACAAACAAAGGGAAAGATCTAAGTAGCTTCCTCTCAAGGAACATTAAAGGACACCCAAGGAAAGAAGTTCAATAGACAGGATCTCAATAATTTGACACACAGCACAAGATAAAAGAGATAAAAGGAACAGTAAGGAATATGGTTTAGGCCAGTGACTAGAGAGCAAGGCGGTGCTCAAGTATCCTGGTGGGAGGTAGCTACCAGTTACCAATAGTTACAAGTGAACAAAGCTTACTCTCATAAATAGCTGCAACTGCTTTTATAAATAAGCCAACCGATCCAAGCTGAAATTACTTGACAATCAAGGTTATGTCAACTTCATGACAGCTCTTTAGGCTTCAATGATATAAATTACTTCCAGTTTTTTATTTATTTTTATTTTATTTATTTTATTTTATTTGTCTTTTTGAAGCAGGACCTCCCTGTAGCCCCAGCTGTCCTGGAACTCACTATGTAGACCAGGCTGGCCTTGTTTGAACAAAATTGAGCAATAATACAGATTTGCCTCACAATCCATGGTGAATCTCTGTGGAACTACAAATTGCAGGTATTTAAATATATGACTGGGACACTCAGGAGGCTGAGGCAGGAGGATCACCAGCTGAAAGCCAACTTGAGCTACATAACAAGTTTGAGGCCAGCCTGGGACACACAGGGAAACTCCCTATACTAGGAGGTAGAGACAGGAGGATAAGGGAGCTCAAGGTCATCCTTGACTACATAGCCAGTTTAAGGCTAGCCCAAGCTACCTGAGACTCTATATCAACTATCACTACCACACAGAGGTAGGGGTGGTGGTGCAGGGGATTAAGTCTGGCATGTTAGCTCACATTTGTAATTTCAGAACTGAGAACTGCCAGTAATTTGAAGACAGCCTGGGTTATATAATGAGTTCTAGGTCAGCCTAGACTATAGTGAGAAACTTCATCTCCATAAAACCACCAAAACCAAAACAAAATACAGCAGCATCAAAACAGCGAACAGAACCCCACTGGGTCAAGCACAGCTCTGGGGCCTACTGCTTCTACGGCTTGCCCAGAGTGTGCAAAGCCCTGGGTCTGCGCCTTGTGTTTTCTGGAAAACTCTGGGAAATGGCTTTATAGGGTTGAATGTGCAGGAAAGAGATGTGTTTCATCTGAATGGTTTTGCCAATATTTCATAGTTCAGCAGAGATAGAGCCACTCTGCAAACCCACTCCTAAGCCAGCATCGGGTGAACACAGTCAGGTGAGCACACCCATCTGTTCCTGGGAATGCACTTCCCTAGTTCCCAGCACTACCTGAGGACACAGAGGCCCCAGCACAGCATTGCCTGTGGTGGTTTGGCAGGCATGGTGGGAAAGAAAAGCTTTCCTCTAAATCTGGATTTTCCCAAATTATTATGATAAGCAACACTTCCTCAGTGACCCGAAACATGAATAGATGAACAATTAACAGTCTTCAAGTGAACACAGCATTGTCTTTCCTGCAGAACCTTTGAAGGGTGTTGCTTGTACAGAACCCACTAGATGAGGAACGAGGAGGATTACAGGGCTTCTTAGGAAGACTGGCTTTCTTGGTACATCAGAAAAGAGAAAGGTCATTGTTCCAGGATGAAAACATTCCATTAAAACCAGGATGGTGACTCAGGCCTGTGATCCTAGCACTTGGGAGCTGGAGGGAGGATCAGGAGACCAGCTTGGGCTACATAAGACTCTCAAAAAAACAAACAAGGGCTAGGGAGATGGCTCAGCTGGTAAAGGGCGTGCTGGACTGGTAAGCATAAGGGCTGTATAACCTGGGTAATTTGGGATCCCCCGAACCCAGAAAAAAAAAAAACAGTAAAAGCTGAGTGAGTGAGGCAGCGCTGGGAGGCAGAAGTAAGGAAATCTGGAGCAAACCGGCTAATGATACTAGACAAACAGCAAGCTCCAGGTTCACTGAGAGACCCTGCCTCCTGCCTCAGTACACATGGTGATATCAACCTTGATCCTCCACACACAAACATGTACACACATACCCACACATGACACACATACATACACACAAAATAATACTATTCATTATTATTTTAGGAAAAGGTCTGGGTGTATAGCTTAGCAGCCTGTATGGAGGTGTAGAATGTGGCTGGATTCAGGAAAAGCAAATTTATACTAGGACTTCGCTACAATTGCCTAGTGAGAGGACTTTAAACAGAACAAAGCCCCCCACAGCCTATGTAATCTTACAGTGGACAGGAAACAGACCCCCCCCAGGAAGATCATTTTCTCTGCCTCTAGTTGTCATTTCCAAGATTACTTTACAAAAATAACCTCAAAATTGGGGGGGGGGGCGGAAGGTGGGAGCAGGGTAGGTGTCTTGTTATGAAAGATCATTGTCATAAAGTAGAATTGCTCAAAAATGCTGTCCAATCATAGGATTGAGCCTTGGCTGCAGACGTGGTTCTGATACAAAAAATATTCCCTCTTGCCACGAAATAAACCAAACACAGTTACATATTCCTGTCCGTGGGGGAGCAACACACGCCTCACCGGCAGGACCGAGTGCAGAGAAATGCCACCCTATCGTGTTAAGTAAGGCCAGGTTTTTCCGGCTCGGCCAAGGTTATCTCCTGGACATCCAAGGACTCAAAATAAATGCTGCTGGGCAGACAGAAAACACACCCTGTACACAAGGACTTTTCCAGCATGCCGGGCCTCCGGCCTCCTT
>NW_008347513.1:182429-184207 GCF_000622305.1 Nannospalax galili | reverse complement strand
GCGCCCAGGCCAGGGGACATGGGGAGGCTGCCCTCCGGGGAATCAACCCCTTTCCTAAAACGCATTTAACACCTCTGCGCGCCCGATGAATAGCCGAAGGCGGGGGCGGGTGGTTTATAAAATGCATTAGGTTGTGGCTCTCACGATTCGGGGCCGCTATTTAGGGCCGAGGAAAGGTTAACCAGCTGTCACACATGCTGGGCAAGAACTTCGTTCCCTTCCACGACACACACCTGCGAGACCCAGATCTGCCCGCGGGCTGCAAGGATGCGAACGCGACACCCCGGGTGCACCCGGGGAGACCCGAAGAGGCGACCTGGGGAGATGCGCATTCGGGGGGAGCACGGGCGACACCGGGTGTCCTCACTGCACTCACGGATGCAAACGCGACGCCCCCGGTGCGCGCAAGGGGGACCTGAAGAAGCGACGGGGGAGGGGAGGGATGAGCGCCCCGGGGAGCTCGGGCGACACGGTGTTGCTCACCACTTGCTGCGCGCCCCGGAAAGTGGCATCAAGCAGCATCAGCTTCCAGGGGTCGGACACCGCACCGGGCAGCGGGATGTACACGTAGTAGGCGGCCAGCGCCAGCAGCGCGGCCACCAGGACGCACGACGACCTCATCGTCCCCCAGGCCGGGCTGCCCAGGGCTGACCCGGGTACCGAGCGATGCCACCCGCAGACCTCCGGCAAGTTTCTGCCAGCCGCAGCTGCCGCTTCACGTGTCCCTCCGAAGGCCGCGAGCCAATCACCGGCGGCGTCGGGAGGAAGTGGGAGCGCTGACGTGCGGGCTCCGCAGTGTCCTTGCAAAGCGCTGCGGGCTCGCCAGGTTGCAGGAAGCTCCGGAGCGCGGAGGGCGCGCAGCGTCCCCTGGTGGCCACTGGCGGTAGGGCATCCTGCTGCGCCAGGCCTGTGCCTGCAGGTGGGGAAGTGGTAAACCTGGGGCATCATGGGCTCTTTAGGGAGTTCAAGGCCAGCCTGGGCTTCGGAGCGAGTTCGAGGCCAGCCTGGACTATTGGAGGCCCTATCGCAAAAGAAAAAACAATAACAATAGTAACTAATAATCCGAGTGTGGTGCACATACCTGTAATCCCAGCTTGTGAAAGATGGGGGCCTGAGAATCAGGAGGTCAAGGCCATCCTCAGTTACACAGCACACTCCAGCGGACCCTGAGCTACATTTTGTCTCAAAAATAGCGATGATGAGGCTGGAGAGATGGCTGGATGGTTAAGAGCACTAGCTGCTCTTCTGGCCATCCTCAGTTACACAGCACACTCCAGCGGACCCTGAGCTACATTTTGTATCAAAAATAGCAATGCTGAGGCTGGAGAGATGGCTGGATGGTTAAGTAGCACTAGCTGCTCTTCCAGAGGACCCAGGTTCAGTTCCCAGAACCCACATGTTAGTTAACAACCGTCTGTAACTCCAGTTCCAGGGGATCCGTCGTCGCCTTCTGTCTTTCTCCAGCACTGCATGTATGGGTACCCTTACATGCAGGCAAAACACTCAACACATTAAAATTAATTAATTAATTAAAAATAAAAATAACAATGATAATATGCACGCAGCACTAATTGGACTCAGTGGGTCCTAAAAACGTTTTTTTTTTTTTTTTTTTAACAAAGAGAAGTTGGAAATATGGCTTAGCAATTGAGTGCATTCTGCTCTTGCAGAGGACTCAAATTCAGTTCCCAGCACCTACATCTGTCTGCTCACAACTACCTGTAACTCCAGCTCCATGGGGGGGGGGGGGTCCTACATCACTGCCCTCTGCAGGCACC
>NW_008347513.1:174751-182160 GCF_000622305.1 Nannospalax galili | reverse complement strand
TTAAAATAATAAAATTAAAGTTGGGTATGGTGGCACATACCTTTAGTCCCAGCACTCAGGAGACAGGCAGGCAGATCTCTCTGAGATTGAGACCAGCCTGGTCTATATAGCAAGTTCCAGACCAGCTGGGGCTATGGGAGACCCCATCTCAAAAAGACCAAAAAATAATAATAATAATAAAATTAAAATAGCCATCCAAAATAATAACAATAGTCAATTAACAAATAAGCTGGGCATAGTGGCACAGCCTATAATGTCAGCTCTCCTGAGGTAGAGGCACACGGATCAGGAGTTCAAAGTCATCCTCAGCTGGGCTATATGAGTCTATATCTAAAAAAAAAATAAAAAAGACCCAGGCATGGATGTTCAAGGTCATCCTGGCCTACATGAGAGCCTGTCTCAAAAAACTCACAAGATATAAATTAAATAAATAAGCCAAGTGTGGTGGCACATGCCTTTAATCCCAGGACTCGGGAGGCAGAGGCAGGTGAATCTCTTTGAATTCAAAGCCAGCCTGGTCTACATAGTGAGCTCCAGGACAGCTGGGGCTACAGGGAGACCCTATCTCAAAAAAAGAAAAAGACCAAAAAATAAAATAAAAAATAAATTAAATAAAGAAATAAAGAAATAAAATGGAAAATCCAAATGGCTTTGTTGTGATGGGTCTTTGTCGAAGCATGTAGACCATTCTGACCTAAAATGGAGTTGCTAATGTAAAAGGTAACAAAACTTCTCTCTCTAGAACAGACAGCATGGAATGTAAGCTCTTAATAAATGGGAGAGAGTGAGGGAGGGAGAGAGAGAGAAAGAATATCCAGTTTCTCATAGCTCAAGCAGTAAGGCCACTGCATCTAGCCCAGGTCTTTGTTTCTAGATCCTTTCTCTGGTGGGCACAGTGATAACATCTATAATCCCAGAATTGGGGAGGTGGAGGACTAGGAGTTTGAGGCCAGCCTGGGTTACATAAAACCCTATTGAAAAAGGAAAAAAGGGGCTGGCGGTTTGGTTCCACAGTAGAGTGCTTGTCTAGTATGCACAAGGCCCTGGGGTCAATTCCCAACACCATAAAATAAACAAAACAAAGATTTGGGTTTTTCTTTTAATTAAAGAATTGTAATAATTGGCGTTTCCTCTATAGACTAGAGAGGGGTTTTGTTATTTTGAATTTTCTTTCTGGGCAGTTTTTCTTTTTAGTAAAACCAATTTAAGGTAAATTAAAATGCTCTTATCTCCTGTTCCCATTACTTCATTCACTTCACAAATCACACCTGGCCCCACAGAGCAGCAGGAGCTGGAGAGCGAGGTGGTGAGGTTCTACTCTTTTCTAGGGTGCTGGTGATTTTATCCCGGGCCTTGCATATGTTAGGCAAGCTACATCCCCACTCCTTGTTTGTTTGTTTGTTTTCTTGAGACAGGATCTTATTATATAGCCAGGCTGGCCCAGAACTCTTCTCTTGCCTCAGATTCTACCATGCTGAGCTTGTTGGCATTTGTAACTACATGTAGCAAGGTTTGATCTTTTATTATTTGATTATTATTTGTTTTTGACTCTTTGAGACAGGGTTACATGTAGCACAAGCTGGCCTAGACTTGTGTATGTAGCTGTGAATGACTTTGAATTTCTGTCCTCCCCGCCTGCCTCCACTTTCCAAGTGCCAGCATTTTGCCCAGTACCTACTCTTTTTGATTTTATGTGTTTGGTTGGGGCTGGCTGGGGAGTGCAAGGAAAATTCACAAGGGAAGCCAAACAATAAACAAATAACAACAATAGTTGATGTACTGTGAGTCAAATTCTGTGGTAACATTCTGAAAAATTTAGTTTATTTAGTTTTCATAACGATTCTGGGAAGCACTATTATTATTCTAAAAACAGAGGCGTTGAAAAACCAAATGACCAGGCATGGTGGCTCATGCTTTTGATTCCAGCACTGGGAGGCAGAGGCAGGTGGATCTCTGTGAGTTTGAGGCCAGCTTAGTTTACACAGAGAGTTCCAGGGTAACCAGTGAGGGCCAGAGAGAGGGAGAGAGAGGTGGGGAGGGAGGGAGGGAGATCTAGTTACTGAGACCTGGAATTCGAGCCCAGAGTCTGTGCCCAGAGTTCTCCCTGATTTGTCATTCAACTCTACTGCTAAGAGATAAGGAATAGAGGATACAGGTGTAGCTCTGTTGGTAGCGTGCTTGCCTAGCATACAATAAGCCATGGGACTGATCCCCAGCACCACATAAATGATATGATGGCACATGCCTGTGAGCCCCACACTCAACTGGAGGCAGGAGGCTCAGAAGTTCAAAGATGGGCTGGGGCTGTCTCTCTGTGTCAGAGTCCTGCCCAGCTGCATGAGGCCCTGTGTTTGCTCCCCAGCAGCATAAATCAGGTATGGTGGCGCATCGATAATCTCAACACTCAGAAGGAAAGGCAGGAGGAACAAGTTCTAGGCTATCCTTGGTTACATAGAAACAGTGCTAGCCTGGGATACATGAGATCCCAGCTCAGAGAGAAAGACAGATACAGAGAGAGGGGAGAGATAGGAAGAAAACAGTAAGGGAGGTGTTACATACAGGGGTGGGAGTTACTTTATGTTCGATGGTGAACTCACAGGGATCCTCCTTGCCTCTGCCTCCAGAGTGCTGGGATTAAAGATGTGTGCCACCATGCCCAGCAGAGAGGGGCTTTTTCAAATTGTCAAATTTATTTTTATTCTATGTGTTCAAGTACATGTGTGTAAGTGCATCATGTGTGTGCAATGCCTGCAGAGGCCAGAAGAGGGCATCAGATACCCTGGACCTGGAGTTATAGATGGTTGTTAACTGCCATGTGGGTGCTGGGAACTGAACTTAGTTCTTCTGTCAGACCAGCCGGTGCTCTTAACTGCTGAGCCATCAGAGCTCAGAGGAGGGCTTTTTGAGTAGATGCTATTTTGAGTATCGCAAAATGGTATTCCCAGGGGAAAAGAAAAGCTATAACTATATTAAAGGTTCTTTAAAGCTGATTGACTGACTAGAAGTTAGTGACCGTGGAGACTTGGAATGTTGTTGATCCAGAGGCAAATTCTCTTGGGCTGTCTTCGGTCCTTTTAATAGCTACTCATCCCCACCTCTCTATCTAATCTGCAATCCTTGTGATGATCAGGTAAAATGTATTTACAGACCACTAGCTTCTGTCATCGGATGACATCCAAGACCCATGGCAGAGATTTCCAGGCTATGCTGTAACCACCTACCCGATGGTTCCACTGATGTCTTTGGAAAATGCCTTGTTTTGCCACATTCTTTTGTTCTGTAATGACAAAAATTCATGAAATCATTTCCATGCTGGCTGGCCTTTGCAGTAGTGCAGGTGGGAGGTGATGCCGACCAGGAGGAGCAGCTTGGAAGTGGAGTGGAGGTAAAGAGGCAAACCTGGGCTAGAGCACAGGCAGTAAGACACACTCACATACTGTGAGAAGGGTCACGAAGGAAGCAGAACTAAAAGTCTCTTCTTGTAAAGAAGTGGAACGCTAATGAAGCAATTCATTTTCCATCTCTGCAGAATTGCTTAATTGTTGTTTTTTTGAGATAGGGTCTCATGTAGCAATGGTAGGCCCAAATTTCATATGTAGTTGAGGATGACCTTGAACACCTGATCCCCTTGCTTCCACCTCCCAAGTGGCGTGATTAGAGCCTGTGCTACCACACCCAGCTAAATTAAGTTTTCGTAAAATCTCCTGAACATATAACAGTAGAATCAATGCTTAACAAAATCTTTGCCAGGTGTGGTGGCTCGCATGTTTAATCCTAGTACCTAGGATGAGGCAGGAGGACTGCTGAGAGTTCAAGGCTAGCCTGGGCTACATAATGAGTTCCAAGCTAATTGTGAAGATGGCTCAGTAGTTAAAGTGCTTGCTAAACAAGTGTGAAGACTGGAGTTCAGATCCCCAGAACCCACACAAATGCCTGGTGGGCATGGTGGCCCACCTGTAATTCCAGCCTCAGAGAGCAGAGACAGTGGATCCCCAGCAACCTGGCCAGCAAGACTAGCTGTATCGGGGAGTTCTGGGTTTGATTGAGAAACCCTTCCTCAATGAATACAGTAGAAGAGTGATCAAGGATTATTCTTCACATCAACCTCTCACAACACACACACACACACACACACACACAATTTTTAAGAAATAAAAAGAGGGACTAGATAGATGGCTCAGTGGTTAAGAGCACTGGCTGTGCTTTCAGAGGACCAAGGTTTGATTTCCAGCACCCACATAGCCTCTAACAACCATCCGTAACTTCAGTTCCAGGGGATCTAACACCCTCTTCTGACCTCCGTTTTAAAGGGAATAGGGAGGGAGGGAGGGAGGAAGGAAGGAAGGAAGGAAGGAAGGAAGGAAGGAAGAAAGAAAGAAAGAAAGAAAGAAAGAAAGAAAGAAAGAAAGAAAGAAAGAAAGAAAGAAAGAAAGGAATCATTTTGAGACAGGATCTTATGTAGCCCATGCTGGCCTCACACCACTACATAGCAGAGAATGACTTTGAACTTCTGAACCTCCTGCCTCCACCTCCTGAGTGTTGGGATCACAGATGTGTGCCACCATGCCCCATTTTATGTGGTGCTGGGGACTGAGCCCAGGTTTTGTGTGTCCTAGGAAGTACTCTAGCAGCTGAACTACATCATCCCTCCTACCCCCTTCTCATCTTATAAGAACATCAGTTAGGGGCTGGGGAGATGGTTTGTGAGTAAGAGTGTTTGCTGTGCAAGCTTGAAGACCTGAGTTTGAATTCCCAGCACCCATATACAACCCCAGTGCTGTGGGAAGCGGAGACAGGAAGAGGGCTTGGGTTTGGTGGAGCTGCCTATCTCCAGGTCGGGAACAGATTCTGTCTCAAGAAAATAAGGCAGAGTGTGATAGAAAAGGGTGGGCATCCAACAGCTTCCTCTAGCCTAAATGTGTGTGTGTACAAGACACACACACACACACACACACACACACACACACACACACAGAAATAACACCAACCAATAATACTTTAATTACATCCACAATGACTGCCCTCCTCTATCCCCCCTTCCCTTCCTTCCCTCCTTCTTTCCTTCCTTACTCTATTTCTGTGATGATGGAGGTGGAACCTCATGCCAGGACCCTGAAGATGGCCCTGGGGGGAGGGGTGGCTGGGTCGCTTTACTTGTTCCTCTTCCCACTGTGGTCATATAAAATAAATCACCTTTCTCTGCTTTTCACTGTTACTTGTCTATTTATTTGAGTTCTGTTGTCTTGTTTTGTTTTTGAGATGGAGTCTCCTCTGTAACCTCTGCTGGCCTGGAACTCACTATGTAGACCAGGCTGTCCTTGAACTCAGAGATCCACCTGCCTCTGCCTCCCCAGAGCTGAGATCAAAGGTGTACAGTACTACATCCAGCTTGCTTGGTTTTCAATTTTAGTGTTCTCTTCCTTAGGTGAAATGAATCATTCAGGTTTTGCTAAGCTTGTGACTAACTCACCTCAAATTACCTTGTAAATGCAGATTTACTTTATGAATAGGATTACAAGGTTTTGTAATCAGCGACAGAGTTCTTGGCATCTGCTTAACGAAGTCCTATTCTTGTATCTTATTAATACAAGATAGATAGATAGATTTGGAAAGATAGATTTGTGCTTCCCAAGCTAGAATGAAAAGCATTCTCATATTGAGTTGTTTTAATGGCATGTGACAGTCTGTTTCTATTGAACTAAGGTCCCACTGATTTAGGAAGTCTTTGATCATCCGCTTTGCACCGTCGCATGCCAGTAGAGCTCTCTTTATAACTTTCAGCTCCTTTGGCTGTTACTGCTACCGCTGCTGCTGGAATCGAACCCAGAGCCTCGAGAACGTTAGCTATGTCCTCTATCCCTGAATGGCGGCCCCAGCTCTGCTCTACAGCTTTTTAGTGTTTTATTGTAAAGTTTACCATTTTCCAGTCTCTCTGAGTTATGTGTTCTTTTCTTGCCTTAAGGCCTAGGTTGATTGGATAAGAACGATGCCTTTAATTCTCCAACCAGTCTTTCTCAGTTTTCTCTCTTTCTTTCTCACGTTAGCTATGTCCTCTATCCCTGAATGGCGGCCCCAGCTCTGCTCTACAGCTTTTTAGTGTTTTATTGTAAAGTTTACCATTTTCCAGTCTCTCTGAGTTATGTGTTCTTTTCTTGCCTTAAGGCCTAGGTTGATTGGATAAGAACGATGCCTTTAATTCTCCAACCAGTCTTTCTCAGTTTTCTTTCTTTCTTGCTTCTTTCCTCCTCCTCCTCCTCCTCTTCCTCTTCATCCTCCTCCCTTCTTTTCTTTTCTTTTTTTGGTCTTTTTGAGACAGGGTCTCCCTGTAGCCCCAGCTGGCTTGGAACTCACTATGTAGACCAGGCTGGCCTTGAACTCACAGAGATCTGCCTGTCGCTGCCTCCCAAGTGCTGGGATTAAAAGCAGGCGCCATCATACCTGGCTCTCCTCCTTTTCTTGGGAGCCGGAAAAATGAACCCAGAGCTCCATGACACTCCAAACCAAATGTTATTATGAGCATTCCTGGAATGCCAAAAGACCTGTTTCCTAAATATTCCTGAGCAAAAATGGCTTCTTCAGACCAAGCTTTCACTCTAACAAGGTCATAAATTACCCTACATACCAGAATTTGTGTAGAAACTCAACCATGAAACGACTTTAAGGTCAAACTATCTGCCATAGATTATTGCTTAGTGTGCGATGCTTCTCTACCCACTCTTGGGACAGATCATTTAGCGATAAAATGGCAGTAAGTGACTCCTTTCTTCTTCTTTTTTCTTTTATGGTTTGCTTTTGTTTTGTTTTGAGACAAGGTCTCAGGTAGCCCAGGCTGACCTCAAACTCCTTATGTAGTAGAAGCTGGCTTTGAATGTCTGCCCTCCCCCTCCTGCTGGGATTACAGGCCTGCAATATGACACCCAGCTAGCCATGCTCTTGAAAAAAATCATTATTATTTGTGTGTGTGTGTGTGTGTGTGTGTGTGTGCAGGTGCACACATATGTAGAGATCACAGGACAACTTTTGTGCAGAAAGCACTTTACCTGTTGAGCCATCTCGTAGGCCCTAACTGTGCTCTTTATTCCACTAATTTTAATCACTTACATAATGCTGGGTTACTATCTAGACTGGAGATTGCACAGCTCTGACTGTCACCTGTTTCTTCATTTAATACTACAATTCTGTGAGGTTGATACAATCAAAAATATTTTCTGTCCAGTCTTATAGATGAACTGGGTGTGGTGACACGTCTTTAATCCCAGCACTCAGTGGGCAGAAGCAGGCGGGTCTCTGAGATCAAGGCCAGCCTGCACTACATAGTTCCAGGTCAGTGTGACTACAGGGAGACTTTGTCTCAATAAATAAATAAATAAATAAATAAATAAATAAATAAATAAATAAATAAATAAATG
>NW_008347513.1:159387-174736 GCF_000622305.1 Nannospalax galili | reverse complement strand
TAAATAAATGGCAAATACAAAAAAAAAAAAAAAACTCAGTCTTATAGATAAAAAAACCTAAGACTCAAGTAAACGAAGCAATTGATCTAACGTTCTAGAGTAAATACACTGGGGCTGACGCACTGTTTTAATGATAAATCCTGCTCTCTTAACAGAAACACCTCCCTCAGTATTGTGTTCTAAACACGTATTGTGTTCTAAAGGGATTCCTGGAGCTGTGGAGATGGCTCAGTGGTTAAGAGCACTGGCTGCTCTTGCAGAGAACCTGTGTTCAGTTCCCAGCACTCACATGGTGGCTAACAACTGTCCATAACTCCGGTTCCAGGGGATTCAACACCTTCTTTTGGCCTTCACAGGCATTGCACAACATGGGGGCACTCATACATTGAGGCAAAACACTCATACACATAAAATAAAAATAAATAAAAGTTTTACAAAGGCATTCCTATAGAGAAATAATTCCAGGATGTAGGAGATATACATGAGGAAAATATTATATCTTTATGCCTTCATTTTTAAAAATCTTTTTTGTGGGGGGGCTTTTGAAGACAAAGTCTCCCTATAGCTCCAGCTGGCCTGGAACTAGCTATGTAGACCAGACTGTCTTCATCTCACAAAACTCTGTCTCCTGAGTACTGGGATTAAAGGTGTGTACCACCACACCTGACTCCTTTATGCCTTTTATGCCTTTATTTAATATCAAAATTCTGATAACTATATCTCTTCTTTCCTTCTAGTAATTTGGAATTTGTTTTTTTCTTGTTCTTATAGTTCTTTGATACTTGGTGATGTTTTTCATTTGAAGATCTTTGTCTGCAATGTGGCCTGTGTGTGTGTATGTGTGTGTGTGTGTGTGGTATATGTGTGTATAAGTTTATTCTGTAGGGGCTGAAGATATAGTTCAGTGATTAAGAGTACTTTAGAGGCATGGACCACCAAAGTCTGAACGACCTGATGGATTTGAGAATGATACACAGAATTACTGAGCTGTTACAGCTTGGGAAAAGGGAAGAAGAGAGCAAGACTCCGAGAGCAAGACTTTTAGAATCATGGGCAAACTAAGCACATGGTGCCATTTTCTTAGAACACACAGGAGAGGAGCTAGGCACTTGGTACCTCTCAGCACTTGGGTGGAGGCAGGAGGATCTGAAGTTCAAGGTAATCCTTGAATACATGAGTATTAAGTCTATACCCAGCCTAGGCTACAAAAGACCTTGTCTCAAAACAAAACAAACAAAACAAAACAAAACAGAAAACAAACAAACAAGAGCAGAGGTGTGGGGAGAATTACAGGAGAAGTTTTGAGGAAGGAAGTTGTGCTGGTTAGTTTTGTCAACTTGACACAAACTAGATTCTTCTTCTGGGAAGAGGAAACCTTTATTGAGGAATTTTCTCCCTCATACTGGCCTGTGGGTGTGTCTTGACTGCTAATTGATGTTGGAGGGTCCAGCATACTATAGGCAATGCCATCCCTGGGCAGGTGGTCCTGGGCTGTATAAGAAAAGTAGTTGAGGGGCTGGATAGATGGCTTGGCAGTTAAGAGCACTGGCTGCTCTTGCAGAGGACCTGGGTTCACTTCCCAGCACCCACATGACAGCTAACAACCATCCTTAAGTCCAGTTCCAGGAGAATCCAACACCCTCTTCTGACCTCCTCCGGCACTGCATGACACAGGTGCACTTACACACATGCAGGCAATACACTCATACACATAAATAAAAGTAATAAATATTTTTTTAAAAAGAAAAGTAATTGGGCAAGCCAAGGGAGAGCAAGCCAGTGAGCAGCGTTCCTCCATTGTCTGTGCCTTTTACTTCCTGCCTCCAGGTTCCTGCATGAGCGCTTGCCTTGGCGTCCACGATGAAGACTGTACCATAGGCTGAAATAAAATCTTTCCTCCCAAAAGTTGCTTCTGGTCAATGCTTTATCAAAGTGACAGAGAAACTAAGAATAGAAAGTAATATGGAGCTCTGATTGGAAGTACTGAAGTTTAAAACTTACATTTTAAAATTTGCATTTTCAAAGGGAGATTCTGATGGACACTTTGATGTATGGATTTGGATCTCAGAAGAGATCTGAGATAGAGATAGAAATTAGAATATTTAAAATATTGACAGTATGGAGGCTGGAGAGATGGCTGAATTGTTAAGACCACTGGCTGCTTTTGTAAAGTACCCAGGTTCAAGTCCCAGCACCACATGGTAGCTAACAATTGTCTGTATCTCCAGTTCCAGGGGAATACAACACATTCTTCTGACCTCTGCAGGCATTGCATGACACGGGTGCACTTACACACATGCAGGCAATACACTCACACACTTAAAGTAAAAAAAATATTTTAAAAAGAATAGGGGCTTGATAGATGGCTCAGCAGATAAGAACACTAACTGTTCTTGCAGAAGACCCAGGTTCGTATCCCAGCATCCACATAGCAACTAACTGTCCGTTAACTCCAGTTCCAGGGGATCCAACAGTCCCTTCTGTCCTCCACAGGCATTGCACGAAATGGGAGAGAGAGTATAAAAAATGAGAGTGACACAAAGGACTAAGGCCAGGAGGTTTAAATGCTTAACTGAGCAGCAGCCCTGAGCAAGCTTAGGAAAGTCCTGGCCTGCCAGTTGTTCGGGAGTTTTTAGACTTTTTATATGTGATAATATGTTCTCATATCATGATTGTTTTTAAGAGCATATAGGGCATTAGTAACTCATTTGGAAAACAGCTGCTGTTCTGTTTGTTTTCTTTCAAAGTATATCTTGGGGCTGAGAATATGAACCAGCAGAAGATGACTTGCCTTGAATACATAGGTCCAGCTCCTCAGAAGAATTGTTTTAATTATACTTTTTCTTTATTCTTGAGAATTTCATATATATATACACATATATATATAATGACACATGATCATATCCACCCATTTCTCTCCAACTCTCCCTATAGCCCCTCCAACATGTCTCTCTCTCAACATCATGTCTTCTTTTTTTTTTTATAACCCACTAAGTCCATTTAGCCCATATGTGCATGGGTGTGGGGGCATCCACCAGAGCATGGATAGCCTACCTGTAGGAACACCCTCAAAAAAGAATGATTCTCCCTTCCACAGCAACCTATCAATTGCCAATAGCTCCTGAGTAAGGGGAGGGGCCTGAGGAGCACCCCCCCATCTAGATCTGAATTTCAGATGGCTTGATCTTGTGCAGGTAACCACAGCCCCTGTGAGTTCAGGAGTGCCATAGTCATGTTGTGTCCAGAAGATAGCATTTCACAGCTCTCCTCCCCGTCCTCTGACTCTTAAATTCTTTCTGCCTCCTCTTCTGAGAAGTTCCCTGATTCTTGATGGAGGTGGGGGCAACTGGAGGGTGGGGAGAGACAATGACAAAGATGTTGGGTTCAGTACTCAGTCTCTTATTCTCAGCACTTCAACCAGTTATGCATCTATGCATTGACTGATACGTACTGCAAAAAGGAGCTTCTCCCACCAAGGTTAAGAGCAGCCCAGGTCTATGGGTGCACACATAAATATTTAGAAGGCACTTTGACAGCATGACCCTTGAGCAAAGTAGCAAACAGCATATTCTCCTCTAGGGCCCCTGTCCCCCTCAACCATGAGAGTCCCTCCTGTGGAGCAGGCCTCGAATCCATGCAGTTAGTTACCCCATTAACAGTCATGCCACTGTTGCACCAGTGAGCACATCTTGCCTGGCAGGTGGCTGTAGTGTGGAGTGCAAGGTCCAGGGCTGAGTAAGGCCACTGATGTTGCCGGGGATGGTGTCACACGCCTTTAATCCCAGCACTTGGGAGGCAGAGGCAGGTGGATCTTTGTGAGTTCAAGGCCAGCCTGGTCTACATAGTGAGTTCCAGGACAGCTGGGGCTACAAGGAAACCCTTGCTCAAAAAAAAAAAAAAAAAAAAAAAAAGATTGCTGATGTCTTTTCTCCCTCAGCAGCTTGAATACACCTCTGAACTATGATCAGAAGAATTTTTGTCTTAGGACTTTTTAAATTAATTCTTTGAGAATTTTGTACAATGTATTTTGATGGTATGCACCCTCAACTCCTCTCAGATCCAGACCTGCTCCCCTTCCCTTACCCACCCAACTTTGTGTTCTCCCTCTTTTTTTCGAAGTGTGGAGAGCCTTTCATTTTAGAGCTTTATTTTCGATGTAGCAAACTGGAGCCTAGTTTGTTTTATTTTATTTTTTTGAGGACCAGGGGTTACCCTAAGGCCTGTGAATAGCAGGCAAGCATTCTGTTGCTAAGCTGTATTTCCATCTCTACTCCCAAATTCTTATTTTGAGATAAGATCTTGCTAAAAATTGACTGGGCTGCCTTGGAACTGGGAGTCCTCTGCCCTCAGCTTCCCAAGTGACAGGATTACAATTGTAAACCATGATAGCCAATTATTTATTAAATTTTTTGTGTGACAGGGTCTCCCTGTAGCGCCAGCTGGCCTGGAACTCCATATATAGAACTCACAGAGATCTGCCTGTTTCTGTCTCCTGAGTGCTGGAATTACAGGCATGCACTATTATGCTCAGCATATTCTTTTGTATTTTTATGTATACGAGTGTTTTGCTTGCATATGTTAGTGCACCACATGCATGCAATGCCTGAAGAGACTAGAAGAAGGTATCAGTTCCCCTGAAACTGGAGTTGTGAATGTTTTTTAGCCACCATGAGGGTGCTGGGGACTAAATATGGGTCCTCTGGAAGAGCAGCCAGTGCTTTTAACCACTGAGTGATTTCTCCAGCCCTATTGATTATTTCTGTAAGAGCCCAAAGTAAATTAAAATTCTAGGCAAATGTCTCTTTTTATTGATTCTCACCCCACCTGCATAAAAGGTCTAAGTTCTATGGGCTGGAGAGATGGCTCAGCAGTTAAGACCACTGGATGCTCTTACAGAGGACCTGGATTTGATTCACAGCACCCACATGGTGGCTAACAACAGTCTGTAACTCCAGGTTCAGGGAACCTGAAAGCCTCTTCTGACATCCACAGGCATTGCACGACATGGGTACACTTGCACACATGCAGACAATACACTCAGACACATAAAATAAAAGAAGGGGCAACCAGCCCAGGATGCTGATGTCCAGAACCTCGGATGGTCTGTATGGGTGGCTTTTATTTTTTTCATTTGGTACCATAACCCTAAAGGTAATCAATATTTCGATAATTCTTGGGAGGCAACATGTAAGAGGAATAAAAAATAATGAGAATCATACAGAAACAATAAAAAAGCACAAATTTATATCTGAGGTCTTAATAGTTTATTTTTTAAATATTTTATTATTTTTATTTTATGCGTATGAGTATATTGCCTGCATGTATGTGAGTGCACCTGTGTCGTGCAGTGCCTCGGAGGTCAGAAGAGGGCGTCAGATTCCCCTGGAACTGGAGTTAAGGACAGTTCATAGCTGCCATGTGGGTGCTGGGAATCGAACCTGGGTCCTCTGCAAGAGCAGTCAGTGCTCTTATTAACTGCTGAGCCATCTCGCCAGCCCCAGTCTTAATACTTTAAAAGCTGGAAGTATGGCCCAGCCTTTAATTCCAGCACTTGGGAGGCAGAGGCAGGTGGATCTCTGTGAGTTCGAGGCCAGCCTGGTCTCCATAGTGAATCCAGGCCAGCTGGGCCTACAGGGAGACCCTGTCTCAAAAACCAAAAACCAAAACAAAACCAAAAAAAAAACAACCTGGAAGTGTAAAAATAGTCATTTCTTTGCAATACATGTGACTTTATGATTTTAGTGTTAGATGTGTATATAGTATCAAAGATTATCTGTTATTCTTTTTTTTTTTTGCAAGAGAGGATTTTGAATTTGCTATGTGACTCAGGCTATCATGAAACTCAGTCCTTTTAGTTCAGCTTCTCCAGCCTTAGATTTATGATTTTAATAATTATGAACTTACTGTGGTGGTCAGTGCATTCTTGTAGTCCCAACACTTAGGAGGTGGAGACAGGAGGATCAGGAGTTCAAGGCTACATAGTGAGTTTGAGGCCAGCCTGAGCTATGTGAGACTTTGTCTCAAAAAAAACAAAACAACTAAAAGAATTGCTATTGTTTTGAGATCGGTGCATATCACTATGCCCAGCTGGATCTCCCTCTCCCTCCCTCCTCTCCCTCTCCCTCCTCTCCCTCTCCCTCCTCTCCCTCTCCCTCCTCTCCCTCTCCCTCTCATTTTGCTAGATAGCCCAGACTGGAACTTACTACACAGACAAGACTGGCCTTGAATTCGTGATGTTCCTTTCTTCTCATCATTATAGATTAAAAATTTTTTCTTTTTCACTATTTTTTGTTGTTTGCTTTGTTTTGATTTTAAAATCTCAGAAGAAGTGATTTCCATGTTAATGTATCCAAGTTTTCCCAGGAAGGAAGCCTCGCTCCTTCCTTTCCTAGCATTAAAAAAAAAATGTGTTTGTGTGCTAACAAGATGGCTCACCTGGTAAGGGTGCTTCCCTCCAAGACCAACAACCTGAGTTTCATCCCAGGGACCTACATGGTCTGACTCCCATGGTTGTCCTCTGACCTCTGCATGTCCGTTGTGGCATGGGTGTGCACAAACACACACACACACACACACAAATAAAACAATATAAGAAAACCACACCAAATATTTAAGTAGATGTAATTTTTTTTTTTTCTTTTCTTTTTTGAGACAAGGTCTCTTTAGAGCCCAGCTGGCTTGAACTAACTATGGCGATCAGGGTGGTCTGCATCTCACAAAGATCCACCTGCCTCAGCCTGCTAAGTGATAGGATTAAAGGCATGCATCACCACACCTGGCTTAGTAGATGATAATTTTAATAAGACAAAATTCCTGTTTTGTGGGTGAAGAGTTGGTAAAGGACCTTGAACATCCTTCAGCAGTACTTGGATGGATACCCTTGGTCACTTGCAGGATACCGAAGGTTTGATAAGAACTGGAACATGGTAAAAAGCAGCCCTGCTTTTTCATGTTTAAATTTAAAAAGTAATCTAGGGGCTGAAGAGATGGCTCAGCAGTTAAGAGCACTGAGTGCTCTTACAGAGGACCAGGCTTTGGTTCCCGCACCCACATGGCAGCTAACAACCATTTGTAGCTACAGTTCCAAGGGATCCGATGCCCTCTTCTGACCTCCACAGGCATTGCATGACATGGGTGCACTTATACACATGCAGGCAATACACTCAGACACATAAAATAAAAATAATAAATAGGGGCTAGAGAGATGGCTCAGTGGTTAAGTACGCTGGTTGTTCTTGCAGAAGACCCGAGTTCGAATCCCAGCACCCACATGGCAGCTAACAACTGTCTGTAACTCCAGTTCCAGGGGATCCGACAGCCTCTTCTGACCTCCGCTGGCATTGCATGACACAGGTGCACTTACCTACATGCAGGCAATACACACATACACATAAAAAAAAAAAAACCTTAAAAAATAATAAAGAAAAGTAGTCTATATTCACAATTAAAAAAAAAATCAAGCAATATAGGCCAGGAATGGTGGTGCATTCTTGTAATCCCCTCACTCAGGACACAGAGCAGGAGAAACGAGGCAAAGCCTGGTCTACATAGGAAGTTCCAGGGCTACATAGTTCTCCTAGTTTGTTTCTTCATTGCTGTGACAAAATACTCTGACCAATACCAACTTGGGGAGGAAAGGGTTTATTAAGCTTACATCTCCCAGGTCACAGTTCATCAGGGAGCCCAAGGTAGGAACTCAGGACAGGAACCAGGAGGCAGGAGCTGAAGCACAGGCCATGGAGGAACGCTGCTTACTGGCTTGCTCCCCTGGCCCCCACTCAGTCTGTTTTCTTATGTGACACAGGCCCACCTGCCCAGGGGTGGCACCACCCAAAGTGGGCTGGGCCCTCCCACAGCACTCAACAATCAAGAAAATGGCCCATGGACATGGCCACAGGCCAGTCCAATGAAGGCAATTCCCCAATTGAGAATTCTCTCAACCCAGGTGTGCCAAGTTTGACACTAAAGCTGTCCAGCACAATAGTGAAACCTGTCTCAACTCTCCCCTCCCCAGAAGCCAGGCCTGGTAGTACACACCTATTGTCCCAGCACTTAGGCAGAGGCAGGAGGAGTAAGAAGTCAAGGTCATTCTTGGCTACACAGTGAGCTCAAGGCCAACCTGGGCTACGTGAGACCCTGTCTCAAAAAACCAAAGCCAAAACAAACCAAAAAGATAAAGCTCTGTACAGTTGATAAATGACAGCTCTTCTTGGCTTTTAATTTCACACCGGTACTCTCAGGAGGATATGTCGCTGTTATTCACCTTTATGAAGATACAGCAACAACATCAAGAAACAAAGCCCGAAAAAGATTTTAATTAGTAAAAATGAAACAATGTAATCTGAAACACCGATAAACATCTTAATTGTGTGGTAGAATATGTAATGGAGCCATTTAAACTTCAAAAAAGAAGCATGAAGAATGTTAATGAAAAATTAAAGAAAATTATGTTTAATGAAGAGGAAAATTGCCCAATATTTTAATAGATTCCATAAAATAAGTTTAACTGTGTGTGAAAAAAGGTGAAAACGATGAGATGAAGATTTTTTTCTGCTTTATGATGATGACTGTAGGAAGTGCGACAAGTTCGGCATCAGTGCTCACTAGGGAAGCATTTTCATTGTTACATATATTAACACAAATTACCTCTCTATTATGGCTAATTAGTATTGCTATAAAGCTTGTGCATTTCAGCTGTACAGAAAAGAAAGCAGTGTGTTAGAGTTAACTAGTTGGGTGTGATAGTGCACCCCTTTAATCCCAGCACTCGGCAGGCAGAGGCAGGCACTTCTCTGTGAGTTCAAGGCCAGTCCAGTGAGCTTCAGGGCAGCTGGGGCTACAGGGAGACCCTGTCTCAAAGCAAAATAAACAGAAACAAAAAACAACAAAACCAGGAAAGAAAGGTCATTGTCTAGGTAAATTCACATCAGTCTCATAGTTTTTTTGTCTTTTTGAGACAGGGTCTCCCTGTAGCCCCAGCTGTCCTGGAACTCACTATATAGACCAGGCTGGCCTCAAACTCATAGAGATCTGCCTGCCTCTGCGTCCCGAGTGCTGGGATTAAAGGCGTGTGCCACCATGCTTGTCAGTCTCATAGTTTTATTCCTGGTGCCTAGCACAGTGTTCAGCAGATAAGGACCTAACTGATTTGTTTATCATGGGGACTGCCTGGTTGGTTTACTTTATTTTATTTTTAATTCTCAGTGTTGTAAGACAGGGTCTGATGTACCCCCAGGCTGGCCTCAAACTCTCAAGTAGCCACGGATGACTTTGAACTCCTGACCCTCCCATCTCCACCTCCCAAGCACTGGGATTATGGGTGTGTACCACCATGTCCCTCTGACTTGCTTGAACTTTCGCTTCCCTCTGGCTGCTGTGCACAGTGTGGAGTTTCTCTGCCTTTCTCTGCCTCTCTAGCGTTCAGCATCTTATGCACTGTACTCTCAACAGCTCAGTCCTGTGGACTCAGAACTTCTTTCTGATCCCGTTGTCTTTGAACTTGTAACCCAGAGGTTGTGAGCTCTGCACTACGGTCACCGTTTGCCTTCTCCTTGCCACCATAATAATGATATTGTCCCCAAGGTCAATACCTGGGGAAGCCCAGAAAGTCAACTACAGCCAGGCCCAATGTCATAGGCCTGTCATGCCAGTCACTCAGGAGGCAGAGGCAGGAAGATCAAGAGTCCAAGGCCTGCCTAGATACAGAGTGGGTTCAAGGCCTGTCTGGGTAACTTAGTGAGACTCTTATAAAATAAAAAGTGGGGGCTGGAGATATGGCTCAACGGTTAAGAATACTGGCTGCTCTTGCAGAGGACCCAAGTTCAGTTCCCAGCACCCACATGGCGGCTAACAATCATTGATAACTCCAGTTCTAAAGGATCCAACACCCTCTTCTGGCTTTCATGGATGTTGCATGACATGGGTGCACTTACATACCTACGTGCAGGGCACGCACACACACACACATTTGGAGGGGTGGGCTACAGGGATGCTTCAGCAGTTAAAAGCACTTGCTATTCTCGCAGACGGCCCCGATTTGGTTCCCAGTACCCACAAAGTGGCTAATAATTGTCCGTAATTCCAGTTCCAAGGGATCCAATGCCCTCTTCTGCCCTCTGCAAGCACTGCATGCATGTTGTTCACTCATAAAATAAAAATAGAAAAATTTTTTGAATAAAGAAGAGAAAAAGGCATGGAGGCACAGAGCTTTAATTCTGGAAGTTAGAAGAAGGGGGCAAGGCTGGAGATGCAGCTCAGTTGGTGGAGGGCTTGCTTTATTTAGCATGCACAAGGCCCTGGGTTTGATCATCAGCATGCATGAATGCAGGGTAGCAATGCAGGCCTGTGACCTCAGCGCTTGGGAGGTAGAGTCAGGAGGATCAGAAGTTCAAAGTTCTCAGTTCTAGGACTCTGTCTCAAACAAACAAACAAACAAAAAACCATCTACACACACAAAACAAATGACAAAGGACAAAGAATGGGGACTAGAGTAAGAGGCAGAGAAGAGCATGTGTGGGGACTCCTGAGGAGAAAGGCAAAAGGTGAGAGTAGGTAGACCTCAGGAGACAGACAGTGGGGATGCAGGTGAGCTTGGTGGTAGTGGTCTTAAGGTAGAGATCAGATGAAGCCTTTTAAGGAAGACATGACATAATCACTTTAGATATGTTACCCTGAACGCAGGCTGAAAACTAGATTAGTTGAAAGTAGTATAGATTCATTTTCTTAAAAAGACCTATTTGTGTGTGTGTGTGTGTGTGTGTGTGTGTGTCCAAAAAGGCCAGAAGAGGGGCATCAGATCCCCTGGCACTGGAGTTGCAGGCAGTTTGTGAGCCCCACATGGTGCTAAGAATTGAACTCTGGTCTGCCGGAAGAGCTGCAAGCACTCCTAACCACTGAGCCACCCCTCCAACCCTAAAGTAGTATGGTTTCTTGAAGATCAATTCCGGGGCTATTCATTTTTTTAAAAAAAATGGGTATGAGTGTATTGCCTACATACTCATAAGTGCACCCGTGTTCTACAGTGCCCACGGAGATCACAAGAGGGTGTTTGATCCCCTGGAACTGGAGTTACAGATGGTTGTTAGCTACCACGTGGGTGGGAATCAAACACAGGTCCTCTGCAAGAGCAGTCAGTGCGCTTAGCCACTGAGCCATCTCTCCAGCCCCTACAATGCTATTTTTGTGATGTTTTGAGAATGTGCTATGATCTAGTAGCTGTTGTAAGGCTCTTATAGGAAGCACCTTATTTATTTATTTATTTATTTATTTATTTATTTGTAGTTTTTTGGAGGCAGGGTCTCAGGTAGTACAAGATGGCCTGGAACTCACTGTGTAACTCAGGTTGGCTTTTAGCTCCTGATCCTCCTGCTTCAGTTTCCTGAATGCTAACTTGTTTGTTTGAGACAAGGTCTTACTCTAGTCCAGGCTGGCTTTAAACTCTTGATCCTTCTGCTTCCCCTTGACCTTCTGAGTATTGTTTTCTTGTTTGAGACAGGGTCTTACTCTGTAACCCAGGTTACCCTGAAGCTCACCATGAAAGCCATACTAGCATAGAATTCATGGCAATCTTCCTGCCATCAGCCTCCTAAGGGCTTGGAATTACAGGTGTAAATCACCACACCTGGCCCATTTAAAAAGCATTTTTCCTGGGCACAGGCCTTTAATCCAGCACCTGGGAGGCAGAGTCAGCTGCATCTCTGTGAGATTGAGGCTGGCCAGGTCTACATAGCAAGTTTCAGGCCAGCTGTGGCTACAGGGAGATCATCCCCAAAAGATACAAAATATAATAATAATAATAATAAGAATAAGAATAAGAAGAAGAAGAAGAAGAAGAAGAAGTAGAAGAAATAATTAAATTTTATGGGGTTAGAGAGATAGCGCAGTGGTTAAGAGCACTGGGTACTCCTGCAGATGACCCAGGTTTGGTTCCCAGCACCTACATGGCAGCTAACAACTGTCCATAACTCCAGTTCCAGGGGATACGACACCCTCTTCTGACCTCCATGGGCATTGCACAACACAGGTGCATGTACATACATGCAAGCAATACACTCATACACATAAAACAAAACTAATAAATAAAATATTTTTAGAAGCATTTTTATTTGTGTGTGCGTGTGTGTACATGCCATGTGTGTGCCTGAGGAGATGCTGGAGTTACAGGCGGTTGTGAGCCACCAATGTGGGTGCAGAGAACTAAACTCAAGTGAAAAAGTAGCAAGTATTCTTAAGTACCGAGCCATCTCTCTAAATCCTCTAGCCCACTTTACTTTTTAAAAAGTAAAACATTCATAATGTATATAGTAACTGTATATATTAAACTATTGGTACTAGCTGGGTGTGGTAGTGCACACCTTTAGTCCCAGCACTTGGGAAGCAGAGGCAGGTGGATCTCTGTGAGTTTAAGGCCAGCCTGGTCTAAGTAGCAAGTTCCAGGCCAGCTGGGGCTACAGGAAGACCTGTCTCAAAAAAGACAAAAAAAATTAATAAATAAAATAAACAAAAAATAAAATAAAATATTGGTACTTTTTATGCATAATATAAAATACAAATATCTTTAATAAAAAAATAGATAAATGGAAATAAGCCTTTGATCTTGATTCTGCCACTCTCTAGTTAGCTGACCTATGTGACCTCTGTGTTGCTGGCCTTGGTAAAGTTCATCCACAAAAATCAAAGAATGAGACTAGTGACCTGAGGTTTTCTTCCCACAGGTAACGTTTTGCTAATCAAGTTATGCCATTTGAAATAATGGCTTCCTTCCATTTACGAAGCTCTTGCTCTATCAGGGGAGCCATTTCTAATTTTCCCAGTGAAACCTCAAGTGTTGGTTTGCAGAGTCTTGCAAATCGGTGTCAGGTGATTTATAGCCTAATGAGTCATGTGAATAAAGCAAAGATTCATATTCTAATTACTGACCATTGAGGTGTGCAAAACAGCTCCTGCTGGCCCACGGCGATTATAATTTTTAAAGCTTGTTTTACAAGAATGGATGACAGGTAAGAAGCTGCTATTGCATAACCAACTTGAAATATGACACTTTCATTGGGAAAAATGCAAATAATTTTTTTTAAAAGCATTGACAGAAATTCCGTGGTTATTCATAAAAATAAAAACTTAAATGATACTCTTTTGGAGAGTGAATTATTGTAACTCTACTTTGTGTGGCATTGAATACAACTGTGTTTATAAACGAGGCCAGCTTCATTGATACCTTGTCTTAAAAAAGGTGGGGGGGGGCCTGGCAAGATGGCTCAGCAGTTAAGAGCACTGGCTGCTCTTGCAGAGGACCTGGGTTTGATTCCCAGCACCCACATGGGGGCTAACAATCATCCCTAACTCCAATTCCAGGGAATCTGACTCCCCTCTTCTGACCTCCCAGGGCAATGCACTTAGACACATGGAGGCAATACATTCATACAAATAAAATAAAAATAATCAAAAAAGGAAAGAAAAAGTTGATAAAAACAAAGATCAAAAATATATGTTATTCCAAGCATCTTGGCAAGAATGTCATTATAATAACTTTTCAAATATACCAGTTCTCACAGTTCTTATTAGCAGACTTAGAACATATTATGAAGGCCTGAAGAATCTTGTTCATTCTGATTTGAAGAATGCTTGCAAGGGTCCCAGGCATGTTTGTGAATGATCATGGGTATGGGGGTGGGGGAAAAGGCTCCAAATCCCCAAACTAATTTCCCCCAAACTCCCTGTTTTCATGGTCTGCCGTCCTGAAGAAGTATATTGGGGGGAGGGGGAGATGAAGATGGGCAGGGCCTGGTGGTGCATACCTATAATACCAGCACTTGGGAAGGAGAGGCTGGAGGATCAGGGGTTCAAGACCATCTTTAGCTACACAGCAATTCAGAGCCAGTCTGGGGTGGGATGGGGGCAGGGAGATGAGAGAGAATGAAGAGAAGGAAATACAAAGAGGAAAGAAGAAACCCCTAGAGAAGCAATGTTAGGGGAGTCAGGAGAGTGTGGCGATAAAGACTGGAATGAAAATCTAAGGCAGAAACTCAGTGGTTTTTGCCTTGTACTTCTGAAGCGGTATCACTGCTTGGGAGAAAATATGCCACACACTTTAATCTTGTAAGTTCTTCAACCCCATTTCTTTAGTAATTTGTATCTGAAATATTTCCATTCAGCATCTTTAGAGATGTGGATGACATTTGAGAATTTTTAAAAAGTCAGGTATAGGGGTACACACCTTTACTCCCACCACTGTGGAGGCTTGAGGCCAGCCTGGTCTACATAAGGAGTTCCAGGCCAGCTGGAGTGTGGTGGTTTGAATGAAAATGTCCCCCATAGGCTCCAAGTGTTTGGACATTTTGTCCCCAGACGATGATGCTGTTTTGGGAGGTTTTAGAAGGTGTTGCTAACCTGGAGGAAGCATGTTACTGGGAGTGTGGTCTTAGAGAGTTCTTAAGCCTTGCCAGATCTCCAGTTGCCCTCTTGCCTGCATGATGATGTGAGAGCTTCACTTCTGTTGCTCCTGCTCCAGCCACCTCCAGCCACCTCCAGCCACTGTGACTCCCTGCCACGACGGACTGTAATTCCCCCGGAATCATAAGCTCAAATAAACCCTTCCTTCTATGAATTGCTTGGGTCAGTGTTTCTATCACAGCAACAGAAAAGTGACTAATACACGGAGCTACAAGGAAACGTTGTTTCAAAAACAAAAATAAAAAAGAGACAGAAAGAATTAAAAATTTTTTTCTTTACATATATTCGGTAAGGACACACAGTGGAAATCAGAAGACAATTTGTGGGAATGAGCTTGGTCCTTCCAACATGGGGATCCAACTCAGGTTGTCAGGCTTGGTGGCAAGTGCCTTTACCAAGTGAGCCATGTCATCAGTCTGATACATAAGACATTGTCAGGCGTGGTGGCACACACCTTTAATTCCAGCACTCAGGAGGCAGAGGCAGGCAGATCTCTGTGAGTTCGAGGCCTGCCTGGTCTCCATTAGTGAATCCAGGCCAGCTGCGGCTACAGGGAGACCTTGTCTCAAAAAGACCAAAAAAAAAGATATTATTTATATTTTATTTGTATGAGTATTGTGCCTGCATATATGTAAGTGCACTCGCAGATGACTGGAGTTATGAATGGTTGCTACCACCATGTGGGTGTTGAGATTTGAATCTGGGTCTTCTGTCAGAGCAGCCAGTGCTCTTAACTGCTGAGCCATCTCTCCAGCCCTGAATATGACATTTGTAATGCTACATTCTTTCAAGGAACTTGTCAGTGTAACTAAACTAATTCTCTTAGATAGCTAGATGATAGAATAAAGAGATAGATAGATAGATGATAGATACAGACAAATGGATAGAGACAGATTGATTG
>NW_008347513.1:154765-158757 GCF_000622305.1 Nannospalax galili | reverse complement strand
GAGAGAGAGAGAGAGAGAGAGAGAGAGAGAAAGAGAGAGAGAGAGAGAGGGGGGGGAGAGAGAGAGAGAGGAAGAGGAAGAGGTGAACTCAAGATATTTACTTCCAAGGCATGCCTGGAGGGACTCACTTCCTCCGACCAGCCCTCACCTCCTAGTTGCCTGCTCTCATTCAGCTATGAACTCATCAATGAATGAATGGACACATGTAATTAGTGTCTCAGTTGCCTCTCAGCAACACCAGCAGCTGGACACCAAGCCTTCTTTTGGGGGATACTTTGTATCCAGACTGCAACAGAGGGGAAGCAGGTGTTAAACATTTATGAAGAAAAAGGAGGTTAAAAAGACACATTGTAGAGGCTGGAGAGATGGCTCAGCTGTTAAGAACACTGGTTGTTCTTGCAGAAGATGTGGGTTTGAATCCCAGTACCCACAGGGCAGCTAACAACTGTCAGTAACTCCAGTCCCAGGGGATTTGACAGCTTCTTTTGACCAACATGGGTGCACTTACCTACGTGCAGGCAATACACGCATATACATAACATAAAAATAAATAAATAAAATTTAAAAACACATTGTAATATTTAGTATGTAGAGAATTTAGTTTATACACAAAGTAACAGTTTTTAGAACCAATAAGAAGTAGGAATAAAGCATTAATTACCATCAGACAATGCCTGCCTAACATGAACAAGGTCCTGTGCTGGATCCTCCGCACAGCATTTATCCAGTGTGGTAGTACATGCCCATGCCTACAATCCCAGCACTGGCAAGATAGGGGTATGAGGGTCAGGAGTTGAAGGTCATATGTCATATGTGGCTACATAGTGAGTTGGAAGCCAGTCTGGGACACGTAAGACTTTGTCTCAAACAAAAAGAAAGAGAAGAAAGAAAGAGAGAGAGAGAGAGAGAGAGAGAGAGAGAGAGGAGGAGAGAGGAGAGAGAGAAGAAAGAGAGAGAGGGAGAGAGGGAGGGAGAGAAAAGAGAAAGGGAGTAAGAAAGAAAGGGAGAAAGAAAGGAAGAAAAAAGAAAAGAAAGTCAATAAATCTAAGTCTTGGCTCAGTGATTAAGAGCACTGGCTGCTCTTGCGAGAACCTAGGTGGTTTGACTCCCAGAACCTACACGGCAGCTAAGAACTATCCATAACTCCAGTTCCGGGGATCTGACGCCCTCTTCTGACCTCCATGGGCACTGCATGACATGGGCACACATACATGCAGGCAATACACTCAAAAACATCAAATAAAAATAATAAATTATTTTTTAAAAAAGAATAAAACTAAGTCACTATGAGCTTATTGATCTATTAATTTAGCAATAAAAAACAATTATACTTGGGCGTCTAGACTCTGTCATAGGAAATAAGATATAAATCAAGATAGTGAAATATTTGCTTAACTTCCCTCCTATTTTTTCATGAACATATATACACATACATAGTTTGGTATGTATATGTATACAAAAATACACATGGGCCAGGTGTAGTGGCACACACCTTTAATCCTAACACTCTGGAGGCAGAGGAAGGCAGATCTCTGTGATATTGAGGCTATCCTGGTCTATATAGCAAGTTCTAGGCCAGCTGGGGTGACAGGGAGACACTGCCTTAAAAAAAATACATATAGGATTTGTTTTGTTGCTGTTATTTTTTGAGACAGGACCTCATTAAGTAGCACTAGATATCCTGGAACTCACTATGCAGATGAGACTGTACTCTAAATCACAGAGATTCACCTGACTCTGCCTCCGCAGTGCTGAGATTAAAGGCATAGACCACCACATCTGGCTAACACATAATGTTTTTTGAGACAGCTTCTCATATAGCTCAGGTTAACTCTGAACTCTCTATATAGTACAGGATGATCTTAAACTCCTGATCTTCCTTCTACTTTCTGAGTGGATTATACACATGTACCACCATGCCCAGCTCCATAAATACATAGAGTGCACATAGACCAAGTGTCAGGTAAAGCATGAAAATGGTATGATCCTGGGGTTGGAGAGAGAGCTCAGCGGTTAAGAGAACTGACTGCTCTTGCAGAGGACCTGGGTTTGGTCCCCAGGACCCACATGGTGGCTTAGAACCATCTGTTAATTCCAGTTCCAGGGGATCCGATGCCCTCTTCTGACTTCCACGGGCACTGCACAACACGGGTGAACTTACATACATGCAGGCAATACACTAATAAATAGAATATTAAAGAAAGAAAATGGTATGATCCTGCCCCCGATCTCTGAGTATCTCATATTTTAATAGAGATGCCACTTACTGATGATTATAATATACCGATGAGAGTCACCAGTGCCCAAAGAGAACTGTGCTTATATATATAACAGAAGGAACAATTAGCACTCTGTGAGATAATAAGAGTGGGTTTCACTGAAGAGATGTTTGAATTGGTTATTTTTTCGAAGAGGATAAGGTCTCAGGTAGTCCAGGCTAGCCTCAAATTCAACATGTAGACAAGGATCACCTTGAACTTCCCATCCTGTCTCTACCTCCCAGGATTCCAACTACATACTAGGATTATGCATGGATTTTGTGGTTGCTGGGCATAGAACCTGGGGCTTTCTGTATGCTAGGCAAACTCTCTACCAACTGAGCTATGTCTCCAGCCTTGAGTGGAGGTATTTTATGATTAACAGCAGTTTTCATGCAGAAAAAGGAAATCAGGGCAAATGAAAAAGGATATGGGCCAGGTGTGGTGGTGCACGCCTTTAATCCCAGCACTCAGGGCAGGCGATCTCTGTGAGCTCAAGGCCAGCCAGCCTGGTCTACTAGTGAGTTCCAAGTAGGGATCTGGGAAAAGCCCGGCATTGTTCCGGGACTGACGGGGAGGTTTAGTGTGACTGAACACAGGTGTCCTGGGAAGGATCGCCACATTATATTCAGGAATTTGAACTTTATACTATGACCAGTCTGGAAAATTTGTGTTTTAAGGTTTTTTCCTCTAATAAGGAAGATAAGCTTGAACATCACAGAAAGAGTAAGAAGGCAGTTGGGCTGAGAGATAGGCAAGGTCTGAACTCGGGCTGTCTGGAAGGTGAAGGTTCAGACTCTATTGTAAATTTTCCCCCTAGATAGAACTGAGAAAATAAAGTTGAGTGGTGGGAGTATAGGGAGACCGACCAGAGAGTAAATCAAAGATGACTTTGACAAGAAAACTAAGAAGGGAAAGTCAAAAAGGCAGGAAAAAGGTAAACCTTTGAAAGTGATGCTCTTGGCCTGGTTACTGTCTGTAACACTAGCATTTGGGAGGTTGAGGGAGCAGGATTGCCAGGAACTTGAGGCCTAGCTGGGCTGCAGACTAAGGCCCTGCCTCAAAAAGCCAAAACCATAAACAAACAAACAAACACACCCAAACTGATACTGAAGTAATCTAGGATTTGAAAAGCAGATTTTGAGGAAGAAAGGCAGGGGACTGAATGCTGAATTTAGGAAAATGCTGTTTGCATTATTTTTCCAGTCAGATGGGCAGATTATAGTTTTCCTTGTGTTTTTATTCCTTCTTCAACCTTTATATTCAATTAGTTATAAAGTCTGTAATTTTTTCTCTATTTTATTTTTTATTTATTTTTTTTGAGGCAGTGTCTCTCTGTAGCCACAGCTGGCTGGAACTTGCTATGTAGACTAGGCTGGTCTTGAACTCACAGAGATCCTCCTCCTGTGCCTCAGAATGCTGTGATTAAAGGTGTGCATTAGCACACCCAGACTTTTTTTTTTTTAAGACAAGATCTCATATTGCTCAGGCTAGCCTTGAACTCACTATGCAGCCAAGGATTACCTTGAAGTAAGTTTATTTATTTATTGGTAATTTTGAGATAGGGTCTCCTTGTAACCCCAGCTAGCCTGGAACTTGCTATGTAGACCAGGCTGGCCTTGAACTCACAGAGGTCCGCCTGCCTTCACCTCCCAAGTGCTGGGACTAAAGGCATGCACAACATGCCCATCTAAATATACTTATTTTTAAAAATAAGGAAATTGGAATTATTCT
>NW_008347513.1:153478-154707 GCF_000622305.1 Nannospalax galili | reverse complement strand
AGAACAACCAGTGTTCTTAACCACTGAGCCATCTCTCCAGCCCCTGAAGTTTATTTTTTATGTTAGGTCATAGGATAATTTTTAGAATATCTTTATTGGGCCAGGGGTGGTGGCACATACCTTTAATCCCAGCACTTGGGAGGCAGAGGCAACAAGTGACTCTCTGTGAGTTCCAGGCTAGCTGGGGATACAGGGAGACCCTGTTTCAAAAAAAAATATTTTTATTTATTCTCTGACAAATTCATACATATGTACAATGTATTTTGATTATATCCAACCCAAATCCCTCCTCCCACCGTCCCCAGACCTCCTCAATACTTACCCTTCCCGTTTTCATGTCTTACTGTTCTAATAGCCCACTTAATCTAATAAGTGCTACCTTATGAGCATGGTTATGGGCCATCCACTGGAGCATGGCCAAGCTACCAGTGGCCAGATACCTAAAGAAAAATGGTTCCCACTGCCCCTGGCACCATCAATTGCCAATGGCTCCTCAGGCAGGGGAGAAGGCTCATGCATCCCTCACCCATACATGCTGGAATGTTGACTGGCTTGATCTTGTGCGGGCAACCAGAGCTGCTGTTCATGAGTGCAGAAGCCAAGTCTTGTCCAGAAGACAGCTTTCCACAGCATTCCTCCCAACCTCTGTCTCTTACTTTCTTTCCATTTTCTTTTCCCCAGTGTTCCCTGAGCCTTTGGGGAGCTGATATAGATGTCTCATTTAGGGCTGAGCACTCAACAGTCCCTTATTCTCAGAACTGACCAGTTATGCATCTCTGCACTGTTCATTGCATTGTTCATTCATCCCTGCTGTTCATTGCAGAGACAAGAAGCTTCCCTGACCAAGGCTGAGAGCAGCATTCATCTATGGGTGTGAATGGAAGTATTTAGAAAGTAGTTTGACAACACATCAATTCAGCAAAACAATAGCAGTAGGTACTCCAACACACCCTATGATCTTCCCAGCCCTGTGCTTTGGATTGGGTTCAGTAGCAGGCAGGAATTCCTTTCTTTTCTGTACAGCAGGCCTCAAAATCCAACCAGAGGGGCTGGAGAGATGGCTCAGCTGTTAAGAGCACTGTCTGCTCTTGCAGAGGACCAGGGTTCAGTTCCCAGGACCCACATGGCAGCTAACAACTCTAGTTCAACGGGATCTGATATTTTCTTCTGGCCTCCATGGGCACTGCACACATGTGATGCACTTACATACATGCAGGCAGGACACTTAT
>NW_008347513.1:150267-153216 GCF_000622305.1 Nannospalax galili | reverse complement strand
GCCACCACAACCCACTCCAGTCTGAGGCCATATTCATGTTTGTAGCCCAGCAAGCACTTTGGCTGTCTTACAGGTAATACATATGTGCAGAGTAAATGAAAACCCGTGAGTGAAGATTTGTTCCTCCTGTTCATTTGCTTATCAAACTGCCACACAGGCTTAGAGAGGACTCAAGTGTAGTAGCTTTCATTAGGCTAGAATAACCGTTCTGCAGTGAGGTTTTCCCCACTCACTCGTAGACAGAAGTAGAAGCTTGTTTGCTTAGTGCAGAGCACAAAGGAAGCGGGCTGCTTAATATACTCAGTGATGAGAATCTTTGGAATGCCAGACACGCCCAGGCTCAAATATGCAAGCATACAAGCACACTCCAGATGGAAATTTCAATGCCTGCTTTTCTTTTCTTCTGCTCTACTGGTTAGTCCCTCTTGCTAGTGAATCACAGGCCACAGATATTGGTAAATAGGAAAACCAATGGTTATGAACTGCTTCACTCTGTGGATTGCAATACAAATTTTTTAAACCACTAAGGCTGCTTGACAAAAACTAGAAAGAAGTGGAAATCTTCCAGTCTCGTTTAGGGTAGTTTTGTACTTAAAGTACCAGTGTTTGCCAGTCATAGTGGCACATCTTTAAATTCCAGCACTCAGGGAGGCAGAGGGAGGTGGAGCTCTGTGAGTGGAAGGCCAACCTGGTCTACATAGTGAGTTCCAGGCCAGTTGCGGCTACGTGGAGACCCTGTCTCAAAAAACAAAGAAACAGGGCTGGAGAGATGGCTCAGTGGTTAAAAACACTGGTTGTTTTTGCAGAAGATGGAGGTTTGAATCCCAGCGCCCACATGACAGCTAACAACTGTCCATAACTCCAGTTCCAGGGGATCCAACAGCTTCTTCTGTCCTCCGAGGGCATTGCATGACACGGTTGCACTTACCTACATGCAGGCAACACACTCATACACATAAAATAATTAAAAAACAAACAAAAAAAAAGAAACAAAACAAACCAAAGCCCAACAGAAGTATAGTTTTCTTCCTCTTATTGAGATGTGGGGAACCTACTAACAGATTCCCACCCCTTTTTCATTTAAATCAACAAGCACCTGATGGGGTTTTAGATTTTATTTTTGTTTTACGACAGGGCCTCCCCATGTAGCACAGGCTGGTTTTGTCTTCCTCCTGCCTCATCTTCCCTTGAGCTGGGGTCACGGGC
Source organism: Nannospalax galili (assembly GCF_000622305.1). Taxonomy (NCBI): domain Eukaryota; kingdom Metazoa; phylum Chordata; class Mammalia; order Rodentia; family Spalacidae; genus Nannospalax; species Nannospalax galili. The sequence continues at coordinate 152,010 of NW_008347513.1, read as the reverse complement.
CTGGGCCACTAAACACAGGAGTGTCTTTTCCTTGAGATATTGTGTTATACATTGCTATACTTAGAAAACGAAGAAAACAGTTTTCATAACAGCAATAGGAATCCCAGGAAGAAATGACTTCGTGGCTAGACTTCAAAGAACACTCACAAAGGTTCTCACGGCGGGGTGAGGGGGCCGCCAGGAAGCAATTTTTCGCCCAGCAGATTTTAGAATCTCGTTGCACCTATTAAATTTGTCCGGATGCAAACTTGCATTGGAAAATGAAATCTGGGCAGCAGTAAGAGTGTTAAAGGACTTGGGGGCACTTTAAAAACAATTGCTATTTTATGTAAGTGTATTGTCTCCATGTATGTTAAGTGCACCTGTGTCCTTCAGTGCCCATGGAGGTCAGAGTACATATATATATACATATATATGTATATATACATATACTTTTTCTTGATTTTTATATGTATCAGTGCATTGCTTGCATGCATGTAAGCGCACCCGTGTCCTGCAAAGGAACGCTTTTTAATTTGTTTTTAAATTAGCCGTGACCGTGGAGCCCGTCCCTTTAGAAATGCACTGTTTACGGAGTAAACAAACGGGTAACCACAGAAACACCTGCTAATCCTGAGGCTTCTGAGCCGCCCGCCTCCTCCCAGCCACATCCGGGCAGTTCCCTACGAACGTCTGACGTCATCACGCGCCAACCGTTTGGCCTATTTGAAACCCACGCACAGCCAATCAATCTGCGCTCCCTGGGGGCAGGCATTGGGCACCGACCAATCAGCGGCCTCCTCGCGGCTCCAGCCTATGAACGCGAGGCTGGCAGCGCGCGCCAATCGGCATGGCTCTTAGAGAGAGCCGCTGCGATTTTGAATCTCCGGCGGCCCCGGAAGCCATGGCGGCGCAGCTCGGGCGAGTCGGTGTCTGAGGAGGACAGCGTGGGAGTGCTTGGTTGGATTTGAGTTTTGAGCGTGGTGAGGACTTGAGAGGGTGGGGTGCGGGAGGGGACGCGGGTGTCCCGGAGCCGTGCGCCGCGAGGAGCCCCCGCCACGGGGAGGCCGCTCGGTCCCGTCCTCCACCCGCATCCCGGTCCTCCATCTTCTCCCCGTCCTGCACCCTCACCCCCGCCCTCCACCCTTTTCCCCATCCTCCATTCTCGACCCGCTGCGGGTCCTCCATCCGCATCCCCATCCTCCATCCCACCGCAGACTTTCATGCCGCTGTCTAGGTCCTGGTCATCATCCTCCCCTCACTCAGCTTCCTCACTCCCCGCTCCGGGCGCCGGTGGGTGAAGGACCCAGCTGAGACTGGGATTTTGGCCGACCGCCCTGCGGCAGCCCTGAACTGATAACTATGTGGTTTCCCTTAGGAATAGCTGTAGGATTCCGATTTTCATTTTCATTTTTTTTTAAATGCAAAACTCTGGTCGGCTAGTCCTTTCCTGGCCGCAGATGTGTGTGGTTAGTGGTTAACAAGTGCAGCTTCTGGTCTTAGCTCAGCCCCGGACTTGTAGCGTTAGCAACTTTCTGTGGCCATAAAATAGAGATGACAGTTTCTGCTTGTTAGGGTGGCTGCAGAGGTTAAGCAAACCCAAGGAAAAGGTTTAGGACAGTGCCTGTAACATTAAGCTCTAAGTAAATGAGAGTTGTTAGTAATTCCATTAATAACATCAACATCATCACTGTTTTGGAAACATGCCTTTTTTCTGAAAAAGCGTATTTAAAAGGAAAACTTAGGGGGTTGGAGAGATGATTT
>NW_008347513.1:115128-149776 GCF_000622305.1 Nannospalax galili | reverse complement strand
TGTGCAGTTAAACATGTAAGGTTTTTCTTTAGGAGGTGGGGGCTGTGAGACAAGGACTAGTTAAGCACCCCAGGCTGGTATGGAACGCATGGTGATCCTCCTGCTTCCTCTCTTCCAGTGCTGGGTTTTCAGGCCTATACCACCAGGCCAGATGAACAATTTTAATTATCAAACACTGTTTTGCCCCCCGCCCCCGCAGTGTACTTCTGTACATTTATATAGTGTGTAGTGATGAGATCACGTATACCACCAGGCCAGATGAACAATTTTAATTATCAAACACTGTTTTGCCCCTCCCCCCACAGTGTACTTCAGTACATTTATATAGTGTGTAGTGATGAGATCACAGTAATGAGTATGGCCCTGCAAGCATTTATCTTTCCTTTTATTGGAAACATTTAAAATCTTTTCCACTAACTTTTTTTTTTTGTCTTGAGATAGGGTCTCCCTGTAGCCCCAGCTGACCTGGAACTGTGTAGACCAGGCTGGCTTCCAACGCACAGAGATCTGCCTCTGCCTCCCGAGTGCTGAAGTTAAAGGCTTGAGCCACCACACCCTGCTCACCTTTTTCTTCTTTTCTTTTTTTTCTTTCTTTTTTGGTCTTTTTGAGTCAGGGTCTCCCTGTAGCCCCAGCTAGCCTGGAACTCACTATGTAGACCAGGCTGGACTTGAATCCCTGCCTCTGCCTCTGTCTCCCAAGTGCTGGGACTAAAGGCGTGTGCCACTATGCCTTGCTAACCTTTTTCTTTTTAATGAACATAGATGGAGTTAATTAGGGAAACAATTTACTATAGATTTAAGCACTGGGTTCTGTTAACCATTTCATTAATGTTTGGTTTTTTGAGACCCAAGTTTCATGTGAACCTCCTGTTTTTGCTACCATGCACGGCACACATGGTATTTTTGATTTATTAATACCTTTGCTTCTGAACCTTGCATGGTCACGCAAGCTAGAAGTCCCAGCACCTGGGAGATGGAGGCAGGAGGGTTGCCCATGAGCTGCATGGCAACCTGGACTGTCTAGTGAGTTCCAGGCCAGCTATGTTTACATAGCAAGACCACGTTTCAAGAAAGCATCAATCAAATCTGACCTCCCTTCCTCCAATCCCTAAAGCAGGTTGGCTCACTGCTTGCTTTCTCCTTCCATCCTGAAACAGGGGCTTATTCTGTAGCCCAGGCTGGCCTGAAACTCACTGCAGTTTCTTGCCGTGGCCTACTGATGTATGTGCTGTGGCTCTAGCAGCTTAGGCCACGTTGCCTGGCTTCTTTCTTTTTTTAAAAAACCTTTTTTTTTTTTTTTTTTTTTTTAAATAAGAGGACTTTGAAAACTATTTAGAGCCTTTTCTTCTTCACCAGAAATGATTTTTTAGGAGATGGAGAAAAAAAGGCTGTGTAGAATTTGTCATCGATTCTGAGTAGAGACAGCTATCAGAGCACTTCACTTTGTGGGAAATAATGGTGGCTGTTACGTGGTGAGACAGTAAGCAGCACGCAGGTGTGAATACTTGGTGAACTCATTTTAAGATACCTCTGGAGTTTACATCACAGTGGATTTGAGTTGTGTTACTCTGCTTCCATACGGAAACTGCAGCTCACCTTAGCTGAGCCACGAAACAGCCGCCTGACTTTGAAGTGAATGGATTTACAGCTGTGTGCAGGTCTGTCATTAGTGTGTGCATTTTGTAGCACCTGGCGTTACCAACCAGAAATGAAGTTCAGATTCCTATCTTACTGTGTCTCCATAGCGTACCACTGCTTCTTTACTAAGACTGTGGAGCAGAGTCTGAGGACTATTTTACAAATCTGGAGTGAGGACAGGACCCTCTAGATAAATAAGACCCCTTTGTTATGTTTGCGAAATATTTTAGCAGTTTGCTTCCAGATCACCTTCCATCAGTTTTCTCAGTTCTGGGGCTCAAACTCAGGGCCAACGGCACGTTAGGCTAGCAGTACCACCGAGCCGCAGACGCAAACTTCTTTTTCTTTATTATTATTTTTATTTATTTATTTTTTTCGGAGCTGAGGCCCGGACCCCTAGCATTTGCTAGGCAACCGCTCTACCACTGACCTAAGTCCCCAACCCCTTTCTTTTCTTTTCTTTTCTTTTCTTTTTTTTCATTTTATTTTATTTTTTGGTCTTTTGGAGACAGGGTCTCCCTATAGCTCCAGCTGTCCTGGAACTCACCATGTAGGCCAGGCTGGCCTTGAACTCAGAGATCCGCCTGCCTCTGCCTCCCGAGTGCTGGGATTAAAGGCATGAGACACCACGCCTGGCCCCTCTTCTTTATTTTTATTTTTGTGTATGTATGAATATATTGTCTGCATGTGCACCCATGTTGTGCAATTCCCGTGGAGGTCAGAAGAAGACGTTAGATCTCCTGGAATTGGAGTTACAGACAGTTATAGGCTGCCATGTGGGGGCTGGAAACTGAACCTGTCTCCTTTGCAAGACCAGCCAGTGCTCCTAGCCGCTGAGCCATCTCTCTAGTCCCAAACTCAAACTTCTGTACCGTAAACGTTTTTGCATGATTCTCTGCTTGCCTAACTTTCCTTAGGTCCTAGAAGCCCACAAAGAAAAGACTGTATTTGACAGTCCAGAATCACACAGGTACTAACTTGTGCTTGTTTTGCTGAATCTTAGAGAAGAGCTATGTGGAAGTGAACAGGAAATGCTGATAGGGAAGCTGCCCAGTTACACATGGAGAGAAATCCTGGAGGTGCATCAAGTAGGAGGAAGGTTGGAAGATATGCTATGTAGAGCCAATCACTATTAAATACAAATAGTTATGAATACATTGAGATTTTGGTTTGAAAACTGCTTAGAAGTTCATTGTTGTGGACTGGTAGGCTTATCGTAATGTGTTTGAATAGGTAGACTGGGACTGAATTATAAACTTGGTGGAGAATTGGACTTAGTTGTATTGGGTGGAAGTAGTTATTTAGCAAGGACATGACACAGTCACGTTTGATTTTAGGACCATAGCTCTAGAAACCCCTTACAGAGTGATTTTTAAAGAAACTGATGTTAAAGTTATTTGGAGTGTTTGACCAAGTGGTCATTGTGGCACTGGACACAGAGGAAAGAATTTGATCCTGGAGTTACTTGAGTTGAAATGGACAGGCCGGTTGGAGAGGGAGAATGAGGGAGAGAGGGTAAGGATGAGATTCTTGGTAGTAGGTGTGGTGGGGCATTAAAAATACTGACGCGATAGGTTGTTGGAGGACATGGGTGTAGATTGAGGACAAGCAAAGAAAGTAGAAAACATTTTGTGTGCTCATGTCAGGGAATTTCTGAGTTCTTTTGATACATTTTGGGTTTTTTTTTTTTTTGGTCTTTTTGAGACATGGTCTCTCTGTAGCCCCAGCTGTCCTGGAACTCACTATGTGGACCAGGCTGGCTTTGACCTCACAGAGATCCGCCTGCCTCTACCTCCCAAGTGCTGGGATTAAAGGCGTGCACCACCATGCCCAGCTTTTTTTCTTTTTCTTTTTTTTTAAAAACTGTAGTTACATAAACCTATAAATCAGGTATGAGCAACTCTACTTAATAGAAGATAATAACTCAGAGGTCGAATGGTTTTCTTTAGTCAAATATTAAGAAAAATGGGTAATGCCCCCTTTTCTTTTGTCCTTTTGTGACAGGGTCTTCCTGTAGCCCCAGCTGACCTGGACCTCACTATGTAGACCAGGCTGGCGTGGAACTCACAGAGATCCACCTGCCTCTGCCTTCCGAGTGCTGGGACTAAAGGCGTGTGCCATCATGCCTGGCTAAGAAAAATGGGTAATAGTTTTTATAATATTTTCCAGGTTTTTTTGAGATAGGGTCTCATGTAGCCCAGGTTGGCCAACCTTTATGTTTCCAGGGGTGACCTCCAACTCCTGGTCCTCTTACCTCTACCTCCCAAGTGCTGAGACAAGCTCTCTGTCCCCCAATCCAGCTTGTAAATTCTGGATGTATAAGTAGAGTTTCTTATACTTGTTTTGGCCCACTGACCATGTCAAAAATGGGGGAAAAAAAAAAGGCTGGAGAGATGGCTCAGCAGTTAACACTGGTGGTTCTTGCAGAAGACCCGGGTTCGAATCCCAGCAACCACATGGCAGCTAACTGTCCGTAACTCCAGTCCCAGGGGATCCGACAGCCTCTTCTGACCTCTGTGGGCATTGCATGACATGGGTGCACCTACCTACATGCTGGCAATACACTCATACACATAAAATAAAAATAATGAATAAGCTGGGCGTGGTGGCGCACGCCTTTAGTCCCAGCATTCGGGAGGCAGAGGCAGGCGGATCACTTTGAGTTCACAGCCAGCCTGGTTTACATAGTGAGTTCAGGTCAGCTGGGACTACAGGGAGCCTGTCTCAAAAGACAACAACAAAATAATTAAAAATAATTTTTTTAAAAATTAAAAACTTTTTTCTTTTTCAGCCACCCACAGACTAATCTGCACAATGGCTGACAGCAGTGTTTTAGCCACTGCTACCGGGACGGCTAGCTTGGTGGACTCTTCCATTTTTGATTCTAAAGTCACTGAAACGTCCAAGGAAAACTTGTGTACAGAATCTACTTCATATGTTGATGGTAAACCCATTTTACCTGCTTTAAAAACACTGAATTGTTATTTTAATCCTCAATTACTGACTGCCTAGTTTTTGTTTGTGATTTAACTGGGATAACAGTTGTTAAGTTAGAACACACATGTTGAGTGACTGTACTGCTGTGTAGATTTTCGGTTCCTCATCTGGGTTGATGCTTCTTCCTAGCCTTGACAAAAGGCGGCATTGGTACTGCTTTTCCTCACTGAGGCAGTCTACCAATAAAATTGTTCTGCTAAACTTTATTCATGGGTGGTTAAGTGAAGAGCCACCTCTTAGCAGCTTGTAGGTTGTCCTTCCTCACGTTTCGTGTGTTTTGAAGCAACGCCCTGCTTCTTTGGAGAGAATGCTGCTTTGCTGCTGTCTGTGCACCTTGTACAGTATGCCTTCTCCTTTCTAAAGGGACACACGCTTAACATGTTTTTGTAGCAAGTTAGGAATTAGATTATTTTAACTTTGGAGACTGTTCTGCGCTCCTCAGAGATAGAAGGCTTACCAGATCAGAGCCCAGAGAAGGCCTTGGGAAGATGGCTTGTGCTCTTACACTACCTTGTAACCATGTGAAACATTTTGCATTTTAACAGAAGAAATGCCTCAGGTTCAGACACGAGTGGTACTGGTTCAAGAAGCTGGGAGCCGAGAAGAGCTGCTGAAGGCCGCAAAGGTGTGGAGTTTGGGTTTACACTTCATTTCTCAAAGATTTTTCTTCCATCTGTGTGCAAATTCTTTCATATCCTTCTTAATCTTATACTAAAGTCTCTTTTCCACAGACTGTTAAAATAATGGAAGTCCCTGTTATAAAGATAAAAGAAAGTTGTCCTGGAAAATCGGATGAAAAATTAATAAAAAGTGTTATTACTCTGGTAGGTCAAGCTCTGGGCGCATGTGGCATGTTTCACTTCTCTCCACTGAGCTCTCCACTGGGATTGGAATCAGGCGTGAGGTGTATTTTTGTGTACGCTGAATTACACGAATAGAAATGGCATTATATTAATGAACTGGGCTATTGTTGAAACCCCAAACTATAGCATCTGTTATAAATCCAAATTTAGGGACTTGGTGGTAATTTAAATTCTCCAGTTCTTTTTCTCATTAACTTTATGTTTGGCTTAAATTCTTGCTGTTTTTCTAAAATTGTAAATAGCTAAGCAATGATCATCAATTGCTTTGCCTCAGTACACGTGACATAATGTTCTCTGGTCCAGCTCCATAGTTACTGCCCATCAGCTGTTATCTATTTTAGCAGACTGAGCCCAGGGCCTTGTGCATGCTAGGCAAGCATCCCACAGAGCTGCAGCTCTGGCCTTCAGCTATATTAGTTTTCTAGGGCTGTTAAAACAAAATAGCACATCCTGGGTAGCTTAAACAACAGAAACTAATTTTCTCAGTTTTGGAAGCTCGTCTGGAATCAGTGCCAGGTGGATCCTCCTGAGGCCTCGTGCAGATACAGGGCGTCTGTTTGGCCTCCCTGCACGGCCTTTTTTAGGTGTAGCATATCTCTGCTGTTTATTTTGTATGTTCAGATTCCTTATGAGAATCCCAGTCGGATTGGATCAGGGCCCACGCAGAAGACCTTACCTGACATCAATTACCGCCTTGTCATCCCTCTTTGGGTGTAGTCACTTGGTGAGATAAGGCTTCCTTTTCCATTGTGGGTCAGGGCTTCCACATACAGATTCCAGGGCAAGTGATGTGGCCTGTCATTCCCGTCTTGCAAATTAAAGGCCAGATAATTTGTTGATCGAACGTTCAGAAATCTTTTTCTGTTCTTCTTGCACAGGGATTATATAAGCTCTGAAGTATGTTCGTTTTTTGCAGAGTATTGAAGTACCTGCCTTTGTGTATTCCATATCTGCAATGTGCAGCCTCCTACATAAGTCACATCTTTCTACTGCAGATATTGAAATGAATATGTTAACCTGTAACATTTTATTAAGTACTGTACTCATTTTTTTTTCTTATTTTTCTGAAGATTCTCTGTTGTTCTTTTGGTTAGAATGTAAAGAAATGTTGGATATATTCCTAATGCATTCTATGGAAATACATGTACTTAAAACCACTTTCAAGCTGTGCATGGTGGTACATATACTTAACTGCAGCAGAGGCAGGCAGTTCTAGGCCAGCCTGGTCTACATAGCAAGTTCCAGGCTAGCCAGGGCTACATATAGTGAGATCATGTCTCAAAAAAAAAAAAAAAAAGAAAAGAAAAGAAAAAAATAATCAGACTGGGCATCGTGACTCATGCACTCAGCAGACTGAGGCAGGTGGATTACTGAGGGTTCAAGGTTATATTGGACTAGATAGGTCAAAAGTGGCCTGGGTTGCATCGTGAGACCTTGTCTTTAAGAAACCCAAAACCAAATAACAAATGGCTTGGAGCTGTAGCTCAGTGGTAGAGTGCTTGCTTAACTTCTGCACAGCCCTAGTTTCAATCCCCAGTACTGCTCCAAACCAACCAAAACAACAACCATCAGTAACAGAAAACATTTCTGCTTTTTCTAGGTGGTTGATGACTACTGTGTAGTAAAACCAAAGCTTATGCCTTTGATCTTTAAGGTCTTAATGTGGACGGGGATATGTGTGTGTAAAAATCCAAGTAAATAGTGAGATGTGGGTTTTTCACTGTTATGTGTTATATTGACACAGCCCTAGTTTCAATCCCCAGTACTGCTCCAAACCAACCAAAACAACAACCATCAGTAACAGAAAACATTTCTGCTTTTTCTAGGTGGTTGATGACTACTGTGTAGTAAAACCAAAGCTTATGCCTTTGATCTTTAAGGTCTTAATGTGGACGGGGATATGTGTGTGTAAAAATCCAAGTAAATAGTGAGATGTGGGTTTTTATTGTATGATTTTAATACTTAAATTTTCTGCAAATCTTAAAGATGTCAAAAATGTTGATATTGAAATGATTTTTAGAGTGTCACGAATTAATTTATATGGTTTAGGAATGACTTTTATTTCTAATAACCATACGGAAAAAAAATATAGGAAATTAAAGCGCCGTGTGTCAAGATGGACTCAATGGAAGAATTTGGAGGTTTGGATTCCCCAGAATTTGAGAACGTGTTTGTAGTCATGGACTTCCAGGACCCTATCTTTGATGACTTATACAAGGCTGACTGTAGAATCATCGGACCACCAGTTCTGCTCAACTGTGCACGAATGGGAGAGGTAAGTAATGTACATTTTTATGACTTTTGAAGATTAAACTTCTGCTAGTGAATTTTATGAAAATTGTTAATTATAAAACCTGTTAATTGTTGAACGTATGCAACACCTAGAAGTGGGCTAATTTGACAGTTGCAGGGCACGGTGTAATTCTAGCACTTGGAAGGTGAGAACATGAGGCTCTGGGTCACATTCGTTCTGGGCTAGCCTGGACTTCATGAGAGATGCCGTCTCCCAAAGGGGGAAAAGGTAATTAAGAGTGGCTCTTCTAAATGGATTCCTTCAGTCTTTGCATTATTTTTACATATATGTGTACCTATGTGAGTATGAGCACCATGTACATGCAAGAGCATGTGGAGACCAGATGAGGCTATCAGGTCAGATCCCCCGAAATTGGAGCTACAAGTGGTTGTGAGCTGTCACGTGGGTGCTGGCAGCCGAAGCCAGGGCGGCAGGTGGTGGTTCTCTCCCCGCAACCTTTAAATATTTTTAGTAGTGAAAACCCAAGGGCTTTGAAAGCTGAACAGTGAGGCGTGTGTGTGCATGTATCAGAAGACAACTTGTGGGAGTCGGTTCTCTTCCACAGTGTGGGTTCCTGGACTCAAATTCAGATCAGGCTTGGCAGGAAACCCCTTTACCTACTGAGACATCTTGCCTTGCCTGTGTTTTTGAGATCGTCTTATATAGCCCAGGCTGATCTTGAACTTGGTACATAGCCAAGGATGACCCTGAGCTTCTAATCCTCCTGTCTCTACCTCTGAGTGTTAGAATTACAATCTTTGTTTTAAATAGCATTCCAGTAAAAGAATTATAATATACTTCCTATTTGATTTGTTGGTTTTTGTCATTCTTTTTTTAATATTTTATTTTTTTATGTGTATGAGTGTATTGTCTGCATGTATGTAAGCGTACCCATGTTGTGTAATGCCCTTGGTGGTCAGAAGAGAGCATTGAATCCCCTGGGACTGGAGTTATGGAAGGTTGTTAGCTACCATGTGGTTGGTGGGAATCAAACCCTGGTCTTCTGCAGAGCACCTAGTGCTCTGAACTGCTGATCCATCTCTCCAACCCCTAAATTAATACTTTTTAAGCCGTTCTCAGGCTCTCTGGTACACACACACACAGACACACACAGGAATATTGAATGAACTATTTACTGAGAAATATTTAGGGAGTTGGGAACTCATTTATATAGTCTAGAAATTAGGGTGTCCTGTTTAAAAGATGGACTCAGTGGGAGAATTTGAGGAGTGGATGCCCCAGAATTTGAGATTTGTCATATGGACTCCATTCTATATGGAGTCCATGATCGCAAATAATCTCCATGTTTTAAAGTTGGGAATATTTGGTTAAAGCATGTGTGTTATATTTGCCTAATGTTTACTATAAAAATGCCTTTGAGCTGTTTATTATTTTTGGAACAGTATTTTTTTTGGGTGCGTATGTGTGAATGCATGCCATTGCACATGTGTGCCATGTGCATGTGTGGATGTCAGTGGACAACTTGTAGGAGTCAGTTTTTCCTCTACCATGTGGGTCCTGGGGATCAAACTCAGGTCCTCAGGCTTGGCAGCAGGTAGCTTTTATCAGCTGAGCCATCTCACTGAGCAACCTTGATAGTTTTGTCAGGAATTGGAAGTATTTATAGTCTGAAATATGAATATAAACAATATTTCATTCATGTAAATACATTTTGAATAAAAATTTGTAATTTTCTATTTGGAATTTTTTTTCTTTTTCTTTTCTTTTTTGGTCTTTTTGAGACAGGGTCTCCCTGTAGCCCCAGCTGTCCTGAACTCTCTATGTAGACCACGCTGGCCTTGAACTCATAGAGATCCGCCTGCCTCTGCCTCCCAAGTGCTGGGATTAAAGGCGTGCGCCACCAGTTGTATTTATATGAATCAAATAAGGTTTGGGAATCTAGGAAGCTTTGTATTTTAATTTTGAGATAGGGTCTTCCTGTGTGGTGGGCCTTGAACTCATGGTCTTCCTCTTTCTGAATGCTGGGATTGTGTGCCTGCACCACTCACTTGAGTCAGAAATATTTTATTGTGGACTTTACAGTCAGACTCTTTTGCCTTTTTTTTCTTTTTTTTTTTTCCTGCATGTTGGAAAATACAAGTAAATCTTGGTTATCGAGAGTTCATTGGCAAGAAGAAAAATGTTTGAGAAAAATGTGTTCTTGATCCTACTAAGAAAAAGGTTCACAGGTTTAAACTTGTGCCCCGCAGCCCGTGCCGTTCTCGTGCCGCCCGCTGTACTGTGCAAGCATGGTGGGCCTGGTGCTATGCTTCACCGGCTTCAGGAGGAAGGAGGAGCTGGTGAGTGCCACGGACGCCCCGGCTAAAGAAACCCAAATTGGCGTTTAGTTTTTTGTTTTGTATCATGATTTTATCTAAGAAATCTGGGGAAAGCACTATGACTGTGTCACCTTTTAAATTCTGTGAAGAAACAACTCGAATGTTCTGTCTGTGATGGCTTCCATGTGAAGTAACTATCTGAACTGTTTGTTGTGGTAGTTATTGGCTACATTCTTTTTTAAATTTTATTTCGTGTATGAGTGCCTGCGTGTGTATAAGTGCACCTATGTTGTGCAGTGCCCACTGAGGTCGGAAGAGGCCTTGGATCCCCTGAAATTGGAGTTAGGGACAGTTGTTAGCTGCCACGTGGGTGCTGGGAGCCGAACCCAGGTTCTCAGCAAGAACAGTCAGTGCTCTTAACTGCTGAGCCATCTCCAGCTCCTTGGCTACATTCTTTATTTGAAGTTTTGTTATACAATATTTTATTTTGTTATACAAGTCCAGAGTTAAAGTAGTCTTCCTGCCTTAGAGAAGTCATAGCAACTTTTTCTTTTGGCTTATTAGAATTAACAAACATTACTGTAATTGTGTGGGGAGAATATTGATGTGCTATAACCTGATGTTAAAAAAGCAATATATTTGGTGCTGGAGAGATGCACGGTGGTTATGAGCACTTGCTGCTCTTCAGGGAGCCAGAGTTCAATTCCTAGCACCCTGGTCAGGTGCTTACAGCTGGATAAGACTCCCAACTCCACAGGCTCTGGCACCTCTTCTGGTCTCTGTGCTACCTGCTCTCTCATACTCACAGGCACATCGATAAAATATAAACCTGTCCCCGCTCTTTTTTAAAGACAAGGTCTTGAGATGTTATCTATGGCTGGCCTGTAATGTACTGTGTACACCAGGCTGGCCTCGAGCTCACTTCTTCTGAGTGCTGAGTTTAAAGATGTGCCATTAGGCTTGGCACAAAGTAGATCCTTTTAAAGCAATCAGTATATTTTGTTTGGGGTTATAAGGTCTTGGTTTCAATGTTCAATATTGCAAATAATATCAAATCAATATGTTTAGGTAGTGTTAAATCTAATTGTTTATTAACTATATAAAGCTAATTGTTTTTTTTTTTTTTTTTTTTTTTTGGTCTTTTTGAGTCATCGTCTCTCTTTAGCCCCAGCTGTCCTGGAACTCACTATGTAGACCAGGCTGGCCTTGAACTCACAGAGATCCACCTGCCTCTGCCTCCTGAGTGCTGGGACTAAAGGCTTGTGTGTGGCCACGCCCACCTGTTAACAATATGTTGTGATGATCTGTATTGCTTGTTTTGTATAGTTTTGACTGTGACAGTAGGCTAGCTACTGTTTAAAAGTGTTTTTGGCATAAAATTTAACATTTATAAAAATCTTATATAAATTTTGTTAAATAGTAAATGGTAGGTGTTTAAGGTTTGGTTAACATTAACCACAATTTTGCTCAATTTTTCTTTTGAGGTCAAATTAGTGACATTGGTTCATCATATGGGTGGAGTTATTCGAAAAGACTTTAATTCTAGAGTTACACATCTGGTGGCAAATTGTACACAAGGAGAAAAATTCAGGGTATGTATGTAACCTTAATATTTCTGGATATTCCAATACAGCATTATTTTGGAATGGGATTTTTGCTTATTTACTAGTTTGTTCTGACACTGTAAGCCCAGGCTGCCCAGGAATTCATGTAGGTCAGGTTGACTTTGAACTCATGTCTGTCCTCTTGCTTCCTCTCTCCATGTGTGGGATTATAGACTTGAGCTACCATGCCTGGCTCGGGGTGGGTTTAATAACACTCTTGATCCCATTTATTGAGGATAAGAAATGGGCGTTTTGCTATTGGAATATGTAATAAAGGGCTTGGGATGCCGTTCGATTGAGTTGCTTAGCATGCACCTTTCAGTTGAGTTGCTTAGCATGTACAGTGGCCTTGTTTGGTCCATGGCATTGCATTCCTGCTGACAGTGCATGACTGTAATACCAGCACTCCAAAGGTAGAGGTGGGAGAATCTAAAGTTCGGGCCAGCCTGGCTATATGAGACCCTGTCTCAAAAGAACCAAAATCCCTTAGTATAAATTTAAATCACAGGAATGTGGCCCCTTAGGTTTTAAGAAGGTGTTGAAAGATGAGTATATGATTGTAAGGGCTGGGATGGGTAGTGTGTCGAAGGGTTCTGAGACCCTGGTGATTCGGGGTCAAGAACTCTTGTGTAAGTGGTCTTTATAAGGATAGAGCTGTGACTTGTGAAAATTATAAAAACAAAGTATCTGCCCTCCACCTCCCAGCCCCACACAGGGTCTGTACCTGCATGGCAGCCTAGCCTCAAACTCAGAGTCCTCTTTGCCTCAGCCTTCCGAGTGCTGGGATTACAGGACTGTGCCACTGCCAGCTGAAAGCACTTTATTAGGATTGCAGTCTTACCTTGAAATTGTAGTTGAAGTAGTTGAATTTTACATTTTATTTATTTTGTGTGCTCACACAATACACATATTGCATGTGTGAAGTTTGCATGTGAGAACTCACCTGTCCTTGAATTTTCCCTAAGGCTTAAAAAATTCACATGCATGTGTGTGCGTGCGTGTGTGTGTGTGTGTGTGTGTGTGTGTGTGTGTGTGTGCGTGCGTGCGTGCGTGCACACATGTGCGCATATGTGCCTGCCATGTCCTGCATGTGGGGATCAGAGAAGAGCTTGTAGGAATTGGTTATCTCTGCCATGTGAGTTCCTGGGATTGAATTCAGGTAGTCAGGGTTATTAGCAGCTGCCTTTACCAGCTGAGCCATCTCACTGGCCTGCCCCTAAAAGTTTTGATGGATCGTCTAAGAGTTTAGTGACTAAATCACATGTGTTTTCTGTGGTGCTCTATTAGTCAGTTCTTCAAAGGTGGGAAACAGGGAAAATCAGTTTTTCTGCCCTGTCTTCTGTGGGACCCGTGAGCCTTAGGTGTTGGGGTTGCACTGTAGGTCTGTCACTTGAGCTAAGCCCCCCACAGTTGCTTATTGTTTGTCTCGCCACCAGTCGTGGAACTTTGCACTAGTCTCCAGCTGTTGCAAAAGAAACTTTGGCGAGCAGTGAGTGCACACTTGTCTGTGAGCAGAGGACACGTATTTCGAATACACTGAGACATTACATAGGTCTGGGAAAGTGGCCGTAGGAGATTCTTCTCTCGGGTCTCTGGCCTCTCCATCCACGTGCACTTGGCTGTTTACAGTACTACATATGCTCAAGTTCAGTTAGACAGTTGCTGACTGCCCTTAAGATACAAGTGCTGCTATTGGGCCAATAGAAGATTTTGCTGGGTCAGTCATTCTTCGATTCACAGACTTACAGCAGGGCAGGACCCTGGCCGACTTTCTCCCCTAGCAGCTTGCAGGGCATCTTCTGATACCATGAGAACTAGGCCTTGGGGTGGAGGTTTCTAGACAGCTCACTGACCTACCTGAAGTCTGTGCTGTCTTCAGTAGAGTTTTAACCTTCAAGTTCTGGGAGGCAACCAAGGCTAGTGGCAATAGCCTATGGTGTTTTGGGAGTGTCCTGACTGACACCTTGAAGGGAGGGTTCCCTTGCCTGGCACTGGGATTTTTGTTAGCCTTGGGCTACACACGCACACACACACGCAGAGACACACACACGCACATGCACACACACAGGCGCACACACAGAGGCACACACGCACGCATGCACACACACACACACAGGCACACGCACGCACACAGAGGCACACACACAGAGGCACAGGCACACACGCACACACAGACGTGCACACATACACACATGCGCGCGCGCGTGCACACACGCAGGCAGTATATGTTTTAAAATTAGCTTCTATACCACATCTCCCTTTGGCTTTCCCTTAGTGTGCCTCTCCTCCCCCTTCCCCTGTGTTGCCCTCTCACCCCCTCCCTAGTTAAAGTGCTCCCTACTTTTCCCATTTCCCTTTTGATAACACCTGTGTCCTACTGTCCCGCTCTCTCAAGCCCCTTCTCCCCTCCCTCATGGTCCCCTTCTGCTCCCCTGGCTTTTGCAGTTACCTCAGGTTATATATTGACACTTGAAGATTTGGAGCTGGATCCACATTGAGAGAGCACATGGGCTTTCTGGCTGTGCCAGGGAAGCTGCGCCCACAAAACCCCAACAATACAGTTGCCTGACCAGAACCTGCTCGACAGCACCAGTTGACATGCCAGTGTGGATGGGGGAGATTACCAAGGTCCCACATTTAGCTGGAGAGCTACAGACAAGCTGTTGAGGGAGGGAGAACCGATTTTCTGCAGGGATGAGCTCTCTGATAGGTTAGCCGGTCCCAAGTGGGCAGCTGTAAATGCATGTACACACGAGAACCACTAAATAGACTCAATGCATTATGTATATATTTATAGATTATTAAATGTCTGTATACATATACACAAATGGTAACAAAGAAGGGGTCACCAAGTTGTGAGGGAGTCGGGGAAGGGACTTGGGAAGAATTGGAGGGAGGAGGAGAAGATGGGATGCAAATGTTTTAAGTAGAGAACTCATGTATGAAATTCCCAAAAGTTAAAAATTTAAAAAAGGAATAAAAGTTGGGCACCACAGAACTTACTTTTTTTGTGTGACAGGGTCTCCCTGTGGCACCACCTGGCCTGGAACTTGACTAGGCTGGCCTCAGTCTCATGGAGATCTGCCTGCTTTGACCTCCGCAGTGCTGGGGTTAAAGACTTGTGGCGCCATGCCCATCCCTTTAAAGTTATTTTAACTTTAACAAACTATAATGTAAAATTTTGCTAAAAATTATTGAGGACTGGCAAGATGGCTCAGTGTTCAAGAACACTTGCTACTCTTGCAGAGAACCCGAGTCTGGTTCTCAGCACCCACATTGGGCAGCTCACAACTTCCTGTAAGCCCAGTTCCAGGGGACTTGACACCCTCCTTCTGGCACCCACACATGGCATACATTTACACAGACACAGATAAATAGAAAAAACAAAATCTAAAAAAAAATTATGTATGTAATTGTTTAGAAGAACTTCCTTGAGTTGTAATTACTTAAGTTGGAAACGCATGGTAATTATAATTAATATTCTTAGGTTGCTGTGAGCCTGGGTACCCCGATCATGAAGCCAGAATGGATTTATAAAGCCTGGGAAAAACGGAATGAGCAGTAAGTGCTTAGAAATTCAGTAGGTCGTTGTATGAATTCAGCATATGTTATTTTTTTAAATTTCTTTTTTTCAGCATATGTTTTAACGTTAAAGCCATTTGCCAACAAAAACTAAGTTCCTAGATAGTATAGAAAAATCGAATTCAGTCTTTTGGTGGTTTAGGAAATGTAGGTTATAAAAATACTAAATTCAGAGGTGTGGTATTATTGAGTTTTAGTTTGTAAAATACTTTTTCAAGAAAAGATTGCGTGAGTATGCATGACATGTATAGGAGCATGTGTGCCACAGCTTGATTGTGGTGGGGGACTGTTGAGTGGGTTCTGTTAACCTTACATGAGCTCTGGGACTGTATGAGCACATACACAGGTGAGCACACGCACTAGTACAAATAAAGTTTTTATCATAAATATTTAAAAATATTAGATAATAGCTTAATGGCTGTGGGCATTTGAATTGTGTGAGAGGGTTTCTTACGTTTGATTGTATTTTATTTATTCTTAGAATTTCAGCCTCCTCCTTTGCTATGGTAGGTCATCACAGATTTTGTGAAACTAGAGAACTGTTCGTTAAAGAGTTTCAGATGCACAGCCAGGATTTGAATCTTGTTTGGTTGCCGACCACATGTTGTCAGCAGTACTTCCAGGGTGACTTATGGACTTGGAAGGGCTGTTTTTGGATAAGGAACCCAGGGCCTTTGCATGTTAATCTCTACCACAGAGCAACATCTCAGGAAATCCCCCCCACCGTCCCTTTTTAAAAATTGCAATTGTAAACATTTTAGGACCTTATGTAAAATATTTTCAATGAATACATTATGCTAAGACCTTGAGAATTATTGGAGTTTTATAAATTGATGTACCTAACTAATGAAATTTAAATTAAACTGGGTTTTAGAAGACCGTATTTTCTTTTTAGAGATTTCTGTGCAGCAGTTGATGACTTTAGAAATGAATTTAAAATTCCTCCATTTCAAGATTGCATTTTAAGTTTCTTGGGATTTTCAGATGATGAGAGAACCAACATGGAAGAAATGACCGAAATGCAAGGTAACTACAGCTTCGTGTGTGTGGTGGGGTGGGGTGGCTAATCCCGTCAGCTCCACGATCCAGAAGCACCTAGGAGACAAACCCGAGTGTATCTTTGAGGAACTTTGGAGATTGGGTTAGTGGAGGTGGGAGACTTTGTGAGGCTCCATCCACGGGCTGGGGCTCCAGAGTGAACGGAGAGAAAGAGCTGAGCCCCAGCGCGCTCCGGCCTCCTGTCTGGATGCAGTTCGGCTGCCACTGCTCCCACTGCCCTGTCGCAGTGCCCTCACACTGAGCCCGAGCAAACCTGTCAGTGCTTTTGTGGTACTTTGTCACAGCGAATATGTAGCTGCTCTGTACATTTCACTCCCCAGACTAATCACTTCAAATGAGTGAGTGTTTCAGTGAGTCAGACGTGCGGTTGGTCATTTAGCCTACTTGTGCTCTATTTGTCTCCTAGGAGGTAGCTACTTAGCAGTTGGTGATGAAAGGTGTACTCACCTTGTAGTTGAAGAGAACACAGTAAAGGACCTTCCATTTGAGCCCTCAAAGAAACTGTATGTTGTCAAGCAAGAGGCAAGTAACTCCAGAGGGAGATTGGTGTGTTTCAACATTCCTAAAAGCTTCTCTGCTAATGTAAATTTAAATTCTTAATTAAAATATTTTTCTCTCATCTAGTGGTTCTGGGGAAGCATTCAAATGGATGCTCGCGCTGGAGAATCTATGTATTTGTATGAAAAGGTATTTGTTCTTATTTGTCCTTAGGCATTTACACTGTGAACTTATGTAAAAATACTTTTTTTCTTCTATCTTAAAAGGTTTAGAGAGTGATAGAATTAGTTTACATATCATATGTTTAGGTATTTTAGAATCAACAGTTGGATAGTCATATTATTAGTCTGTAGATTTAAATGAAACTGTGTAATACAATGGGTATTGTTCTAATCTAACATAAGTCATTCTGTGTTAATTCTTTATTAGTTTTTGAGGGGCTGAGACTCAAGCGTAGATCCCCCTGTGTGCTAGGCAAACTCTATCTTTGTGCCTTATCTCCAGCCCAGTCTGCTAAACGTGCTCCATACCACTATCAACAGTAACAGCCCTGTCTTTAGAAACTTACAGCCTTCATAGATCAAATGATGTGTGGTGCAGCTGAGTAATGTGTTATAGAGAATCTCACTCTCTGAGAGACTTGAGCAGGATTGAATAGGACAAATGAATGACCCAGCCGTCCTAGGCTGCCCAGGTCAGGACATTAGATAGAACAACAGGTAGGAGAGGGTTGGAAAGCTTGGCTGCATTACAGTAGTAAGTAGTTTAGAATGACTTGAAGAAAAAAAATACCAGAAAGAGCATTAACAGATTAAGTTAGATAGGAAGACTCAAGAAGTTTCTTAATATGTTAGACAGTGATGTATTTATCATTTGCTTTGGGAGTCCTTGAAGGATATTAAGGAAAGAGAACAGAAAAGACGACTTCATAGAAGGATGTAGACAGGAAGAGCCTGCCTTCATGCCGGATCTCAATCCAAAATAGCCACCAGGATTCTAGATTCAATTGTTTGGAGTGGAAAAGCCAGGCATGGTGGTACACATCCTAATCTTAGACCTGGGAGGCTGAAGAAGGATTTCAATGACTTTGAGGCTGGTCATGGCTATGTAGTGACTACCAGGCAAACAGCGAGACTGTACTTCAGTAAAACAAAAGTAATTTTTTTGGGTGGTATATTGAATATGACGCATAGGCTTACTGTTGGTAAAATCTAGGAAGCTTATTATGTACTCTGTTAGAGTCTTCTGTTTTCTATGTAAAGTTCTTAATAAAGCTTAAAAAGTGCTTTGGATATAGGGAGAGAGCTCTTCAAACTCTTGTTTGAACTTGAAATCTTTATTCAGGAAATAACTGAAGCAAATAACAGTGGTGCTATGAAGAGGCAAGAGGTGCTGGGTGGCCGCTTTAGCAGTACCCTGACCATTCTGTTTCATGAAGCTTCTGACTTGCCTATCAGACTGTAGGATTGTAAAATTATTATACAAAATTTACATTTTGGGTTTTTTTTTTTGTCCAGATATATTTTTTGTATTTTGTTTAAGAACCACAGAAGTCAAATGGAGTTTTTATGTTTTGATCACAGGCTAATACTCCTGAGCTGAAGAAATCAGTGTCCCTGCTGTCTCTGAGCACCCCAAACAGTAATCGCAAAAGGCGCCGATTGAAAGAGACACTGGCTCAGCTTTCAAGAGAGACGGACCTCTCGCCTTTCCCTCCCCGCAAGCGGCCCTCAGCTGAGCATTCCCTTTCTATAGGATCGCTCCTCGATATCTCCAACACACCAGAGTCTAGCATTAACTATGGAGGTAATTCACTCTTAGAGTATAGATAAGTCTGTACTACAGGGAATAGGAAAGGCTTACTGCCAGTCACCTTTGTTCTAGTTGAGGACATATGACACATGGAAAGCCAAGCGTAGCCAGGCAAGGCGATGCACCTGTGATCCCAGGACGGGCAGATGGAGGCAGGAGGAGTTCCAGCCTAGGCTATATGAGACTGTCTCAAAAAACAACTCCAGAAAACCAGATTCTCTCATTTTCTCTCTTTCTCTGTCTGTCTCCCTCCCTCCCTTTCACACACACACATACACACACACACACACACAGAGAGAGAGAGAGAGAGAGAGAGAGAGATCAACTATGCTTCTGTTGGGTGATTGCTCCATGCATATATTTGTGTGTTTGTGATAGATTTTGTGTCTGTTTTACAGGTCATTGAACTGAGGTTCAGGGAAGTTATAACTTGTTCAGGTTATGGCTACAGAGTAATAGCTATTTCAAAAAAAGAAAATTTTTTGAGACAAGGTTTCAGATAGCTGAGGCTGGCCTCTTAAGCTCTGGGACTGTAGATATGTACTACCATACCTGTCTGCAAACAAGCTCTTAGCACTAATAAAAAAGAATCATAGGAAATATTACATTTATTATGGAGAAAATGGGCAGAATGGAGTTGGGGAGGGTGATGTCACTGTGTTGAACTGACGGGGTTTTCGGTAATTAACCCTCTGTCTTGATTGCCAGTATTTCTCTATTTAGTCTGAAAATACGTAGTGTTTTTTAGATTTAAGAAACAGTCGACAGCCTTTTGACCCCACGGCATCTTCACTTACCGTCCCACTTTGCGCCCCTTTACACCCAGCGCATTTCCTGTTTGTTTCTCTTGTGCTTCTTATTCATTCCCGTTAAGCCATCCTTACCACATAAAGCTTTCATCCGGCATTTGAGCAGTTAACTCTTTCGTGGACACCTCCCCCCACCCCAGGCTTTTGTGATATAAATTATTTTTTGCTCCTTTGTCTAACCTCTCCTTCCAACTCTAAATCCAAATGTTTTGTGTTTTTTCTGAATCACTGTTTCTTCATTACATTTTATTGTGTTTCCCCTAAATGATCTCATTTAATTCTATGACTTTAAATAATTTTCTGTGCTGATGTCTCCTGAATGTGTCTTCTGTCCACCTGCCGACTTGAGACTTCTTGTCCTGTTCTATAGGTATCATACACTAGCCGGTCTGGAACCTCTGGTTCTGTGTCCACCTGCCGACTTGAGACTTCTTGTCCTGTTTGATAGGAATCATACACTAACGGGTCTGGAACTCTAGTCTGCACTACTGGTCTGCACCCCTGTGTTGCCCTCTCTCACTCCTGTCCTCAGTTTTTCTTATAAAAAGTTCTCATGGATGAGTATACTGTTTTCTTAAAATGACTTCTCTGTTTTGCTTTTTGACTTGTTACATGTTATGCCTCTAAAAAACAGGAAAATTACATCATCAGTCCTTTGCTTCAACAGTCATTTAGTAGCTTTGTATCATTGTAGCTTTTTTCTTCCTGTTTTTTTGAGAAGGCCATAGTGGCCTTGGATTCCCTTGGTAGCCGAGGCTAGCCTTGAACTACTAATCTTCTGCCTCCATCTCTCAAGTGCTGGGATTATAGGCATGTGCTGCCATATCTGGTTTCAATATTAATTTAGATGAAACAGATAATTGCCTTGGCCTAAGTGATATTTTTATATTGGAAGATAGTACAGTTTTAGAATTCTTGGTTACATTAAGATGGTCTTTGATAGATAAAGTAGCCTATGGATGAATCTGGTTGATTGGGAGAAAGCACCAGGACACAGATAAAACTCCCATCGGAATAGAGTTTATTAGCAAAGGAACACATGGGACAGATTCCCTTCTGGGCAGGGAAAATGTCTGCCCCTGTTGTGAGCTGGGGTCTTTTAAAGGGGGAGGCTTCTGAGGGGGTGCAGAAGGTGGGAAAATGTATTTTTTTAAAAGTTGGGGGGGGCGCGACGATGACTGTTAAACCTGCCCTGTTTAGAGATCAAAGGGGAAGCCTACTATGTTGGCCAAACAGTGGAGAAAAGTCTGATTCTCTTGACTTCAAAGACCAGGGTGCTTATCAACTCGTTCCCTTTTCTCAGGGGCTTGTGAGGTCTGTGAGGCCCTGTTGGTGAGGGAGCGGAGCTATCTGAACCTTAACACTCTTGAACTTGGAATCTTCCTGCTGTGGTTTCCCAAGTAAATGGGATACCAGGCCTTCTTGGTTCCCTAGTTGTAATGGACAAGACCACAGGGCAGTGAGAACTCATCATAAAGGTCTAAGGCTTGAACATACAGTTTAGAAAGGCAGGAGAAGAAAGTGAGCCATTAAAATAGACACAGTGACCATACTAGTATAGTAGACCCTCTAAAAAATAGATCTGCACGTAGATCCCTGCCTACACAGCGTTCTCTACGTGAAGTCACACTGTGTCTCAGACTCTTCCTCATTCAAGTGTCCCGTAATGGCTGAGACTTGTAGGACTGGTGAGTGTGACCTGAAATAGCGTATGGCACATGTGAAATTCTGTGAACTACATTTTCTTTCAGATCATTTAGTACTCTACATGATCGTTTTAGTATGAGAATGTTTAAAAATATTTATGTAAAATGACGGTTAGGAATATTGTGTTTCCCATATCACACATTCCTTTTCCTATTGAAAACTCACCATTAGGAACCTGTACATGTGATGCTGGAATTTTTCAACATCCTGATAGGGAGACAATGTGTTGTAAGCTTTTATAATTTTTTTCTCAATTTTCTTTCATGATATACATAATATACGGATGGATGCTGCCTCCTTCTGTTTGGGTTGGACTGGATGTTTTTATATTGTGTTAAGATAACTTTGAACAAACAGAATTATTTTTGTGGCTTTACCTCTTGAAATTTTACTGTATTGAAAATCTAAGTGTGTGTAATATTTTGTCCATAGATCTGCCTTCTAATTCAGCCTTTTTTCCTTTTTATACTTTTAGAAACACCTAAGTCTTGTACCAAGTCTTCTAGAAATTCCACTCCAGTTCCTCCAAAGCAGTCAGCCAGGTGGCAAGTTGCAAAAGAGCTCTATCAGACCGAGAGTAATTATGTAAATATACTAGCCACAATCATTCAGGTGAGTATGTTTGCCTATAGAATGTTTCCTGTAGTTTGTAAAGGTCGTGCCCCTCCATTTCTTCCTTTCTGTGATTGTGTGTTTTGCTCTTTTATTTATTTTTGTTTTTCAGGGGATATGGGGTTAGACAAGGCCTTGCTGTGTAGTTTTTATTTTTTAGGGGGATATGGGGTTGAGACAAGGCCTTTCTGTGTAGTTTTGCCTGCCCTAGTACTCACTATGTAGCCCAGGCTGGCCTTGAGTTTCTAGTGATCCTCCTTCCTCTGCCTAGGGAGTGCTGGCAACGGTGTGTGCCACCACAGCAGCCGGAGATGGCTTAGAGGCCAAATGAGGAGGAGTGCAGCAGCCTTAGACAGCAGGCCTGGCCCTGGCGCTTCTTCAGAGTGTCACAGGCTGCTGGGCCATGGTTGTCCAGAAGCACTTGTGCTGTTGTTGAGCCTCTGTGTACACTTGGGGCATTGGCAGTCCTGTATTTGTGCCTAAGAGCCCTGGTCACCTCCCCGTTGTGCTTTTCTTCGGTTTGGGTTGACATAAATGACTCCATTTAAAAAAAAATTATTTGTTTATATTTATTTATTTTGTCTTTTTGAGACATGGTCTCCCTGTAGCCCCAGCTGGCTTATAACTTGCTGTGTAGACTCGATCTCACAGAGTTCCACCTGCCTCTGCCTCCTGAGTGCTGGGATTACAGGCGGGTGTCACCACACCTGGCTTTCTTTTTTCTAATGTTCATATATTTTGTGTGTGTGTCTCTGTCTCTATGGGTATGGTTCACCGCACGTGTAGAGGTCAGTGCAACTTTCTGGAGCATCTCCCCTTCATGTGGGTTCTGGGGATGGAGCTATGGTTTCAAGCTCCTTTACTTGTTGAGCCGTCTTGCCGGCCCATGTTTGTTTTAGTTTTACTCTTTCCGTCATTTGTGCTGTTGTCCTTCTGTATATGTTACAAACCCACCAATACCTTTTCATAGCTTTTATTGGAATATTTTTTTCAACTTTTTTGCTTTTTGTGGGGGAAGATGTACAGCTCTGTGGATTTTAATATACAGACATTGTGTAACTACCATCAGGAATCAGAACAATTCTGTCTCCCCAAATCTTCATTTCTTTTAACTGTCCCGTAAATGGAATTGTAGTATATAACTTATCAGGACTGGCCTCTTTCAGAATCACCCAACTAGACTGATATTTTTCCCTTTATTAATACCAAACCAATTTCAATATTACTGTTTTCTAGCATGTAGTTCCTTTGTATTTCCACATGAATTTTTAGATTTGGATTTATTATGTCTATAGAAAGTCCTAAAATGTTGATTGGTATTGTGTTGAAATCCCTAGATCGTTAGGAAGAGACTTGACTGTCTCACTGTGTTCTGTCTGTGATTATATGACTGCATTTATTTAACTCTTTGACTTCATCCCTCATCTCTCAGTGGTTTGTGCATAATGTGTATGTTATTGTTGTATTTTAATTTTTTTGTATTGGGTGGTACTGCTTTTTAAGTTTGTTTTAAGTTTGTGTATTACTGGTACATAGGAATAAGATTTATGTATCAGTTGTGTGTTTGTGTATACTGCCTTTTTATCCTGTGATCTTACTAAACATGTGTATTAGTTGTTTGAGGTTTTTTCTTTTTTTAAATATTTTAATTTTTATTTTACGTGTATGTGTGTATTGACTGCATGTGTGTGAGTGCACTTGTGTCCTACAATGCCTGCAGAGGTCAGAAGAGTGCGTTGAATTCCCCTGGAGCTGCCATGTGGGTGCAGGGAACTGAATCTGGGTCCTCCTCAAGAGCAGCCAGTGCTCTTAACTGCTGAGTCATTTCTCCAGTCCCCAAGTTTTTTTTTTCTTTTTTAAGATTGATTCATTTGGTCCAGTGGGTAAAAGTGCTTGCTGTGCAAATCTTAATTGCCTGTGTTCAATCCTGGGATCCCATGATGGAAGCGAGCCGATTTCTGAAAGTTCTTCTCTGAGCTCCACACATGCTCTGTTGTACATGTGCATCCATACTTACACATACACATACCACCACGCATACACAGTAAGGAAAAACTGTTTCAGCAGTAACACAGACAGATATCAGGTCTTCTAACATTAAGTTTAGTTTACTTCCAACCAAGTTTCTGTGCTACCATTTCTAAACACTAAAGTGTATATCTGGATAGCTTATTGCTTTAGTCCCTGGAAATTAAGGAAAAATGTAGGAATTATTTTTCTACTGATTCTAATAGTTTATCTGTAAAACGGTAAAACCTTCGTTAGCTTAAAATATAACGTTTTATGTTATGGGTGTGTGTGCGCACACGTTACATGTGCATACACAAAAGATCAGTGTATGAATGGAATCTAAAATGTTATGAGACTAAGCTGGGCAGGCAGACCTCTGAGATTGAGGCCAGCCTGATCTGTGTAGTCAGTTCCAGGCCAGCTGGGGCTATAGGGAGACCTGTCTCAAAACAAAAACAAAAAACAAAGTTAAGAGATTATTAAATTTAGGGAAAATATTTTCATGAATTTTCTGATGTTGACATCTCATCTTTTACTGCCATTAATATTTTAGTCTTTTTGCCTGGCAGTCTACCTAAACAACATACCTCATTCAGTTATTTCAGGTGCCCTTAGAAGAGGAAGGCCAGCGTGGTGGGCCTATTCTTGCACCAGAGGAGATTAAGACTATTTTTGGGAGCATCCCAGATATCTTTGATGTACATATGAAGATAAAGGTAAATTTGGATTTTGTTAAGTCAATAGAATTCTTCTTTTTTCTTCTTTTGGTTATGCATATTTATCACATTTCAGGCATTTCCCCTTAGCTAAATAACTAAGTTTTGTATTGAACATTGATGTCTCACTATGTAGCCCAGGCTTGCCTTGGACCCAGGTCTCTTTCCTCAGGCTGGGATCACAGGTGTGAGCCTCTGCTCTTGGCTTACAGCTTTCAAGTATCTTCACATTTTTATAGCTACGTAGTGTTTTAGAATGGATGTGGAGAGTTCCGTGGACCAGGGATTGTCGGAGCCCTGCGTGTCTCAGTAAGGAGCCCATTCATCTGCTTCCACTCCGAGAGCTGAGTGGTAGTGACAGAAGCCAGATGGTCGTGGAAGATACCATCTGTTCCTTTTAGTAAAAATTGCTGACCCTGTTATAGGTTATAATTTTTAATGACTTGTGTTAAATAAGCTGCTTCAACAGCAGGATTAAAAGTAGCTTTTTCATAATTAATAGGGCCAATCAGCTTTATAGTTAGTAAGGCAGAACATTGAGTAATCACATCATATTGGGAAATATAGATTGGTATTTCTGACTTGATGCTATTTACATCTCCTTAACTATTTCCCAAAGGATATTTTCTTTGTAGACAAAAAATTAATTTTTTGTCGAGACAAGGCTGTGCCCTCATACTGGGACTGTGTGAGGTGCTTCTTGCCTTCCTTGGAGATGTTGAAAGGTGTGTAGTCTGTCAAGTTCAAGCACTTTACTTTGTTCTGTTCCAGGATGATCTTGAAGACCTTATTGTTAATTGGGATGAGAACAAAAGCATTGGAGACATCTTCCTTAAATATGTAAGTGTGTGGTTTTCACCTTGCAGAGTTTAGTAGTAGCACATCAAGAACGAATAGGGAAGGAAATGTGAAAATGTGATTTTAAAACTTTGACAAATAAAATAGGGTGAAATTGTTCCTGACTTTTGAATGCACCTTCTCTGCCCATTTTAATGCAGGATCATTGTTGGAACCCCAGTTATCTCATTGTTTGCTGTGTAGAGATTTTACCATATGTAAAATGATTTGCTATTCAAAAATAGTCATATATTAATGATTTCTTTAAAACTATAAATAAATTTTTCCTTTTTTCTTAGTTGATATCACTTTACTTTCCTGTGTTTCTGTTGAAAGATTTCCAATGGATTACTTCTTCTAGATTGAGATAACCACAAAGAAATTGGTATCTGAGGGTGTAGCTCAGGGTAGAATGCTTGCTGACTGAGCTTGATGCCTTGCACTGGGGAGGAGGAGACAAACTACTAAGGGTACGGCTAGCTCAGAGCTAAGAGTATTTACCTACAGCGCATGAGCCCCTTAGTTTATAAAGTCCTTCAAAAAATGTAGGGTGTGGGTACATACATCTCTGCTTGTAGCACTTGGGAAACTGAGGCAAGAAGATTGTGAGTCTGACACCATCTGAGCTACATAAGGAGGAAGTCTTTTCTCAAAAGGCCATGTAGCTTAAGTATGGAAAATAGATTCATTTTGCACCAGGCATGGTGGTTTACTCTGTAACGTAGTACTCGGGCTGAAGCAGGATTGCTGTGAGTTTGAGGCCAGCCTGGGCTACCCAGTAAGATCCTATCTCATTAAAATAATAATTAAAAAAGAAAATACTCATTTTCATGAGGGGCAATGACTAGAATCCCTGTAGGGGTGTTTTTTTGAATCACTTCGGTGGGGTTTTAGGGCCTATTCTGGAGCCAAGGGTCTTTGTTTTCTGAGGCCTTTTTTTGAACTTCTTTCGATGTTTATTCAGGTTTGAGAGTTATAAACATGCAAATTATTAGCATTTTGATTTGATAAATGCTTAGTAACCTTAACCGACAAGACTTTTTCTTTGAAAAAAAATTAGAAAAAAATTATTTATTTTGCTTTTATGGGACAAGATCTCCCTGTAGCCCCAGCTGGCCTGGAACTCTCTATGTAGAACAGGCTGGCCTTGAACTCATGGAGATCTGCCTGTTTCTGCCTCCTGAGTGCTGGGATTAAAGGCATGGGCCACCATGCATGGCACAGATTTTATTTTTTATGTTTAATCATGATTATGTGAGTGTCTTTGTTTGGATAGGTGTATGTGTGTGATTGCTGGTCCCACAGAGGCCAGTAAGGGCATCAGAACCCCTGGACCTGGAATTAAAGGTGGTTGCCGGCTTCATGAAGTGGGTGCTGGGAGCTGAATCTGAACACAGCCCTCTCAGCTGAGCCCACTTTCCCTTTCTTTTTCTCAATTGCATTTTGGGTAATGCAATTGGTCTCTAATAGTGGCTAGATTTTTCAACAAATTGCACACTTTCAGGCTGTCTATAGACCAGTTTTAATTTACTATATTTTGGAAAATATACAGGCTTTTAATGCTGGTATTACAGGTCTGTCATCATGCTCAGTTTATACAGGGTTGCGGATTGAACTGAGGACTTTCTTTATACTAGGCAAGCACTTTACCAGCCGAGCTACATCCCCAGCCTGAGACTTTAAAATTCTTTGTCACGTTTCAGTGTATCAAGTTATTAGTATAAACTCTGATATTCCTTTGTTTCATTGTCATTCATTCATTCATTCATTCATTCATTCATTCATTCATTCAGAGATGGGGTCTTACTGTAGTGCTGAGCCTCTCCTGGCGCTCAGGCTGACCTTGAACTGGCAGTCCTCTCTCCTCCTGAGTGCAGAGGTGTGCGCCAATGTATTTAGCACCAATTTGTTTTAAAATTTTCTTTTGCATGTGAATCTGTGATTCACAAGTGTTTCACAAAGTTTCATTTTCTAAGTATGACCTGCATAACAAATTGTTTATCCTTTTTGTTTGTTCGTAGTCAAAAGACTTGGTAAAGACTTACCCTCCCTTTGTGAACTTCTTTGAAATGAGCAAGGAGACAATAATTAAATGTGAAAAACAGAAGCCCAGGTTTCATGCATTCCTCAAGGTAATATACATTTCTTTTAGACTAAACTTGAGAATCACGTTTGAAGGAGTTTATTAAAATAACAGATTAAGTAATTTAAGAAAATTGTGTCTTTAGTGAATTGTATCCATATAAAAACACCTTAATATGGGTCTTCATTTTAGTTGGACCTCTGAGTGACCGTGACCTTTAGTTTTAGAAGATTTGGTACGTTAGATAGCAGAGCCCCGAGACAGTTGAGTGACTAGTAATGTTGTAGATTGTTTGATTTGTTTCAGCTTTCTTGTAGTGGTGGAGATTGGGCTTAGGATATTGCATATGTGAGCCTGTATGTGGTTACTTTAAAAAGAAAAAAATTATTCATGTGTGTGTGTGTGTGTGTGTGTGTGTGTGTGTGTGTGTGTGTGTGTGTGTTGAGATGGGTTCACTGTATAGCTTGGCTGCCAGGAACTTGCTTTGTAGACCCACGGGCCTTGAACTCGCAGAGATCTGCCTGCCTGTTGGTTGATTGCTGCGATTAAAGACTTAGGAACCACTATCGTGTCCTGCCTGTTATCCATGTTTTAACCCTCAAAATACCTAAGGATTGTTCTAGTGAGGTTTTGTTTGGCCTTTAATTATTTTTTTCCTCTTACAAGTGCCTCACTTTAACCAGTGGTATCTGTATAATTAATATTTTCATTTTCCATGAGGCAGTCTAGAGAAACTGAAGATAGGCTTTAGACAGGTGTGTAAAGTTTTCTTTGTAACATGTTAACGTTTACTGACCAAGCCTCTGAAAATTATTGTGCCTCAGTGATCTGCCAAAGAGCAATTACCATCCTACCTAGTCTCTAGCAATTCTTTTTTTTTGGGGGGGAGGACTTTTTGAGACAGGGTCTCCCTGTAGCCCCAGCTGTCCTGGAACTTACTATGTAGACAGGCTGGCCTTGAACTCACAGAGATCCACCTGCCTCTGCCTCCCGAGTGCTGGGATTAAAGGTATGCGCCACTTTTTAAAAAGCAATCGATGTTTTAAAAAAATATTTTCTTTATAGCTGGGTGTGGTGGCAAAACCTTTAATCCCAGCACTCAGGAGTCAGAGGCTGGTGGATCTCTGAGTTCAAGGCCAGCTGGACTACAAGGTGATCCTGTCTCAAAAAGACAAAAAAAAATTAGAGTTTTTAATTTTATGTGTAAGAGTGTATTGACTGTATGTATGTAAGTGCATCCATATCGTGCAGTGCAAAAAAATTTTGATTTATTTATTTTTTGCATATGAGTGTATTGCCTGTAGGTATGTAAGTGCATCCATGTTGTGCAAGTACCTGCAGAGTTTGGAAGAGGGTCCCTCTGGAACTGGAGTTATGGACAGTTGTTAGCTGCCTTGTGGGTGCTTGGAATTGAATCTGGGTCCTCTGCAAAAGCAGCCAGTGCTCTTAACCACTGGGCCATCTCTCCCCTACGCCTTCCAAAATCCATGTTTTACATTGACTTATTGTGTGTGTGTGTGTGCGTGTGCGCGCGCGCATACTTAGTGTGCTTATGGAGGTCAGAGGTTCTTTTTACCATGTGGATGCCTGGGATCAAGCTCAGGTTGTCAGGTTTGGTGGAAGTGCCTTTGCCTTCTGAGCCATCTCACCTGCTGGCCCTTCTTAATTCCGTGCAAAGACATCAGTGATAGAATCATTTGAAAATTTTTACAGAAAATTAAAAAAAAATTTTTGTAATAAATTACTTCCTTTTAGATAAACCAAGCGAAACCAGAGTGTGGACGACAGAGCCTCGTGGAACTTCTCATTCGGCCAGTACAGAGGCTACCCAGTGTTGCCTTACTTTTAAATGGTACTTGTCTGATCAGTTTTGGATTATTTTAGATGTTGCTATTCAATAGTCGTTTTTTTCTTTTTTGGGGAGAGTGTCTTTTATTTCCCTGCTTGTCTTGATCTTACTTAGCCAGGGATGCCCTTGAACTGCTTTCTGCCTCTCCTGCCTCCACCTCTTGACTGCTGGCATTATGTGATTGGGCCGTGGTGTCTATAGAGTTGGAAATGGAACCCGTAGCTTTGTGCATGCTAAGCAAACACTCTAGCAATTGAGCTACCTTCCCAGCATACAGTACCTTTTTGTTGATATCTTTATTTTCAGAATTTCTTAGATGTCAACATTAAAGTTGTCTTTTACACAGAAAACAACTTTATAGGTTTTGAAACATAGCTTTAACATTTTTTGTTTGTTTTTTAAAATACATAATTGAAAATTTCATACACACATATAAGGTGTTTTGATCAAATCGATGCCTACTCCTTCCCCTCCAACTCCTCCCATGTCTCCCCATCACTTTTTTCTGATAACTTCATGTACTCTTTCTTCTTTGATTGATTTATTTTTATGGGGCTGTTGGCTACTCTAAGAGGTATCCCTAAAATCTTTTAAGGATTAGATACAAGCTCCCAAATATTCTTGACATTTTGGCCTTTGGAACAGAATATGTTGCAAACAGGCCCAAAGACATTTTGACTTTAAGCCAAGAAACTGGCTACATTTCTTTGGGGTCTTTTTACCCTAACTGCCTAGCAAATTCCTACCTCCTATTCTTACCACACCATCCTCTGAAGGGGTTACCCAAATTGCCAATAGGGATTTGGGACGCAGACTGCTCTGGCTTTTCCATGCTGAACAGGGACACAGGGCGAGGTTATTGGTGTACCCCTTCAAAGGGTCTATCTAAAGGACTCCTAGATTGCATAACTCTTATCTCTAGGGGGAAAAGAAAGTCCTTGACTGGTGAATAGGAGATGTGAAGGAGAAGTAAAGGCAAGAGTAATTAATTAGCATTACAAGTTCTAGACAGAAAACTAGAAAAATGTCAGAACAGGGCAATTTTCAAATGTTCACATGAGAGTCCACTGGAATTTCTTGACAAGGGCTTCCCAAAGCATCCCTCTATTGGGCTCCTCCTCATTTTTCTTTTGTCTTCCAAGGCTGGACTCTAAGAGTGATGGATTGAGAATTTGCTTTCAGATATTTTGATAGCTGTTGGAGTAGTTTAGTTCCCTCACAAAGGCTTCTAGATAGGGGGAGAAAACAAGTTTAGCCATCATTTTAGAACAATAGCTGGTTGTCTCCCTTAGCTACAGGTGGGCACTACAGTATTAGAGACCAAGATTTGAAGTCTTACATCTGTCTGAGCAGCACTTTCTGGTTAGGAACAAAATCATCAATGAGAAATAATTGTCTAAATAACTTTTTATATGGACTTAAGCCTAATATCTGGGAAGTGTATTCCCTTGAACCCTTAAAGAAATATACTGATGACTTTAATCTTTGGTTATACTTTCCTTTTGGGTATTTAAGATCCTACAGTTGTCTCAAATAAATCAATTTATATTTACAGTTAAGGTTGTTTGAAGATCTGTTTGTCAGGGGTCACATGGGCTTGGAGAAGCCCCTGGCTCCTTTCTTTTACTACCAGTTCCATGTATGTGAAGATAAGTCAAAGGTCCTGCTTGACCATGTCTGGCTTCACTTGGAAGCATGAATGAGGTGTTTCCTCTGAGTTGACCCTCCTCTTTGTAGACTAGACACTGGTTCAAGTCCATCTGGTGGGGTCTCCATGTCCTCTCTGAACAAGAGGACAGGTGACTTACCACAGTTACAGGAAATTTTGAGAGACGTTCCATAGTCCCCTGGAACTTAGTCAACTTTGGAGGGCAAGGGGCGAAAACTGTCCTTTAAGTCCCTCTGACCACATTAATATAGACCTCAAAGTATGGCTGTTAAACATCCAATAGAGTTAGTTCCACCAGTCTGGTACTTTTAATTATCATGTGCTATGTAGATAAGGCTTGGGTGAAAAAACAGATATTCTCAGATAAACTTTGACTAAGCCCTATCTACATAGTTTTAACATTTATGAGAATTGTTTCCCTAAAATTCTCTGTTGTGGTACAATCATTTTCTACTTAAAATTTTCTTAAATTCCGTCGTATGTCACTAACTAAAAACATACTCAAGTTACAAAATTCTCTCAGAAACAGTACAGGAAGAGTATGAAGCTGGGTGTGGTGGTGCATGCCTTTAATCCCAGCACTGGGTGGTAGGGCAGAGACAGGCAGATCTTTGTGAGATGGGGCTACAAGGAGACCCTGTCTCAAACAAATCAAAACAAAACAAGAGTATGAAAACTAGACCGTTGAGTCTTTTTCTTGTAAAATTTTTTGTCTGAATTACAGTGCTAACAAAAACATGGTAATTTTTTTTCTGTTTACAATTATCTTTGCCATTGAAAATCATTAACCATATTTTCATCTTTCAAAGCACACCCTGTTGCATGGATTACATTGACAGTGTTGTGTGGATTGCATGGACAGTGTTGGGTGGATCACCTTGACAGTGTTCATGTACCGCAAGCATTTTTGTCCAATTTGCATTATTTTCATTATTTCATTAAATATTTTTTAAATTTTTATTTTGAGACAGGGTCTCGCTTTTGCCCAGCTGGGTCTTAACTCAAGCCAGCCTCCTGCCTGAGCCTCCTGAGTGCTGGGCTGTAGGTGAGAGCTCCTGCTTTCCTTTCAGTATGAGTCAGGTAGATGTTATCCTCCAAAGGGAATTTCTAAGCTTTGTTCCTTTTATTCCACATAAAAAAATAGATGACTTGGTGTTAGCTTGAGTACAGGTTTGGTAAGAATGTCTCAAGTGTGGCATAGGGAACCTAGTAAAGAACCTGGAGAAGAATTAACGTTAAATATAAGCTAAACTAATGGGCATTTGCTTTTAAAGGGCACCAAATGCTGCCTGTGATGGAGCCATGTGGACTAATGTGAAATTTAATGTGTAGTGGTTTATGATCTAATTGAGGATCATGTGTAAGGATCATGTAGTACCATAGAGAAAGCTCAAGGAATCCAGGAGCCCCAAGTGTGACTAGCAAACATTTGACATAGAGTATGAGAAGATCGGCCCTCTATTTGAAAAACAGAAACCGTAGAAAGTATGGAAATGTTCATGGAAGGAAAGCGCTATTTAGAGACTATTGGTTGACCTTTTTTTCTGGATAGTGTTTGGGATTAAACCCAGTATCATACACAGTTTTAAACAAGTACTCAATCACTGAGCTGTATCTTGAGCCATTTTTATTTTGAGACAGGCTAGTTATTACTGTGCACCCTAAGTTGGCCTCAAGCTTGTAATCCCCCTGCCTCCAACTCCCATGATTACAGGGATTATAGGCCTGTCATACCACACCTAACTAATAACCTTTCAAAGTAAGGCTTAGTTGTTTTCTTTGAAAAATAATCGATGGGCATGATGGCTCACGCCTTTAATCCCAGTAATGGGAGGCAGAGGAGGGTGATCTCTGTGAGTTCAAGGCCAGTCTGGTCCACATACTGAGTTCCAGGTCATCTGGAGCTACAGGGAGACCCTGTCTCAAAAAAAAAAAAAAAAAAAAATTAACCTATAGTGAAGCAAGATTGATATATTTTTAAGCCTTAAATGGAAAACCATTGAACTTTTTTAATCATTAAAAAAATTGTATTATTACAGATCTTAAGAAGCATACAGCTGATGAAAATCCTGACAAAAGCACTTTAGAAAAAGCTATTGGTTCACTAAAAGAAGTAATGACGTAAGCAGTTTATATTTCACTTTGGTTTTATTTACTGGTGTGTGTGTGGTGTGATTGGGGGCGTGCTCCATGTGTGCCACTGTGAGCATGTGGAGGTCAAAGACAGCTTGTTGAGTTATCTCTCCCTCCACCTTTCCATGGGTACCAGGGATTGAGCTCAAGGCTCTTGGACTTGTCCAGCTTGAGAATTTTTACATGAAGCTTTGCACAGCCTTAGTGCAGTTTAGAAAGTGCTTAGTGGGTGAAGTAGGTATAGTGAGACGCCACGGGGAGATGCACTTTTGGAGAGATTTCTGGGGATACATTTTAATATGTATAATAAGTTGTTTTAAAGGAATAATTTTTTTCTTCCTTTTTCTTTTAAATTATTTATTAACCACATACTTAGAAGAACCATTACAACAGCATTGACATATTCAATAACAATTTCCTGAGCTAAGATGCATCTCTTTCAAAATTGCCTGTAAATTTTTAGGTTTACAGTTGAATTATTACAGTTATACAATATTGTACTCAGTATAAACCCTGTAAGACATAAAATTAAATGAGGTTTTAACCTTTAAACAAGATCTTCATTTCATATTAAAAATACAGTTTCATACAGAAAAATTCATTTTTAATGCAACTGACATTAAGATGTTTGCAAATGCATTTCTAATCTCTATATATCTGATTATTACTAGTCACAGCTGGTTACTTTCTGAGCTTGGCATCTGAGCATTGATATGAAGTCATCAGGTAGAAGTCAGTGGTAATGTTTTTCACATCTAATTGTTAAGGAGCAATTTTTATGCTTTGAAGAATTATTTTTTTAATCATTTTTAAAACAATTTTAAAGATTTAACATATTCAGTAACATACTCCAGAGCAAGAGTACATCTCTTTCACAAGTAGGTGCAAGTTTCTAGGTTCACAGTTGAGTTAATACAGTTATATATTATTGAACTCAGTATAAGCCCTGTAAGACGTAAAATTCGATGAGTTTTTAACCTTTAAAAAAGATTTCCATTTCATTTTAGAATATATTGTTCCTTGCAGAAAGACTCATTGTTTTTGCTACTAACACTGAGATGTTGGTGCATGCATCTCTAATCTGTATGCATCGGTTATTACTAGTCATAATCGGTTGCACTTGGATACTTGGCACCTGTGTATGTGTATAAAGTCATTGGGTAGGTTTCATTGGTAATGTTTATCACCTCTACTAATTAGCATGACATAAATTTCAATGCTTCATCCTCAAATATAATATGTTTTTAAAATTTGTTGATTTTCTGTGTGTGTGTGATCACACAGAACATCCCAAACCATCTTATTTGACTATACACCCACTTCCCAGATAGCACCCTCCCATAGCCTCCCTCCTCCCACTAGAGCCCTTATGCTCTGATATCTCTGCTGCTGTCTGCTGTGTTGTTGACACCCCCAGCCATTCCCCACTACTTGCCCTTCTGGTGAATCTAGTCAGCCTATCTAGAGGTCTTTGTTTTAGGAGGGTCAGCTGTTCCTCATCTAGCAGTAATCAGTTGTCAATATTCCTTTAGATAAGATTGGGGTCCATTGGTCATTTTCCCAGTTCTGTGCTGGGTTACTATCTGGGAATTGCTTTG
>NW_008347513.1:112484-114563 GCF_000622305.1 Nannospalax galili | reverse complement strand
AGTATGGCTGTTAAACATCTAAGAAGGTTAGTTTCATCAGTCTGGTACTTTTAATTACTGTGTGTCATGCAGATAAATCTTGGGCAAAGACCAGTTGTTCTCAGATAAACCTTACCTAGACATATATTTCTTGATCTGCTATGTATAATTTGTCAGTAGGTTGTAGGAGTGATATGGTTCCTTCTGGTTTTCAAGACTAGTAAGGCATTATTTATCTCTCGCATTGTCTCACCCCTCCATCATTGTGCTCCTTCTTAAGGTGGCCCCATTTCCCCCCTTTCTCCCTTAATACCTTTCTCCTATGGTCCCACCTCTCTTGAGTTCCTTCTTTCCCTTTATCCCCTAGGTTCCTTGTATACCCTTCCTTCCCCCCCCTCCTTTAAGCTAACCCAATTTTTAACCATATCTCCCTTATTAAGGCCTGTTTCCTACTGTTCTTCTCCTTCAGGTTCTTTCTTTTCCTTTACATCCCTGGTTCCTTTCCATTATCCTGGTTCCTGTAGTTATGTCTGGTTGCATACTTATCTATCAGGAGTCTGGTTCTAGGATCCACATATGAGGGAGAACATATGTTGATTTTTTTTTTTTTTTCTGAGTCTGTTACTTCACTTTGTATAACAGTTTTTTAGTTCCATCCATTTATCTGAAAATTTCATAATTTCATCTTTTCTTACTGCTGAGTAGAACTCCATTGAGTAGATGGACCACATTTTCATTAACCATTTGCAAGTTGAGGGACATTTAGGCTGTTTCCATTTCTCAGCTATTGTATCACTGTATTTTTAAGACAGTCTCACTAACCCTGGCGCTTGCTGCTTCAGGTGGACTGGCTGACCAGCAAGCCTCTGGGGTCTTTCTGTCTCCGCCTTCTTGTGCTTCCATTCCTGGCTTTTTCTGTGGGTGATAGGGATCTGAACTCAGGTTCTTAAGCTTGCTTGGAAAGCACTTTATCAATTAGGTCATCTCCTCAGAACTTTGTTTCTCTGGGCCTCAGAGGACATTGCTATAACTTGGATCTGAAACATTCTCCAAAGTTGAAACACTTGATTCTTAGCACAGTGCTATTGAAAGTGGCAGAAACCTTTAAGAGGTAGGGTCTATTGGCAAGATTTTTGTAATTGTGGGTATGTCCTCAAAAGGGACTGTGGGTTATGCCAATCTCTTCTTCACTCCTTTAATTCCTGCATGCTATAAAGTGAGCAGCTTTGTTCCACCACATGCTTTTGCAATAGGCCTAAAAACAATGGGGCCAATCAACCATATACTGTGGTTGCCTCCTTTGATGTACAGAAGCTTTTTAGTTTAATGAGGTCCCATTTGTTAATTCTTGCCCTTGTTTCCTGATCAGTTGATGTCCGGTTTAGAAGATCATTTCCTACGCCTATATCTTGTAGGTTTTTGCCAATGTTTTCTTCTAATAGTTTCAGAATTTCAGGCTTTACATTGAGGTCTTTGATCCATTTGGAATTGACTTTTGTGCAGGGTGAAAGATAGGGGTTTAGTTTCATTCTTCTACAGGTGGAGATCCAGTTTTGCCAGCACCATTTGCTGACCATGCTGTCTTTCCTCCAGTGAATATTCTTGGCCCCTTTGTCAAATATCTGGTGGATGAAATTGCATTTACTCATGTTTGGGTCTTCAGTTTTGTTCCACTGATCTATGGGTCTATTGTTGTGCCAGTACCGTGTTATTTTTATGGCTATAGCTCTGTAATACAGCTTAAAATCTGGTATAGTAATCCCCCTGGCATTGCTCTTTGTGCTCAGGGTTGTTTTGGCTATCCGAGGTCTTTTGTGCTTCCGTATGAATCTTAGGATAGTGTTTTCCAATTCTTTGAAAAATGTCATGGGGATTTTGATTGGCATTGCATTGAATCTATATATGACTCTTGGTAGGATGGTCATTTTCACAATATTAATTCTTCCAATCCATGAGCATGGGAGGTCCTTCCATCGTCTGATGTCTTCCTCAATCTCTTTCTTTAAAGATTTAAAATTTTCACTGTAGAGGTCTTTAATGTCTTTGGTCAGGTTTACTCTGAGATTTTTTTAGGTTATTGTGAATGGGAGGGTTTCCATA
>NW_008347513.1:89287-110936 GCF_000622305.1 Nannospalax galili | reverse complement strand
TGAGTAGAAAGTATGTCCTTTGGTGCTTGGGTGGAATACTCTGTAGATGTCAAGTCCATTTGATATATGGCATTATTTAATTCAGATGTCTCTCTGTTAACTCTCTGCCCTGTTGACCTGTCTAATGGAGACAGTGGGATATTGAAGTCCCCTACTATTAATGAGTTGGGATTAACCTGGGTCTTAAAGTACAGTAGTATTATTTTTATGAAATTGGGTGCACCAGAGTTTGGTGAATATATGTTCATGATTGTAATATCTTCTTGATTTATTGTTCATTTGATCAGAATTAATTGGCCCTCTTTATCTCTTCTGATTAGTGTTAAAGTCAATTTTGTCAGATAGTAGAATTGCTACACCTGCTTTTTTCTTAGTACCATTTGCTTGGTATATTTTTTTCCATCCTTTCACTTTAAGATAATGTCTGTCCTTGAAAGTGAGATGAGTTTTTTGCAGACAACAAAAAGATGGGTTTTGTTTCTTAATCCATTCACCTAGTCTGTGTCTTTTGACTCGGGATTTCAGTCCATTAATATTTAAAGTTATTAATTTAAGATGAGTATTGAATCCTGTCATTTTTATTTCTGTTTACATTTGTGGTTTAGCTGTACTTTTCCACAGTTATACCTTCACTAAATTTCTTTCCGCAACACCATTCTGTTCTTTAGCTCTTTGTATTGCTTCCAGAACTCTCTGAAGGGCTGGTTTTGTGGACATGAATTCCTTCAGCCTATTTATGTCATAGAAGATTTTTCTTTCCCCTTTGACTATAATAGACATTTTGGCTGGGTATAGTAATCTGGGTTGGCATCTGTCGTCTTGTAAAACTGGGAATACTTTGGTCCAGGCTCTTCTGGTTTTCATAGTTTGTGCTGAAAAATCAGCAGTAATCCTAATGAGTTTTCCTTTGTATGTGACTTGTTTCTCTTTTGCAGCTTTCAGAATTTTCTCTTTGTTTTGTGCATGTAATGTTTCTACTATGATGTGCCGTGGAGAGTTCCTGTTCTGGTCCTGTCTGTTTGGTGTTCTGTATGCTTCTTGTATTTGTATGGGCATGTCTTTCTTTAATTTTGGGAAATTTTCTTCCACAATTCTGTTGAAGATCTGGTCCATGCCATTATCTTGGGATTCTTCTCCTTCCTGTATGTCTATGATTCGTAAATTTGGTCTCTAATGTTGTCACACAATTCCTGCATATTCCATTCTTGTGATTTCTTAAATTTTTCATAATCTTTGCTTGAGTGGTCTAGTTCATCCACTTTATCTTCTAGTCTTGACACTCTGTTTTCCATTTCATTCATCCTATTGGTGAGGCTTTCTCTTGTCATTTCTAATTGGCTTACTGAGTGTTTCACTTCCTTCTTCATTTCAGCCTGAGTAGTCTTCAATATTTCTAAACTTTTCTCAATTCATTCAGAAGTTTATCCCTATCTTCCTTCAGCCTTTTGATCTCTTTGTGTGTTCTTTCAATTCACTGAATTCTTTTATCATGTTTATAATTGTTCTTTTGAGTTCCATGTCCTGCATTATCTCTAGGATGTTCTCATTGTACTCCTTTAGAGGACTATTAGTATTTGGTGGGGATATGTTATTTTGGTTTTTCTTGTTACTATTTTTTCTCTGTAATTCTGACATGTGAATTTCTATTGTAGTTTCTAATTCTTGTGTGAGACTCAAGCTTTCAAGTTTAGGTTCGCTTCTTTTTGTAAACTTTATGTGTCTTTGTGGTTTACTTTTTGGGCATGAAATGCTGGTTCATCTAAGCTTCCAGTTCTCTCTTTTGATTTTATTTTGGATTGGCCAGATTTCCTTTGTCTTCAGGATTTCCCACAGAGGCCCAAGTCAGATGAGGATCAGGTGCTCTCAGACTTTCTCCTAAGGTCTGGATCCGTCCAGGAAAGATTTTGGCCTCAGGAATTTGGGTGTTGAACTGGCCTGGGAGCAGGGCACAGGAAAGATGCTGGTCTAGGGCAGCTGGTGGCCATGCCACCCAGAGATGCAAAGGATGATGGGGGCGGGAGGGGACCCCAAGGGCCCCTGTGTACTGCACAGAGGAGCTGGATTGGTTTGGATGCAAAGGACCAGGAAGAGGAAAAGTCAGCCCCGGCATCCAGGCAAGAGGCTGGCCGGTTGTGTAGACCCAGGGAAGCAGAGGGAGGTGAGGTGGGGCCAGCCCAGAGTGCCCCTGGGGACCTGAGAAGGAACTGAGTTGGTTTGGATGCAAAGGATCAAGAAGCAGCAGTTGTGGTTCCCCAGGTGTCTGGGGTGCCAAGACAAAGGAATGGGACACCCCTCAGGCTAGGAGGAGAGACCTGCGGGAGAGATGTGAGGGTGAACAAGGCTCGGTGAGTCAAAGCGCAGAGGAAGCAATGGACTTACCTGGAGAGAGAGGCCTGTGCTTCGCGGAGAGGCCTGTGGGTCCTGCAGGCCCGGGGAAGCAGAGGGAGGTGAGGGCGGGTCCAGGCCCAGAAGCAGTGCTCCTGGGGACCCGAGAAGGAACTGAGTTGCTCTGGCTGGAAAGGATCAGGAAGCAGTGGTGGTTCCCCATGTGTCTGGGGTCCAAGACAAGGAATGGGACAGGACCCAGTCTAGGAGGAAAGACTGGTGGGGGAGATGGGAGGGTGAGTGAGGCTGGGGGAGTCAAGGTGGGGAGGGCGTGATAGAATTACCTTGGAGAGAGAGGCCTGCAGGTCAGAGAGAGGTCTGCGGGTCGTGCAGGCCCCAGGGAAGCAGAGCTTTAAAAGAATATTTTAACTGATCCACTTATTAAAATTATGTCACCCATATGGAAGGGCAGTTGTGTGACATGATTGTTTGTATGCTGCTTTGATGTTCTGTGTTAAAAGGACTTAAAAATACTTAAATATTCATTTTTCAGACATATCAATGAGGATAAAAGAAAAACAGAAGCACAAAAGCAAATTTTTGATGTTGTTTACGAAGTAGATGGGTGCCCAGTAAGTATTTTTTGATGGTTACCAAGTTATTGTCTCTTTTCATGAAGTTTCTATGGTTTTGTTGTAAACAGCCTTGGGCTGGAGAGGTGGCTCAGTGGTTAAGAATGCTTGCTGCTTCTCCAGAGGAAGAGCACCCACTTTAGGCAGCTTGCAGCTCCTGTGACTTCTGCTCCAGGGGATCTGCTGCCCTCTTCTGGCCTTCAACAGCACCTGCACGTGTGTGCGCACACAAAAAGAAATCATTTGAATGTTGGCTTCTAAAAATTACTCAATAGTACGTGATCTTTTATTGATGTTTTCGCTCTCTACAGGCTAATCTTTTGTCATCTCACCGAAGCCTCGTGCAAAGAGTGGAAACAGTTTCTCTCGGCGAGCAGCCCTGTGACAGAGGAGAGCAAGTCACTCTCTTCCTTTTCAATGACTGCCTTGAGGTAAGTGTGTGCTCACCTCACTGTAGCTGAACACTGAAGAGTGTGTGACTTTCCCAAATATTTAACACCAAGCCTCGATTGATGTGATTGTAGAAGTTTGAAGTAAATTCTATTACTTTGAAAAACCGAGACCAGTTGTTGATTTCATGCAGTAGAAGTATTTTGGGAGGCAGTCTAATATTGATGATAAATGACCTTGACTCAAATATAAGTCAGAATTCTTGTAATTAACTGCTTAGGTCCAGAATTTTAGGAACTTTTATTTATTCAAGATTTACAAAATAATTACGAGTTCTTTTTGAAGTATAAGTAGTATTTTTCAGCCAAGATGAAGTCAGTTGAAGAGATAACTTGATAACTTAATATTGTAAACTCCTTACGATGCCTTGAGTTCTTCTTTTTGTGTTTTGAGACAGGGTTTCATTCTAGTCCAGGCTAGTCTCAAGGTAATCAATCCTCCAGCCTCAGCCTCAGCCTAAGCCTCCTGGGCTCCGAGATTGCAAACATGAGCCATTATGCCCAGTTAGATTCTTCTTTAAATTAGCAGATTTTATTGTTCCAGTGTATCAGATGAGATGTAGGGATTTTAATTCCTAAACTCTCTTCCCTCCATTTCAATATTTTCTTTCTACAACACCCCATGGGCAAATTGTTAAGTGTATTTTACATTTAAGCAGTCTCTTGAGATAGAAAGATGTTCACCTTCCTTTCTCAAAAGTGTTAATTTAAAAACAAACTATATTACTTTTATGTGTATGAGTGAATTGCCTGCATGTTTGTATGTGCACCCAAGTTGTGCAGTGCCCAAGGAGTTCAGAAGAAGGCGTCGGAACTCCTGGAACTGGAGTTACAGGTGATTGTTAGCTGCCTATCGGGTGCTGGAACCAAACTTGGGTCCTCTGCAAAAGCAACCAGTTCTCTTAACTGCTGAGCCAGCTCTCCAGGCCGAGAAAAGTTTTAATTTTGACAGAACACATTGACAAGACCCATTTGACACTTCTGGTACTGGATGGGGTTATGTTGGTACCGTCACAGTAATGGCTGGTTTCCCTTTCCTGTGGAGTCTGTCCATTCCCTTTGCCTTCTGTTGACGTGCTGCCCATTTATATCATGTACATTGTTGAAGTAGAAAATATGAGGGACTCTTAGAATAAAAGGCATGCGCAGAGCAGTTAGGGTACAATAAAATCTCAAAAATTTACTTGTGTTAAAGGCAGAATCTTGTACTTAGAAGTTAATAAAAAAATTTTCATTTGGCCAGTAGTCTTAAAG
Source organism: Nannospalax galili (assembly GCF_000622305.1). Taxonomy (NCBI): domain Eukaryota; kingdom Metazoa; phylum Chordata; class Mammalia; order Rodentia; family Spalacidae; genus Nannospalax; species Nannospalax galili. The sequence continues at coordinate 106,276 of NW_008347513.1, read as the reverse complement.
AGGCACAAAACAGCAGTGAAAATATGATATGTGATTGACCACGTCCTGAAGTGAAAAAATGCAGAAGCCATGCAGATGATCGTGAACACCTGACTCCTGCAGTCAGAACCTCCCCTTTCCCTGCCAGGGTCTGGCTCAGCCTTGCTTATCTGAACTTGCCTCATCACGGTCTTTGCTGTTCAGTCTGACTGCCTTTCTTTCCGTTTGCCTCTCCAGTCTCCTTTAGGGTTTTCCATTGAGAGCTCCAGGTCTGCCGGCCCCTCTCATCCTTTGTCTTGGGTCACTTGAACTTCCTTACCCTGTTTCTGGTGGAGCAGTGACTTACTCTGACTTATAAAAGTCTGATATCCCCTTCCAAGTCTGTCCTAAGTGGCTCACTGACTTCCCTTCCACTTTAGTTCTTGATGTGGCCATGCCCTGTAGCTTCCAAGTCCTGGCCTCTGCATTCCATTACCTTCCGGAGTCTAGTGGTTTCTGCTGTCCTTCCTCCTGGCCTGTGCCGCCATTATTTCAGTAAACGCTGCTCTGTTCTTTTATTTCTTGATTGAGTCCAGTAGGGCCTTGAACTTGTGATCCCTTTGCCTTGTCCTCTTGCTCTTGATTAGCTGATGTGGATGTGCATCCACAAGCAGCTGCTTTTGAGACGGGATCTCCCTCTGTAGCTGTGGTTGGTTTTGAATGGCCTGAGCCTCTCCAGTTCTCGGGTCATTGTGCCTGTTGGAACTGCTGTTTCTATAACATTGAGTTTCGCCTTGATTCAAAATCCTAAGTAGCCCCTTATTCTCTAATGTATTTAAAAAAATAGAACTTTCAGCAAGTTTGGAATGAAAAATATTAAAGTATTAAATATTTAAAAAGTCTCAATACTACATGATAAAATCCTATACCAATTACTTTTTTTTTTTTTTTTTGGTATTTTTGAGACAGGTCTCCCTGTAGCCCCAGCTGGCCTGGAACTTTACGGAGTCCAGGCTGGCCTTGAACTCACAGAGATATGCCTGCCTCTGCCTCCCAAGTGCTGGGACTAAAGGCTGAGCCACCATGCCTTCCTTACTTTTTTTTTGTTTTTTGGAGGAGATGTCTCTGTCTCCTGAGTGCTGGGATTAAAGGTGTGCTGCCAGGCCTGACCCAAGCATCACTCTTAACAATTGATATATTAGAAGTCTAAATATGAATAAAATCTATACAGTCTTTTTAATATGATAGATACTATATACTTTATCTGTGCTTTGGAGTTTTTGTGTTTTACCTTGATTCACGAACATGCCATCAATTTTAACTTTGTTTTTCCTTTTGAAAACTAAACCTTAAAATTATTTTATTCAGCCAAATAAGCAGCCTAGTCATATATTCAGAGGAATTATTTTGAGAGTCTCTTGCTTATTTTCACTGTGTTTGTGTAAATGAACTTTAATATTTGCTGTGTGTACTTGATACGTAGAACAGACATATACGCAGAGTTTCATACTCTGTGTCAGTGTGAACATGACACAGCCAGATTATGTCATATTTATGATTATTAATCTCAATTCAATAAGATCATTTTATATTAATATAATAATGCCTTTCAGTAAAATCTATGCTAGTGCACGGAGATACCATCTCCTGCTTTTTTCTCCACACTTCAGTCTGTCATGAATCATAAGATCCTTTCTGATTTTGCTCTTCTCCAGTGTTTCCTATCTTCCTTTTGCATGAGTGTCCAGTTAAGGTAAAGTTGTAGCCTGATACAGCACTTTGAATTTATAATGTGTATTATTCTGTGTGTGTGTGTTGTTGCCATTTGTGTTTTGAGACAAGAGTCTCACTGTGTAGCTGATGCTAGCCTAGAGGTCTTGATGTACCACAGGTTGGCCTTGAAGTGGAGATCCTCCTGCATCAGCCTCTCTAGTGCTGCATTATAGGTGTGGGCAAGCGCATCCAACTGTATTATTAAATTTTTTTTTCTTTTTCCTTTTTTGTCTTTTTGAGATAGGGTCTCCGTACAGGTGTGGGCCAGCACATCCAACTGTATTATTAATTTTTTTTTCTTTCCTTTTTTGTCTTTTTGAGATAGGATCTCCATATAGCCCCAGCTGGCCTGGAACTTGCTATGTAGACCAAGCTGATGAACTCACAGAGATCCTCTGCCTCTGCCTCCCAAGTGCTGAGATTAAAAGCGTGGACCACCATGCCTATTTAATGTTTTAATACTTCCCTTTGTTAGTAATATGTAAATAATCTTGAGAACAGGAACTGTTTCTGTTACTTCCTCTGTACTGTTCAATCACTGAAAGGAGATATTTTAAATATTTCTCTTAAGCTAAAATTGACACCACTTTGAACCCAAGACAGTGATCCCAGAACAACTCTCCCCTTCTGAGCCCCAGACCTTTTCTTCAGGACGCCTCCCTATGGTCCTGTGGCTTCTGGCACTGCTCCTGCGTCTTTTCCAACCCCTGAGACTGCTTGCTTACACCCTGTCTCTTGGCCAGTTTTTCTGACTCGTGAGCTTTCCTAATCTAAACATGAGTATATGCGCTGCACAATTCCATGTGTGCTTTTGTCACGGTCCTCTGCTTCTACCGCATGGTAACTGGAATGGCTGATCATCAGATTAGTTGCCTATTGATTTATGTGGTTAGTGCTGTTAATTTTAAATATGTAAATTTTGTTTTTATCACAATGACTCTGACTTTTGTTTTCTACAATCAGATAGCAAGAAAACGACATAAGGTTATCGGCACTTTTAGAAGTCCTCATGGCCACACCAGACCCCCGGCTTCTCTGAAGCATATCCACCTGATGCCTCTTTCTCAGATTAAGAAAGTGCTGGACATAAGGGAAACAGAAGGTAAGCTCATCTGTCGGATCAACTGTTTGCTAAATAGAAAAGGCTTGTACTTACTGCGAGTTTAATTTACTACTGTGTGGTTTTTTTTGTTGTTGTTTGTTTTTTTGAGGCAGGGTCTGGTCTTCCTATAGAACCAGCTGGCCTAGAACTCACTATGTAGACCAGGCTGGCCTCATCCTCATAGAGATCTACCTGTCTCTGCCTCCCAAGTGCTGGGATTAAAGGGCATGCCAGCATGGTTCTTTTTAATGGATAAATTCTCCTTATGTGTGACTCATCTGTCTGAAGGTATTGCTCTTATACCTCCATCGCAGCTCCATTGCTAGACACAGACTTGGTGTCTTCATTGCTTCAGATAAAAGTGTCACCTCAGCCTTGGCGCTTGAGTGTCAAAGGGCCTTTAATGGTTGTGCACTAAAATAGCATCACCTGTCTCATTCCCACATGGGAACTTTTATTTCTTCAGAATACAGAAGAAATCAGTAGTCTTGTCACTTGTACCCCATATTTTAATATCTTCTCTTGCCAGTAGCTGTAATTTAGGGATATCTTTGAGATGTACATTCAGGTGGGGATGTATGTGTGGGTGGTGGTGAGGAGGCTCAGCAGGTAAATGTGCTGCCACCAAGCCCAACAGCCTGAGTTCAGTGTCCAGGACCCACAGTGTGGAAGGAGGGAATCAGTTCCCACGAGCTGTGTTCTCTCTCCTTCTCTCTCTCTCCCTCCCTCCCTCCCTCCACCCCCCCCCATCTCTCATGCACACTCACACTCAAGCACACATACACTTAACCACACACATAATCAATGTTAGAAGATACAGATGAGGAGTACGTGAGATCAGCAGCCCACAGTGCCAGCATCAGGGCACTTGTATATGTCTCTTTCTGACAAAATACCTGAGCTGATCTTTGTACAGAGGACACATCTGGCTGATAGTCTGAAAGGTTCAGCACCTTTCCCACTGGTCTCATTGCTGGCTTTGGTGAGGTCACCCATCATGGCTGGTAAGAGGAGGTCAGGGTGCCCCAGGGCGCTTAAGGTGTGTCCTCAATGATGTAAAACCTCAGGTAGTGCCTGGTGACTGAGCCTTAATGCACAGCACTTTGTGGGATATTCCTAATTGAAACTACAGCACCATGCTAAGTTTTTCCTTTCAACTTTGCTAGTGTTCCAGTGAGTTCTCTGAAAGTCTGAAACTACCCAAAATGGATAGTTTCCCAAAGCAGTATCATCCGTTTAATTAGCATTTAGTGATGTATGTTTAAATCAAATAAGCTCTTCGATCTATTCCTCTACTAATGGAAGATTTGAGTAGTCAGGCATGATTCTTTCCTTTTCTTTTTCGTGTGTGCGCGCGCTGGCTTTGGTGAGGTCACCCATCATGGCTGGTAAGAGGAGGTCAGGGTGCCCCAGGGCGCTTAAGGTGTGTCCTCAATGATGTAAAACCTCAGGTAGTGCCTGGTGACTGAGCCTTAATGCACAGCACTTTGTGGGATATTCCTAATTGAAACTACAGCACCATGCTAAGTTTTTCCTTTCAACTTTGCTAGTGTTCCAGTGAGTTCTCTGAAAGTCTGAAACTACCCAAAATGGATAGTTTCCCAAAGCAGTATCATCCGTTTAATTAGCATTTAGTGATGTATGTTTAAATCAAATAAGCTCTTCGATCTATTCCTCTACTAATGGAAGATTTGAGTAGTCAGGCATGATTCTTTCCTTTTCTTTTTCGTGTGTGCGCGCGCGTGTGTGTGTGTGTGCGGGCATGTGCAAGTGTTACTGGTGATCATACCCAGGGCTTTGTTCAAGCTTGTCAAACACTGTACCACTGAACCAGCCCAGGAATGTTATGATTTATAAAACTTGCACAGCTATGGGGCTGGATAGATGGCTCAGTGATTAAGAGCACTGGCTGTTTTTGCAGAAGACCTGGGTTCCAAGCCCAGCACCCCCCAAAAGACACCCCCCCAAAAAAAAAGATAAAAAGAAAAATAGAACTCTCAGCAAATTTGGAATGAAAAATACTAATATTAAAAACATAATCTTAAAATTAATACTACATGATAAAATTTTATGTCATTTACCTTTTTTGGCAGCTAAAAACTGTCCTTAAAGTCCAGTCCCAGGGAATCTGATGCCCTCTTTGATTGCTTCAGCTGTTGCATGACACGGGTACACTTACATACATGTAGACAATACATTCCTACACATAATAAAATAAAAATAATAAAACTTGCACAGCTATTTTTATCCAGTTGTCAAAATCTAGGTTTATGAATATCTGCCCTGGGACATTTATTTAAATCATCTCCGTTTCAGGGAAGTTGCAAAAGAGCTCACAGTAAGAGTGACCTTTAAGATACAGATGAGCCGGTGAGATAGCTTTGTAGGTAAAGGTGCTTGCCACCAAACCTGACAACCCGAGTTCAGTCCCCTGGACTCATGTGGTGGAAGGAGAGAGATGACCCCCAGAGTCATCCTCTGACCTCATGCTGGTAGCAACCTCTCTTCAGCTTTAAATTTTTGTATTATTTATTTTTGTAACTTAATGTCTTTATTTTTTTGATTTATTTGTTTTCATTTTATGTGTTTGAGTAACATTTTGCTTGCATGTGTGTAAGTACACGTGTGTGCATTGCCTGTGGAGGGCAGAGAGGGTGTTGAATGCCCTGGAACTGGATTAAGGACTGTTAGCCTCCATTAAAATTTTTTTGTTTTATTTTTACTAGCTTTTAAAAATAGATTCTGTTCTAACACCTTGATTGCAATGCGTTTATTTTCCAGTGTTTTTACATTTATTTCTTTGTGATTTATGCAAGTTGCTAGAAGCTTATGTCATTCTAATTTGGAACCTTAAATACTAGAATTCTAAAAAATAATATCTTTTTTATTAGATTATCATAGAAGATGTTAAACATCACAGAAAGTACTGTTATATAGGGTTTTCAGGCTATTTGCTCCTTATACAGCACGTGCTATCGCAGTTCTTTCCAGTGCTCTGACTTTCATGGTGATGCTCTTTTTAATTGAAAAAAAGGAGGACGGGGAGAAGAGATAGTCAATTTTGTTGGAAGTTTGGATCTCTGAAGAGAGGAGGGTTGTACGTGAAGGAATAACACTGCTTATGGCTATTCTGGAACCCTAGATTGCCGGAATGCTTTTGCTTTGCTTGTGAGGCCACCCACCGAGCAGGCCAACGTCCTGCTCAGCTTCCAGATGACGTCAGATGAGCTTCCCAAAGAAAACTGGCTGAAGATGCTGTGTCGACATGTGGCCAACACCATTTGTAAAGCAGATGCTGTAAGTCCCTAAACCTATGCTTGGATGAAAGTGTGAACTCCACGGGAGTGAGTTGTTAATTGTGGATGGAGGAGTGTTCTTATAGGTTCACGTATATGCAGAAAAACTTAAGTTTTTTACAAGTTTACACATGGATTCCTTGAGTGACTCACAGATCATCCTTCCATTTTTTCTAGCTCCTGTGGCTCCAATTTAGTGAGGTTTTGGGGACTTACTGTTATGAACCATGTGGTTTTTTTTTTTTTTTTTTTTTTCTAGGCACTTTTTCTTTTAATTAAAGAATTTAATCCATCTATATTTAAGATAATTTTGTATGCGTATGGTCGTAATATAACCGGTTTTGTAACTTGTTTTCTAATTTTATTCCTTTGTCCTTCTCATTCTCTTACTGTGTCTGGGTTAAGGGATTTACTGTGGTATTGTGCTTCAATTACTTCCTTGATTTTGGTTTGTTTGCTATAGAGTTTAGCTTTATGGTCACTGTGAATGAGACAAACTTTTTGGTTATAACAAGCTATTTTGAAAGGTTACCAATTTAATGTCAATGTAAAGATGAAAACAAACATAATGACAAAAAATGAAATATACTAATACACTAATGAAACAGCTCTACGTATTCGCCATTCCTCCTCACATTTGGAATATTTAAAATTATATGTATGTGTATATCTGTATATATACACATACATATATAATTTATGTTTTGGGTTTTTTGTTTTGTTTTGTTTTTTTGAGACAGGGTCTCCCTGTAATCCCAACTGGCCTGGAACTCACGATGGAGACCAGGCTGACAAGAGATCCACCTGCCTCTGCCTCCCAAGTGCTGGGATTAAAGGTGTGCACTACCACGCCCAGCCCTATGTTTTAGTTTTTTGAGCCAGGGTCTCCCTGTAGCTCCAACTGGCATGTTACTCTCTAGACAAGAGATCCACCTGCCTCTGCTGGGATTAAAGGCATGCACCAGCATGCTCGGATTATGTCTGTCCTAATGCAGCTTCCACTTGCCTCTAGATGCTCCATTGTAAAGGGAGCCATCAATGTAGTACTAGAGGTGGCTTGTATGGGTTGCTTGCAATTTCCCTGTAGCCACAACAGACCTGGATTCACTATGGAGACCAGGCTTGCCTTGAACTCACAGAGATTTGCCTGTCTCTGCTGGGATTAAAGGCGTGCCCCACCATGCCTGGCTTGTTTTTATTTTTTATGTATATGAGTGTTTTGCCTGTATGTGTGTAAGTGCACCTGTGTCATGCAATGCCTGCAGAAGAAGAAGGCGTCGGATCCCCTGGAACTGGAGTTATAGGCAGCTGTTAGAAGCCATGTGGGTGCTGGGAATTGAACCCATGTCCCTCTGCAAGAGCAGTCAGTGCTCTTAACTGCTGAGACATCTGTCCAGCCCTTGTTTCATGTTTTAAAAGAATATTAATGACCAAGATGTGTTGTTATAAGTAAAGGGTTGTTTATTTAAACAGGCTTGTAGAGAAAACCCAGTGTTAGGTGAAGCCAGCAAAATTCTGGCAAGAAAAATAGAAAGGACAGCTTTTGTAGGAAGCAGACGTACTTACAAGGACGAGTTTCTTCGTGGTTATGCATGGATACCATAGCTTCCTTGTGGCATCATGAGTCAGTGTGTGTGGCTGTGAGACAGGATAACTTACGGTCCTTCCCAAATGCAGTGTCTAATACTGAAATGCAAGTTCATGGAAATGTAAGCAACAAATGCAAAGCTTCCCAAAGTGTAATGATCCACAAGGTGGCAGCAAATGTTTACCTACAGAACTAGTTCTGCGAACACCACAGAACTATTTCAGTCTGTTGAAATTTGCTCTTAGAATTATGCTAATACTCAGTGACTTCAGTTAAGCCCTCTCCTGCATTTAGGATTTCACACATACTAAAATTTTGAAAGTCCTTAGTTAATGTTATATTTGAGGATATGTGGTTAGTTTGAAGAAAACTTGCTTTTAAATATGTACTTACAAAAGAAAAATATGTGTGTAACATATATTTAAAAAATCCAGCTGAGCCAGATGTGGTGGCACACACCTTTAATCCCAGCATTTGGGAGGCAGAGGCAGGTGGATCTCTGTGAGTTTAAGGTAGCCTGGTCTATGTAGCAAATTCCAGGCTGGCTGGCTCAAAAAGACAAAAACAAAACCCCAGCTGCTTATTTGAATCAGTTTGTTTGTGCCCCAAATAAACGAAATTTGCTTTTTTGGTTCTTTTTGTCGGGCTGTTTATTTCGGGTGGTTTTTTTGTGGTGGTAGTGGTGGTGGTTTTGAGACCACTGTGTAGTTACGGTGCCCTGAGACTTGCCTTAGCCCCTAAGTGCTGGAATTACAATACCCAGCTTGACGCTTTGGAAGGAAGTAGTCTTCCCTGTCATAATGTCTTTTTGGCCAACAGCAGACCACATATACAGTGATGGTCCTTCCTATGAAATTCTGCTGTGCAGAGACATTGTAGCCTTGATTTGTGGATGCACCCCGAGTTGTTTGCACAGCTGTGAAACTACTTTCTATCGGGAGCAGCACAGCACTGTACCACTTATGGTACTGTATCTAAAGATAGGAAGTTAGAACCTAGTAACCATTAGCTGTAGAAAACTGAACTTCTAAAACCTTATGGCTAAGTATAAGGTGTGTGTGTTCTTTCCCATGGATTGGCAAAAGGTGTGTGTGTTCAGTTATGTTGCAAGTGCTTTTGAAATGATTGATAGGAATCTTTGACAGCTACTACAACTTTGAACTCTTAGTAGTTAAATTATACACACAGATGTGTTTTCTTTAATGCTGGGAGTTACCAATTAGAGAGTATAGAATAGAACTCTGTTTCTTATAGAACTTGTTAATGAAATATCAAGGAACAGCCTTTTAAGAAACACAAGGAAGCTATAGCTCAGTGGTGTGATGTTTGCCTAGCTTGTCCAAGACCCTGGTTTCAATGTCCAATACAGAAAAACCCAAACAACGAAATTAATACCGACAGACCTGTGATTTGGCATTCCTGAGAACACTGGTCAGTACATGGCTGTTGATTCATCTTAATGAATTTACAGAATTGTTGCTACCCTAAAAACATCCATGGAGAGAACTTACAGAATTTGACAGAATGATCCCAAAGATGATTTATGAAGAAAAACCAATGATATCTGGGAAATGTAGCAAATAGTACTATCCTACCCATATGAGATATTAAACTGTACTTAATAATGTGTTTCTTACATTTATTTAATGTTGGGGAAGAAGGTACGCATGCTATTGTGCTCCTGTGGAAGTGCAGTGATATCCCGGGGCCTAAATCAGGTTATTGGACTTGGTGACAAGTGCCTTACCCACTGAGCCATCTTGCTGGTCCAGAATTGTACTTTTAAAAGTTACCCTGATCAGACTACTATTTCATTGTTTTGACTATTTATATATAGACCAACAATAGAAAGAATAGATGGCTTTTGAAATAAGACCTGTGTAGAGTGTTAGCTACAATTCTTACTCTATGACACTGACAGAGCTGGTTAAGCACCTAGTTTTGGGGCCTGTTTTGATTTTTGCTTTTTATTCATTTTTTTTCAAGATAGGTCCCCCTGTAACCCCAGTTTGCCTGGGACTGCTTATGTAGACTAGGTTGGTCTCTATCTTATAGAGATCCTCCAACCTCTGCCTCCCAAGTGCTGGAATTGAAGGTCCTGGGTTGGTTAAGTACTTAGAAAGTTAGGTTTGGGGGCTAGAGAGATGGCTCAGTGGTTAAGAGCACTGGCTGTTCTTGCAGAAGACCCAGGTTCGAACCCCAGCACCCACATGGCCACTAACAACTGTCCATAACTCCAGTTCCAGGGTATCTTACAGCCTCGACTGTCCTCTGCCAGCATTGCATGACATGGATGCACTTACCTACATGCAGGCAATACACATACACATAAAATAAAAATAATAAAATATTTTTTAAAAAGGTTATGTCCTGTATCTTTACACATTAAGTTATAAATAGAAGGATTGAATGTGAAAAAGTGAAACGTGTCACAGAGGCTCAGGAGAACTTGTGGCATGTGTTTGTTCTCTACTTAGAGGACTTGAAAAGACAGAAGTGCCTTAAGAAAAAGATGCTCGTATGTTAATGAGAAATGTAAAACTAGAGACACATAAAAATGGGAAATATTGGCTGGGCGTGGTGGTGCACGCCTTTAATCCCAACACTTGGGAGGCAGAGGCAGGCAGATCTCTGAGTTCAAGGGGTCACCCCCATCCTTGGCTTTGTCAAATAAGTTTGTGTCTTCCAATTCTTTTTTTTTTTTTTTGTCTTTTGAGATGGTCTCCCTGCAGTCCCAGCTGGCCTGGAACTCAGAGATCCGCCTGCCTCTGCCTCCCAAGTGCTGGGACTAAAGTTGCGTGCCACCATATCCTGCAAAGACTTTATTTTTTTATGTGTGTGAGTGTATGGCCTGCATGCATGCAACTGTCATGCAATGCCTGTGGAGGTCAGAAGAGGACATCAGATCCCCTGAAACTGGAGTTAGGGTGGTGGTTAGCTGCCATGTGGGTGCTGGGTCTTCTGCAAGAGCAGCCAGTGTTGAGCCATCTCTCCAGTCCCAATATATATATCTTTTTTTGGTCTTTTTGAGACAGGGTCTCCCTGTAGCCCCAGCTGTCCTGGAACTCACTATGTAGACCAGGCTGGCCTTGAACTCACAGAGATCCGCCTGCCTCTGCTTCCCAAGTGCTGGGATTAAAGGCATGCACCACCACACCCGGCCCAAATTATTTTTTAAAGTTTATTTTATGTGTATGTGCATAACTAAGTATATGTATGTGTACCACATGTGTGCAGAGGCCAGAAGATGGTTTCAGATCCCTTCGAACTGGAGTTAACAGGCAGTTGTGAACTACCTGATGTAGGTGCTGGGAATTGAACCCAGGTCCTCTGCAAGAGCAGCAAGCGCTCTTAACCACTGAGCCAGCGCTCCAGCTCCCCAAATTATTTTTTTAACTTTTAAAAATAATACTCTTTTTTAAAGATACAGATATCTACAGGCATGCTAGTGGACGCCTTTAGTCCCAGCACCCTGGTTGGGACTGGGTCAGCCCAAGAGTTACTTAGCAAATGCCAAGTGGAAAGTGAGCCTGGAGCTGGAGAGTGAGCATGATTGTTTTAATGGAGAAACCAGAAAAGCTTTAGCCAAACGAGACTGTCTGGCTGTCAGTGGAGCGGAACAAAACAGGCATTTGCTTTTGTTCTTAAAACTTTTTCTTTTTTGAAAGCAGTCATTTGTAGTGGCTGAATGTAGTAGTTAAATCCATGTGTTGTAGCAATACTTGACATTGCAGAAGACTTCTGAGCATTGTCTAGTTTGAACCTCACGAGTACTACGTAAGGCTAGACAAACTGGGTATTTTCTGTGTTTTATATGTGAGAAAATTTCGGGGGAAAGTATCTCTCACGACATTGTACGAATTCTCTGTAGCTGGCGACTGATGGTGTTGAAGATGGTCTCTCTGTGCTTGAGGAACGCAGTCATTTCAACTCACAGTCCAGATTTAGAAATTTAAAGTGTGAATTGTTCTTAGAACTATGTATAAATTTCCTTTTAGAAAGCCCAAACATGATTTGAATAGTCTTTTTAATTACTTGGAGATGAGTTTTCTTGTTTTAAGGTTAATTTGGGGCTGTGGTTCTTGGCTAACTACTCTAGGACTTCTGCCCCTTTGAAATACGATCTATAATCCATGAACTCTGTTCTCAGAAAAGAGCATTTTGCTCATAATTACAGTTTCAAGTGTGTTACTGTGCACTCCGATTCCTTTCTGTAGTCGTCCCGGGGGCTTTGTGTTACAGGTCAAAGCTTTAATTCATACTGCTTCCTGATGCAAATCCGAGGAAAGATGTCTAGTTAGGAGAAAAAGCGGGTGTGGGTGTGGTTGTACACACCTTCAATCAGAAGCCAAGGCAGAAGCAGGCATGGAAGCCAACCTGGTCTACATAAGGAGTTCCAGGCCAGCTGGGATGACGGGGAAACCCTGTTTCCAAAAAAGAAAGGAATGTTTGTGTTATTTAGCTTGTGGCAGACTTTGTGTTTAAATTTATAACGTTTTAGGGTTTCTAGCAATATTTTTTTATTGATGCATTTCCTATGTTTTGCTTGTTTTTGTTTTTAGGTATGTGGTCCCTGTAGTAAATTATTTAATTATTTTCTACTATCTTTAAGTTAGGATACTTTGGGTTAGAAATTATGTCAAGCACATTACAATTTGGAGGGAAGTGGGGGTGCTGCTAAGGAACAAATCTTAGACCAGGCCTACTACTGAGCTGCATTCCCAGCCTGTATCACAAGGTTAAATTAACTTCATTTATAAATACTCCCATATACATGTAAATGTGTAGCTGCTACATTTTAGAAAGTGTTATTCTTTTCAACTTTGAAATAAAGTATGGTTTTTTCAACAGGAGAATCTTATTTATACTGCTGATCCAGAGTCCTTTGAAGTCAATACGAAAGATATGGACAGCACATTGAGTAGGGCATCCAGGGCAATAAAAAAGACGTCTAAAAAGGTACGTTTTAGTGAACTTACTGGATGTGTCTCTACAATGTTTCTCATACTACATTAAAGAACTATTGCCATCAACACTAGTTTAAAAAAATGGTCTAGGGCTGGGGAGGTCGGGGGTGGCTCTGTGAGCATAGTACTTGTGAGGACCTGAGTTCTACTTATTTCCAGAACCTAAAAAGACTGGGCTTGGAGATGGGCAGTTAGGATCCCGGCTCCAGGAAGGCAGAGTCAGGATTCCTGGCGCTTGCTGGCTTGTCAGCCTAGTCCATGTGATGAGTTCTAGGCCAGTGAGAGACCCCCCCCATCCCAGAATAAAGTTAGAAAGCACCCAGGGAACATACTTGAGGTTGTCTTCTGGTCAACACACACGCATACATGATAATCTGTAGAATAAAGCTATCTTTGGGGACTTTGTCACAGTTATTAAGAACTTGCTGTTTCATTCTTGTTGTAATAATGCTGTGAACCAGACTTCAGATGAAGTGTACTAGTTATGATAGGTGTGCATTCAGCTTGAATAATGTCTCATATTTTCCAGCAAGAGCATATGACTGAGTCAGGAAACTCAGGGTCTCTTCATGTGTTCCTCTTCTCAAGGAGGTGACTTCCTTAAGAGTTGTTGAGGACTGCATGAGTGTATTGGGAAAAGGGCCTTTTTGTAATTATTATTTTTTTCTTTTTATTTAATGTGTATGAGTGTATTGCTTGCCCGTAGGTAGGTGTGCGCATGTTGTGCAGTGCCTCAGGAAGTCAGAAGATGGCATTGAATCCCTTGGAACTGGAATTACGGATGGTTGTTAGCTGCCGTGTGGGTGCTGGGAATCGAACCTGGGTCCTGCGAATCGAACCTGGGTCCTGCGAGAACAGCCAGTGCTGAGCCATCTCTCCAGCCCCTTTAAAGGGCCTTTTAAAAGCAATGCAGCCTAGTGTGGTAGTGCAGGCCTGCAATCCCAGTAGAGGCGGAGGCAGGTGGATCTCTTGAGTTTGAGACCAACCTGGTCTCCATAGTAAGTTCTAGGCTAGCCAAGGCTGCATAGTGAGACCCTGGCTTGAAAAATACAGAATTTAGAGATCCAGAGGACATCTGCAGCCCTGTAGTGTGCTGTTGCATTTACAGGCTTTGCTTTGTTTCCTTTGACAGGGAGGCTGTGTGCTGACTTTATTTCTCCTCCATTTCAGTGTGATGTATAGTAGATACATATGCTAGATTTTGATTCAAACAGACTCCTTCACTTTCAGTAGAGAAATTAAGGTTCAAGTTTTGGGTTAAAGATTGCACAGGTATGCTGTGACAGCGGCAGACAAACCCCCAGATTTTAGCTGCAGATGTGGCTCAGTGGTTGAGTACTTACTAGCATGTGGCAATCCTGAGCTTCATCCTAGCACTACAAAAAAATAAAACAGACAAAATGAACTGCAGAGCCCTCTGATGTGTCTCACAGTCCAGCTTTCTCTCCGGTTCATCGCTCCATTGGGTTTCAGTGTGTCTGCATGCAAGAGGGCCTTACCGCTTACATGGAAGAGAACCGTGCCATGTACCAGTTGTAGGAAAAATGTGTTTGACCTTCGTTTTGTTTTGTTCTGCTTTGAGTCGGTCTCCCTGTAGCCCCAGTTGGCCTGGAACTGGATGTGGTGGCACATGCCTTCAGTCCCAGCACTAAGAGGCAGAGGCAGGTGGATCTCTGTGAGATTGAGGCCAGCTGGGGATACATAGTGAAACCCTGTCTCAAACAACCAAAACCAAAACAAAATTAGTCTACATGTAACTAATATTGACTCGTTTTAATTCTAGGTTACAAGAGCATTTTCTTTTTCCAAAACTCCAAAAAGAGCTCTCCGGTTGGCGCTTATGTCATCCCACAGCTCCTCGGAGGCCAGGAGCCCTCCCAGCAGTGACAAGCATGCAGTGAGTCGTCTGTCCAGCACATCATCCTTAGCTGTGAGTGTTCTTGATTTACTGAGCTAGAGGACTTACAGAGTTGGTAACTTAAAATGGAGAACAGTATTGTCTATGTTTTTTTTGTTTGTTTTTTGCTGCTGTTAGTAGTAGTTTTGTTGTTTTTAGTCAACTTTTTAGGTTAAAATACAAAGTGATGGATTTTTGTTTTGCTTTGATGTGTAAACATTTAGCCTTTATTTATAAAAGCTACTGAAGAAAATCTTACTGTTAATGAGCTGACACATGCTTGTTTATCCGAGGTGAAGTTTTGCTGGAATTCAGACATGTTCTAAGGGCCACTAGAAGCGAAGCTTGTTTCTGTCTGGCTTGTCTCTGCTAAGTGCACAGAGCAGTTCCAGCAACACTGCATTGAGATGTATTCCTTGTACAGTGTGCTAATGAAGAGGGTGCAGTCCCTGAAGCTGAACTTGAGAGGATTCTGTGGGATCTGAACTCATGTGCATATATTTAAGTGTTCCTAAACAATCCTCATTCACAACAGTGTTAGAATTACTAGGTGAGGGCATCTTGAATGTATTACATCACATCTAGTCTGAATGATATAGCTGTTCTTAGTAGGTTTTCATTAACCTACTAAGGGTTAACACGGGATCCAGAGTTCATGCCCCTAACTACTACCTAAACTGCCTCTTAGCATGTGGGCACATGCTGCACATGTGTGATTTTACATGTAACTTAGCTCTATGGGATAAGTACTATTGACCTCTCAGTCATAAAAATGCAGATAACTCAGAAGCTTGCAAGAGAGACTGAAGAGCTGATGGCCACTGCTTTTCTTATCCTTAGCAGTTTAGGTTAAAAAAAAAGCTTTTTATTAATTTATTTAATGTATGAGTGTTATGCTTACATGTATGTAAGTGCGCCCATGTTGTGCAATGCTCTTAGAGACCAGAAGAGGGTGTTGAATCCCCTGGAACTGGAGTTCTAGGTGACTTAGCCACCATGTGGGTGCTGGGATTTGAACCCTGGGTCTTCTGTGAGAGTAGCCAGTGCTCTTAACTGCTGAGCCATCTCTCCAACCTGAGACCTATCTTGAAGAAATAGCTAAATAAATAAATAAATAAATAAATGGAAAAAAAGAAATTTATGCAAAATAATTTTATTATTGATAAACAATGCAGAAAAGCATTCTTTTGTTAGATAATAAGCTTTCTCAAGGGAGAGTACTGTCGCTTGGTATTTTGTCTGTAGTGACTTAATATAAATGCCATTGCCTTTAAATGAAGGTAAGTGGGTTTTATAAGCTATAGGAAACATATTATTTGTAATAATATTTTAGACAACACACATAAGAATGTCTAAAATATCTTCAAGTCACTCATGTCCCCTTCCCAATTGCTTGTTTCTGTCCTAACAGATCACCTGCTCTGTTTCCACAAGCAGTGTGGTTGGCTGTGCTCGTGGTCCGTGCTCACACACTGCTGTACCCTCTCAGTTCTCCTGGTTTCCACCTGTGCGTCATTCTGCCTCCCGAGCTAGTTTTATCAAAGTTACTAGAAGGAAATTCTGATTTTTATTTTTTCAAGTTTCAAAAAATGTTCTGTCCAAATCACTTTGACGTTTGTGGAGTTAGGGGCAATAATGGAGCAATCCTTGTGACTGTCACTGTGAGCTTACTGGCTATTTGAGATTTGTTTGTGAGCCAAAAGGAAAGTGTTCTTTCTCCA
Organism: Nannospalax galili; assembly: GCF_000622305.1. Classification (NCBI taxonomy): domain Eukaryota; kingdom Metazoa; phylum Chordata; class Mammalia; order Rodentia; family Spalacidae; genus Nannospalax; species Nannospalax galili. Next base: position 89,974 of record NW_008347513.1, on the reverse strand, counting down.
TTGAATCATTTATTAGGTGGGTTGGGACTTTTGAATTTACAGCTTTATTACTGCTTTGAATTTATAGTAACTAGATTTAATAAGCTTCTTTTGGTTATTGCCCAACAAAACTTTTTTTGTGTGTGTGAATAGTTTGCTTTTAAAGTCCAGAAGAATAAGTTCCATTAGAAATTTTCTTATTTATTTAAATTATCATTTAAAGGACACTGTTATGAAATGTAGATTTATATTACAAATTGAATTCTCACATTTATAGCTTCTATATAGCATGTACATTTACACAGTAAATTATAAAAGTTGTACTTGAAGATAAGTCATTATTTTACCACTTGAGTGGTAGTCCTGAGTTAACGTAGCTTCTTCAGTGTTTCACCTTACTCCTTTCTGATGAGAACTTAGAGCAAGTTACCTTGTAGGCCCTGAATTTAGTTACAGCTAGCCATTTGTCCTATGTACTTTGTATTGCTGTGATAAAAACACTGACTGAAACCATCTTGGCAGGAAAGGGTTTATTTGGCTTATAGCTCAAGGCAGGAGGAGCTCAGGCAGGAACGTGGAGGCAGGAGCCAAAGCACAGACCGTGGAGGAGCGCTGCTTACTGGCTTGCTCCTGTGGCCTGTGCTCAGTCTGCTTCCTTCCTTCCTTCCTTTCTTCCTTCCTTCCTTCCTTCCCTCCCCCCCTCTCCCT
>NW_008347513.1:37602-89207 GCF_000622305.1 Nannospalax galili | reverse complement strand
CCTTCCTTCCTTCCTTCCTTCCTTCCTTCCTTCCTTCCTTCCTTCCCTCACCCCCTCTTCCTCCCTCCCTCCCCTCTCTTCCTCCCTCCCTCCTTCCCCTCTCTTTTTCTCTTTCTCTTTTTCTTTCTATATTTTTTATGTGTGTGTGTTTTGCCTGCATGTGTGTAAGTGTACTCGAGTTGTGTAATGCCCGCAGAGGTCAGAAGAGGGTGTGGATCCCCTGGAACTGGAGTTATGGGTGGTTTTTAGCCACTGTGTGGGTACTGGGAATTGAACCCAGGTCCTCTTCAAGAACAGCCAGTATTTATAACTGTGGGGCCATCTCTCCATCTCCTTGGTCTGCCTTATACTACCCAGGCCACCTACACAGGTATGACACCACCCACAATGGGCTGGGTCCTCCCACATCACTCAACAATCAAGAAAATACGTCACAGACATGGCCACAAGGTCAGTCCAATAGAAGAAATTCCCTCTTCCCAGGTGAAGCATCCACACGCCATCCATGTGCATTGGGGTGAACACAGCAGCCTTGTGGCTTATTTTGGATGTATCTACTCTTGGATTTTTACAACCTTCTGCATGTTTTTTTGGTTATAGTTTTAAGATTTTGATGATGATTAACTTTGACCTTAAAGCACTTAAGCACTGCTGTTGTGGACTAAAATACATGGATATGTAAATGTACACACAGGCTGTACATAGGATGCAGCACTCTGGGAATATATGGCTTAATTTTAGATTATTTCCCACTAAGTGATTTTTATGCTTCCTAATTTTGTTTTAGGAATTAAGAGGAGTATTCTAATTTGCTTTCTGTTTTTGTGATTAACACCATGACCAAAAGCAACTTGGGAGGGGAGGAGAGGGTTTATTTCATTCCCCAGGAACCCAAGGCCAGGAGCATGAAGCAGAAACCACAGAGGGCGGAGCTCACTGCTCAAACTCTGGCTCATGTTTAGCTGCCTTTTTTATGCAGACCAGGCCCACCTGCCTAGGGGATGGTGTTGTCTATGGCTGGCTGGGCCTTCCTGCATCATTTAGCAATCAAGAAAATGCTCCACAGGTATGCCCACAGGCCAATCTGATGGAGGCAGTCTTTGGTTGGAGTTCTCTCTTCCCAGGTGGGTCAGGTTAACAACCAAGATTGACTGTCACTAGGGGGCTGGAGAGATGGCTCATTAGCTAAGAGCACTTCTCTTTCAGAGCACCTGAGTTTGGTTCGCGATTCCCACATCATGTGGCTCACAATCTCTTTTGCAGCTCCAGGGGACTCTTCTGGCCTCTGCAGACACCTGCACACATGTGACTCTTACACAGAAACTTACATACATATAAATAAAAATAGATCTTAAAAACAAAAAGAATTAACAAGAGGGTCAGTCAAGGTATTTGTTGTCAAGCTCAACAACCTGAGTGCAATCCCTGGAAGGAGAGAACCAACTTCTCAAAGTTTGAGCTTCATGTGACTGCTTTGACACCACATACACACACACACACATACACACACACACACACACACAGCAAAAAAAAATAATTGAAAAGAAACTACTTGTGTTTATCTTTTTACTTCACAAACTTATTTACCAGCTTCGAAACTCATTCATAACCCGTAGCCCTGAGCCATCAGTATCTCACTGAAAAGGTAGTAGTGCTGTTAGTAACTCAAGCGTCTGGTTAACTAGTCTATCCACTTAGCTTTTGTTTCAGAATTCTAAAATAGTTTTAATGATGTTTTATTCTCATTTCACTTCTGAGTTAAAGTTTCTTATTTAAAGCGTTTGGAACTGTCAGGTGTCTTAATCGTTATGGTAATTTGTGGGGATGAGAATGGTAGGCATAATACTGAACTCTGCCACAGGATTTTGGAAGAAAAATTTCAAGTGTTTGTCTTGTTTTTTCACAGGGCATTTCATCTCCCTCCCTTGTCAGCCTGCCTTCTTTCTTTGAAAGGAGAAGTCATACATTAAGTAGATCTACAACTCATTTGATATGAAACTTTAAAACCAATCTTACGGAACCTCATACTCTAATAAGAACTGACTTCATGGTACTTTTTAATTAGCACTTGAGAAGTTGGAAAGAAGAAAAGTAACACTAACCAATGCCGTTTATTTTCTTCCTGAAAGACTAAGTTTACCTCTTATATTTTTCAAGGTAATCCATGTAAAAAATGTATTGATTTTGGTGTAATTTATCTTTGTTTGACTCCCTCATTTAAAGACCAATAACTTAAGTTATTCATGGTGATCAGTAGCGTTGTAACCCCCCAAACAGTAAATAAACTATTTGCACTGGGTGGGTGCAAAATACTGTCTATTTGTATAGTATCTTTGATGAGTTTTTGAACGTATGTATTTGTGTATCTCAATTTGTGCAAAGACTAAATGATACTAGAAAACCTCTGATTAAGTTGTAGGCTTTTATTCACGTGCATTGGTTGATGTATTTAACTGCTTTTTGTAGTGTCTTTTCAAATATTTTCAAGATCTAGCATGTGGATTTTTAGAAGATACACCTTTATTAATGTTAGAGTACAATGATTAAGATCATTTGGAACTATCTTTGCAAATTGAGATAAGGACAGAAAGATTACAAAACAGTGTGTATATGTTGCAAAGGCACGTATTGGTATAAACTTTATAGCTATTTCAGAGACAATTTTTTGTTTTAGCCACTTAGCAAATCCTGACTTAGTCTGATAGCGTATTGGGTTTTATTTCAAAGGATAGCACCATGGGAAGCTGGTGAAGATTGCGTATATTCTTCATGCAATAGTTCCAAACTTGCCATCACTTCAACTGATCTGTGCGGTGCAGACAGTGTGATCAACTTTGTATTATGGTCATGTAATTAAATGTAAAATTGGAAGTTTATTGTAAAATATTTTCCAAACTGACATTATCTTTCACTGTAGTGTTTCTTATAGTCAGAAGTAGAGAATGTTGGAGTTCCTGTGAATAAGTATATTTTTATCTCCTACACGTTTAAGGGAGTAACTGCTTTAATAGTTTAACTGACTATAGGGGTTTTTTCCATGTAGTACCACTTGAAAGATTAGTAAATGACCTATTTTTGCTGTTTTAAAAGCAGTTACATTAGCAAGATGTTTGTAAATAAATAACTGAAAACCCAAGTCTCTTCTGTGTCTTGTCAAAATTCCTGCAGACAAATTTTCATGGACAGGTGAACCTCATCTGTCTTGTCTGTTTTCACTTAGCTTACTCATGGGTTTATGCCTTCATTGCTGATTTTGAGTGTTTTGTATACTGACCTGTCTGTAGGGTGGGGCTTAAGCTGAACTCCACTGATTGGTTTAAATCTTGTTTTGTGGAAAATTTTATGTGTATGTGAGCATTTTCTTCTAGAAGAAAACACGTAGACCTTTACTATTTTATTGGAGGTAGAGGTGTCATTTCCTGTCCTCCCAAAGGATGAGGTTTCCGGAGAGAAAAAAGTAGCAAAAGTTAAAAGTTGGAAAGCTAATGGATACACCTGGCGAAAACCAGCAAGTAGTTAATCAATTATAAAGAGAATACATGTGAGTTTTATCATTAACCGTCTGCTGTACAGCTTTGGTATACCCCATTTGTGGCCACCAGGCGCAGCCAGTGGATTACCACGGAACTGAAAATAAACCAGGCACCCAGGCTTCCATGCACCTGAGTGCTGATCACATCAGCAGCTCGGCATTGCTCTCATCCTTGTGAGAATCACAGTCACAAGTCTACAGAACATGGAATAATAATAGTATGTCTGGAATATAAGAACTCAGCAAAATAAGATGAGCCCAGCCACATGGTCTCCACTCATGTCTACTTAGAAGGTCAGTGTGTTCCAGGAGACGCTAGAGGGGGACCCGGCATTCAGGAGATATCTTCCCAGCAAGCATGCTTGCATAAACTTTCTCGCGAGACACAAGACTCTCCAGCTTAACTCTCAAGGTTCAGCTTAACTCACCAAGCATATTCTTAAAGTCATAGGAATGCTGTGTCACAGTCCCTTCCCACTTTGTGTGATAACAGCATCCCGTCTGTATACTATATGTTAAGATGCTGTGTCATGCAAGGTTATTGAATATGGGCAAATGTTTCTCTACTAAAGTGTCACATATGTTTTATATAAGAGGTTTTTCAGTTGCTTTAAAGATTCTATATTTTTTAAAAAAGAATTTTATTTACTTTTATGTGTATGAGTGTTTTGCCTTGCATGTATATACCTGCCATGCCTATAGGGGTGAGAAGAGGCCATCAGATCTCCTGAAGTTACAGATTATTGTGAAGTGCCACAGGGGTGCTGGGAACTGAACCTGTGTCCTCTGCAAGAGCAGCCAGTGCTCTTAACCATGGAGCCATCTCCAACCTCACTGCTTTAAGACTTTTAGGACACTGGATAATGTTTTTCCAAGAAAGCGAGGGTGGTTTGATATTAGGATACTTGTTGATAGGATGTATGTTGACAGTTTAAAGGAGAAAGATGTAATTTGTCATCGAGTTTCCAGAGGTTGGTAATATTCTGCCGCTGTTGCTAAGCAGAGTTCTAACAAAGGACTTTTGGCAGCATAACTGACTAAGAAACTGCATTCAAATTGGGCATTCTTCTAAATGAAGCATCAAACACATCTTTTTCTCTTTTTCTTTTTTTTGTGTTGGATATTGAATGAAAGAGAAAGACTCCCTATGTTCGGGGCTCTACATGTACACTTGTATGCAGGACATATAAAACACAAGCACACACAAAAATAAAGCACTTGTGCTGGATAGTAGGCCAGCACTGTGTGTTTTGAATAAAATATAGAGGCTTGGTTTGAAAAAAGGACTAGGTTGGACTGCAAGTAAAAGCAGCACAGCTGCTAGTGATCCTTTGGACCTGAGAAACCAGCCTGGAGACCTGCCAGGAGCTGTGTGAAGCTTGTTAAAATTGCTATATGTTGTCCTATATTGGAGAAGAGAAAGCAAGGAGAGGCAGTGAAAGCAGGATTTGGAGACAGCCCCACGTTTCCTAAAATTGAGGGAAAACATGGAATTGAATATCCGCAGGTAACAGGATTAGTGAAAAGTCTTCACTGAGAGGAAAAAAGGAAGTGCTAATGTTTAATAGACTTAACGATGGTGCACTGGACAGCTTTAGTGTCAACATGACACACCCAGGTCGAGGGAGCCTCAGTTGGAGAATTGCCTTCATTGGACTGGCCTGTGGCCATGTCCATGGGGCACCTTCTTGACTGTTGAGTGATGTGGAAGGGCACAGCCCACCGTGGGTGGTTCCACCCCTGGGCAGGTGGGCCTGTGTGGCATAAGAAAGCAGGCTGAGCAGGGGCCAGGGGAGAAAGTGAGCTGCGTTACTCCATGGCCTGTGCTCCAGCTCCCTCCTCGATGTTCCTGCCCTGAGTTCCTACCTTGGACTCCCTGATGAACTGTGACCTGGGAGATGTGAGAAACCCTTTCCTCCCCAAGTTGGTAGTGGTCAGAGTGTTTTGTCACAGCAATGGAGAAGCAAACTAGGACAGATGGAAAGATGTGAATTTTCTTAGCCTATTATGTTTAAATGCAGTGAATAGCTTAGTGGATTGTCTATGGGACTTAATACAGAAAAGTTAATATTTTAAGCTAAACAGAAATTCAGGACAGAGGAGAGAGGGCTTGGGGGTCAAGAATGCTTGGTTTTGCTGAAGACCCAAGTTCAGTTCCCAGCACTTTGATTTCTCAGACTCCCAACTGCCTGCAACTCCAGCTCCCTTTGGAGTACCCCTCAGGCTCCTAAACTCACACATTCCCACACACAGACACCTACACATATCTACACATAATTTAAAAATACACCTTTAAACCAAACCATCCTGAGAAGAAAGTACAATAATGAAGTTAGAGTATATGAAGGACTCTTGTTTTTCAAAAGATCCAAACAGAAAAAAAAAAAAAAGTCATTAAAAGAGATAGTTCACACAGCATGGAAAGTGATCTTACACATGTAAGCTGACCAACCTTACAAGAGAGATTCAAATTGTGCCAACTCACCCATCAGAATACGCCATTATTGAAATCTTCAGTGTTTAACTGTTTACGCCAGTGAAACGGGAACAATTTAGTCCTGTAGCAAAATGAAATGGCTGGTCTTCGGGGAATTTAGTAACACCTTCAGAAGTTATATTGTCCTTTGCCTGTGCTCCCCGCCCCCACAAAGTACAGTGGAAAAAAACGACCTCCAGACAAGACATTTGCCACATTATCGGAGGTTGAAAAAATGCCCATGAATTTGGAATTGGGTAGGTAAAAGAGTTCACTCACACAATGGCGTACTGTGCCGTTCATTTTTTATACAAAGATGTAATTTCTAGAATACATGTTTTGATGTAAATGAAAGTGAAATTTAGAGCCATTGTTCCATGTTAGGAAGAGTGTACATGTGACACCACCAGATTTGACTGAATCTACCACAAGAGCCAGGAAACTTCAACTAATTTAGGTAGGCCTGCAGTTATGCAAAGAGTAAGCTTGTCTTCCAGGTAGATCTTTGTTAGGGAAACCACAAGGAAGATCACAGCAAGAAACATGGGAGCTGCAATGTGACCAGTGTAAGGGAAGAGCTGGGGAGGAAGAATGCTTCCTATGAAGCCAGAAGAGTTTTCCGGCTGAACTACTGACTTTGAGAGGCTGTTTTTGGACAGTGTTTTAAAGCTTTTGAGGTTTTAGATATCAAACAAATTTGACCATTTAATGTTTGGTATTTTATCCTTTTTTTTAAATTTTTTTTATTTTGAAACGTTGACATTTAAAAAATTCTATTATAGCCTTTCTAATCCTGAATTATTCTTGGTGAACTTTACAGTTTACCAATACAGATAGATTATAGAATTAGAATGAGAATATATTGTAAGAAATAGAAGTGGCTTTGGAAAAAGGTGGTTATCCACAAAATGGGTCATACTGTCTGCTTGATTATTGAGGTTCCTTGCTGAGGTTACCACAAGGAGGTTGCAGTGTTGATGCAGAGAATTCCATGGTCAGGGGCTAGGGAGATGGCTCAGTGGTTAAGAATACTGGCTGTTCTTGCAGAGGACCCAGGTTCGATTCCTAGCACCCACATGGAGGCTAACAACTGTCCGTAACTCCAGTTCCAGGGGATTTGATACCCTCTAATAACCTCTTTGGGCATTGCACAACACAGGTACACTTACATACATTCATACAGGCATTACATTCACACACAAAAAATATTTTGAAAAAAGAAAATTCCATGCTCAGTATAAGGAGTTTGCTTCAGTGGGTCACAACTGTGATTGTAAGTCTTGGATTCCTGCCCAAGTAGAGGCTAGGAAGATGTCACAGTGACCTGATGATTATGGACCCCATGGTATGTGCCCTACAAAGTCATTTTGTAATTTTATGAAATACCATCCTTATAAATGTTTGACTCAGAATTCACCATCAACAACTCTTTATTCCCTGAATCCTAGCGTAAATTGATACCATGGTAGTTTTACCAATCTGTTTTCTGCTTGTAACATTGCAGGGAATGGTAACACACTCATTCTATTTTCTCATTGAGTCTGTGTCTTTCTGATAGTGACGTTCTCACAATCTCCGAACCCACAGTCATATCTCACAGATTATGGTACTTAGACTTACTCGGTTGACTTTCTGGATAATCTCATTTTTAAAAGCTTCTGTTTTAGCTAAGTCATGCTTATTCTCTCTTCAGAAATTTCAGAAGGCTTTAGAAGCGCCCTCTCTGTGACTGCTTATTTCCACAAATCTGGAGTTGTAATTCAGCCTTGAGTCACAGGGCCTGGGAATCAGGGAGCGGACATGCCCAAATGAGGAAACACATTGCCACCATCCCAACAGGCCCCTACAAATTTGTGCCTTAAGAATTTTTTTGAAACCATCATGTAGTCCAGGCTGGCCTTGAACTCATTATGTATCCTCTTGCCTCCACCGCTAGAGTACTGAGGCTACAGGTATGTGTCACCACAACCTGTGGATGGAACTCTATGCATGCTGGGCAAATACTACTGACTGAGCTGTTACAGTCCCTAGCTTTGTGCTTCTTTATCAGGTGTAAGAAGGCCTCGATTCAACACCATCCTTTACCTTGGAAGAGGTATTTTGACTTGTCCTATACCATGGAACCGCTAGTTGAATTTATTTTCCATTCTAGTATGCAAATGTCTTACCAATAAGTGGGCCTGCAATCATAATGTCATCAATGTAGTACACCCATGTGACATAGTGTGGGATGGACGAACAGTCAAGATCTCTGCAATCTAATTCAGTGGGAATGGTGGCACCACCCTGTTATCTTAGCACTTGAGTTCCAGGCCAGCCTGGGCTTCAGAGAGATTCATAGTCAACACAGAATTAATACTGTGATATAAACGTGGTAGCTGGCACGGAGGTCACCTGTGGGGGTGGAGGTGGTCGCTTCCATTAGCAAAACATCAGAATTTAGGAACTCGGTGTCCCCAGCCCTGTCAGGCTTTCTTACATGTCCCCATCCGAACGTGACCATTCTTTGAGTCAGTACCCTGACTTTAACAGTATACCCTTGTGTGCTTGGGTGCTAGCCTGCCATCTAATCTAGCTGCTCACATGTTTGAGTTTCAGCAATTTCAGTCCTACTGCTAATGAAGATTAGCTGCCCTTGGGTTATGCAGTGCTTGAGCTGTGAATTCAAATCCTTAAGTTTAGCCTTCTTTTGTTACTTTATCCAGTGACATTAGGAGCAAACAACTACTGTCGTTTAGTTTTCTAAGCTTCAGAAAGCATGACTGGCTTTGAAAAGTTGCTTGGCTTCTTGTGTCTGTAACTGGTTGCGAGTTTCCAAGGCAGTTGTGCTATAGACTAGCAATGCCACAAGACAGCAAGTCAGTGTCTCCAGATCTAAGAGCCAGATCCAGAAAAAAAAAAAAAAAAAAAAAAAAAAAAAAGCCAGCCTCACAATTCTGTTTCTCTGGAAACAGTTTTGGTACTAAAATCTTAGTGTGGAATTCTCCAGAAGAATAGAGCCAATAAAATATATGTATATATAAAGTAGATTAGATATATAAAATAGATTCATTATAGGAATTGGCTCATGTGATTTTTGGAGATTGTGATCTGCTCTCTGCAAGCTGGAGAGCCAGGAAAGCTGGTGGTCTAATTCAAGTGTGCAGCGCTGGGGACCAGGGGGTGCCAGTAGGGTGTTGGTTTGAGTACAGAGGCCTGAAAACCCAAATCCCTGTGTCTTAAGGGCAAGAGAAAATGGATGCCCGAGGCTGACTTTGTCACATTTGCTCTTTTCTGACTTTCTACCTAGACTTTCAATGGTTGGATGATGTTTGTCCACATGAATGAGGGTAAATGTGAGTCAGCTGCCAATATCTTCCAGAAACCTTCTTATGGACACACCTCAAAATAATGTTCTAGTTATCTGGACATCCCTTGAGTGTCAAATTGCCACATAAAATTAACCACTACATTGACATTCTGAGACAGTTAGCAAAAGGTGGCCAGCTTTCTCTCCAGAGCACATTTTCTTTTTAAGATTTAGTTGTGTGTGTGTGGACGTGTGTGTGTGTGCACATGACTGCAGGTGCTTGAGGAGACCAGAGGTGTCAGATCCCTCTGGAGCTGGAGTTACATGGGTTGTGAGCTGCTTGATGTGAATGTTAGGAATCAAACTTTGGTTGTGTGCTTTTTTTTTTTTTTGAGACATGGTCTTCTATAGCCTCAGCTGACTGGAACTCACTATGTAGAACAGGCTGGCCTTGAACTCACAGAGATCCTCCTTCCACTGTCTCTCGGATTAAAGATGTGTGCCACCACGCCCGGCTTGGGTTCTGTGCTTTCTTGACAGCAATTCTCCTAACAGTTTGCCAAAGGCAGCAGAAGAAACCACACATTTGCTTGGGAATCTCAGTTTGATATAAAAGCTGATCATGTACAACTCCCTTTGTGTAACTACAGGATGAAATCTAGGTTTCTTGTCAAAAGGGTTCTCTTTCCCCTAGTTTACAGTAACTCCATCTCCTTCTGAGACTTCCTAGGACACACACAACCATCTGTTTTTTGACAGTGTGGGTATTTCCCAAGATGATATAGGCTCTTTCTACTATGAACCTTATCTCTGAGTTCTCACTGATAGAATCATTAACATCCATATTTCTTTTTGGTTGGTTGGTTTTATTTTTTGAGACAGGGTCTCATGTAGCACTGGCAAACCTTAAGCTCACTATGTAGCCAAGTCTCTCTTTGAACTTCTGATCTTCCTGCCTCTACCTCCCAAATACTGGAACTACAGGCATGGGCCACACCTTGCTTTTAAAGTATTTTTTATAGCAACACTCAATGGCTGATACTAAAATCTGTGTCAACTTCTAATTGGTGCTGTAACACATTATTATAATAAATGCCTTAAATACAAATTGATGCTGGATCTTGAGTGAGGCCAGCCTGGGCTATATAGCAAAATCTTGTCACAAGCAAAACAAGCCCCCAAATTTATTCAGTCAGTGTGGAGGTGAAGAGGGTAGTAACAGGACTTTGGGTCAGTGAGGCTGGCTCCTTTCAGAGGCTCTGGGAGAGAATCAGTTGCTGTCTCTCCTACCTGTCGAGGCTGTGGCTGTTTCTTGGCTTATGATCGTGTTACCTCAGCCGATATCCATGTCTTCACATCACTGTTCCTCTGAACAAAACCTCCTTCCTGTAAGAACACCTGTGATTACATCAGGCCCATCTGATATTCTGAGAAAATCTCATTTCAAGACCCACAGCTCAACCACTTCTACAAAGTCCCTTTTACCATCTGACAGATTACCAGGTTTTGGCTGCCAACCTTTGGGGACCATTACTCAGTACTTGAGGTTTCCTGGTATTTTGGTTAGGGCAGCAGATAAGGGAGCCTGGGTCAGCGTTAGTAGTCAGTTCAGCTCTGTTCACATGGTGGTAACTGTGAGGTTCCAGATCAGCAAATAATTAAAAAAATCTCTGCTTCTGTTATTTTTACTATTTTCTTTCATTGGCCAAAACAAATTAGCAAAACCTAAAGTCGTTATGGGAAGGCATTAGCACACAGAGGTATGGTGCAGGAGATGTGAGCAAATTGGAACTCAGTACAGTAGAAACCAGGATTTTCATAGATCTTTTTAATGAAAATATGATTTAATAGCATTAGAAATGGAAAACATAGCCAAGAGAGGTGGTGCACACCTTTAATCCCAGCACTTGGGAGGCAGAGGCAGGCCTCTGTGAGACAGGCCAGCCTGGGCTATATACTGAGTTCCAGGCCAGCTGGGACTACAGGGAGACCCTGTCTTTAAACCCTTCCCTGCCTGAAAAAAGTGAATTGAGGATGTTACCACAAAGAGAAGGGATGATCATGTAAAGGACACATTGAGATTTAGTAATATTTTGTCAAATATTATTGTGATGAGAATAGGATATTCTTATTGTAAATATTAGTATTCTAATTGTTAAAAATTTAGAATGAATAGACTAGTATTGACTGACAAATGAATGGACTAGAATGTAGAATAGAAAGTTCAGCAAGAGATCTAATATATAAGAACTTATTTTATGACAAAAGTTTTACTGCATGTTATTGAGGCAAAGGAGAGCCACAGTATTGAGTACTAATGCATAGACAACTAGTCAACCCTTTAATGGGAAAAGGACTAAGATTCTGTGTTCTGTCAAATACTAGTATATAGATATCAGATGAAAATGTAGTGGGAACCCTAAAAACATTAGAAAATAGTGTGAACATCTTTGCAGTTGTGCAAAGCTTTTCTAAGGATCATGTAAAGTATTTTAAGTGAAGATGCTTTGAATATACAGAGTGCAGCTTTGACACATTCCTGAAAACATAAATATGTTTTCTGTTAACACTGGTTGCCCCAGAGACTTAAAAATGGATGAAAAGGGGAAGGTGGTGCACACCTATGTATTTTACTTCTGAAATGAAAAACTAATAAAGAGCTTTAAAGTTCCCCAAACAAAGTCAAAAGGCAAACGAAGCACTGAAAAGTGTGTATAAGGTGTGTGATAACAGCTTAATTCTTTTAATCCATAAAAGCATTGTTGTATCAACATATTAATACTAAGATCAATAGACAAATCATGATTAGGCAATTCGCCAAGAAAGACTAATATGAAAAGATAATAGCATTAGCAAACAGGGCAATGAAAAATCAAGTAAGATGCTATTTTAAAACCTCAGTAGCCAGGACTGGAGAGATGGCTCAGTGCTGAGTGCTCTGGCAGAGGGCCTGTTTGCTTCCAGCACCCACATAGCTGCCGCAATCTAAGTCCAGTTTCAGAGGCTCCAGTGCCCTCTTCTGGCCTCCACAGGCATTGCATGCATATAGTGTGCTTGTGTACATGCAGGCAAAACATTTAAACACAAAAAGTAAAACAAAAAAACCCAGTAGTCAGATACTGCGAAATAGGAGACACTATTGCCAAGGGTGTGCTTCTGCGTGCTTTCCAGTGTTTTTATGAAGTACTTGTATCTATGGTGTGGTGTGTTGTTCTAGCAGAATCTTTGTTTTTGTTTTAGAGATTTATTTATGTGTTTAATGTGTGTGTGTATGTATGTATGTGCATGTGTGAGCCCCTGAATGATCAAACCACTTCCCACACAGCTTGAAAACCCTCATACTCTATAAAAGTTCTCTGCTTTGGTTGTATAATGAACTTCAAGCAATTTAAAAAAAAATTATTATTTTTATTTTATGTGTATGCGTGTATTGCCTGCATGTAAGTAAGTGCACCTGTATCCTGCAATGACCACGGAGGACAGAAGAGGCTCTTGGATCCCCTGGGACTGGAGTTATGGACAGTTGTTGGCTGCCATGTGGGTGCTGGTATTCTAACCCAGGTCTTCTGCAAGAACAACCAGTGTTCTTAACTGCTGAGCCATCTCTCCAGCCCCCTCAAACAATCTTTTTAAAAAGACAAGACACATTCTCTGTTGACAGTGATGTCATTTTTTTTTTACAGTTTTCTATAACATCAACATCTACCCTACCCCCTGAGCCAGATGCTGGGACTACTCCCCAGAAGGCTTATCTTGCTTTCTCATTCTCCACAGATAGCATGTAGATACCATGTTCTTAAGATCTTGAAAATGGGGCCAGAGAGATAGCTCAATGGTTAAGAGCACTGACTGCTCTTGCAGAGGACTCGGGTTCAATTCCCAGCACCCACATGGTGGCTACGAACCATCCTTAACTCCAGTTCCAGGGGAGTCCAACCTTCTCTTCTCACCTCCGCAGCATTGCACGACACGGGTGCACTCACATACATGCAGTCAATACACTCATACACATAAACATAAAAAAGATCTTGAAAATGAATCCATTCCCTCTTCTCCACTCCATTGCCAGGCTTTACTTCAGACACACATGACTTTCTCCTGGACCTGCATGGTAGCCTTCAGGGGTTTACATGACTTCATGTGCACTGCATGTGTGAAGGTACCCTTGGAAACCAGAGGGTGTTGGATCCCTAGGAGCTAGAGTTGCAGCTGTCTTAGCTTGCCTGTTCCTTCCAAAGCCATACCTGACATGCTTTTTCTCCAGGCTGGGTTAGTCCCTGTCTTATGTGTTCCAGCATTATGTAGTGTTTGTTTGTTATCATAGGACTTACTGTAATTTGTTACATTTTTTACCCATTTTCTGGATCAAAGTCAGTGCCTGCACATGGAGGCATGTGCTTTGCTAGTGAGTTGCATCTCTAGTCCCAGCTTTACCTAATTTGTTCATCAAGCCTGGTTGCTGAGTCCCAGCACCTAACCTGATAGGACACAGGTGTTCAGCAATACTTGAAATTGCTATAGCATCTATAGGAAAGCTGTGTAGAGGGAAAGTGGACCAACTCCATCCCTACAACGAAGATGGACTACGTTTGCTGCTTGCTTAAATATATCCTCAGGGTGGCCATGCCTCTCACAAGTGCTAATTGGATGTGTTCGCATAAGACGCTCCATGGGAGGAGCAGGGATTTTAAAAACATTTAAACCACACTTATTTTTATTTATGTCCACATGTGCATTCTGCCGCAGTACCTGTGCCGATCTGGTGAAAGGGCAACCTGCGAGAGTCGGTTCTCCTCTATCCACTGTGTGGGTGGTCCTGGGGATCAAACTCAGGTCATCAGGCTTGGCAGCAAGTGCTCTTACCCACTGAGCTGTCTCGCCAGTTCCCAGGAGTAGAGATTTTAAGCATTGGGTGGATGATTGTTAGGTAAAGAGATAGGAAAACGCATACCTATCACAGGTGTACGTCAATGTATTGCAGAGATACCTGCACAGTAATGTTTATTGCAGCACTACTCACATATAGCTAAGCTGTAGAACAAACCTAGGTGTCCAATGAACAGATAAAGAAAATGCTTCTATGTACACAGTGGAAATTTTATCAGCCATAAAGAAGAATGAACTTATGTCCCCTGTGGGAACACAGATGCAGCTGGAGATCATCATAGTGAGTGAATGAAGCCTGTCTCAGAAAGACGAATATCGCACACTTTCATTTGTCATAAATTTTGTATAGCTACATAAAATCACGTATGTATATGTGATATGAGCTAGAAGAGAACCTTCTAGGGGAGTAAAGGGGACTACTGGGAGGAGGGAGAGGGGAGGAAGGGGGGGCTGGGAGAAGGGAGGAGAATGTGCTTGATGTGTAATATATACGTGTATGAAAATGTCCATATGTAATACAGTACCATGTCTGATGAACATACATAAAATAAAATGGAGGGGGAGGTGGCAGCTTGGCAATCTTGGAATGGTGCAGCACGATCACGTGCCTCCGAGAAGTGTGGAGCTTGACACGTATGTGGCAGCTTTCGGGAGAGAGCCTCAGCCCTCCACAAGCTGGAGCTGCAAGAGCAGCCATGAGCGCAGACTGAATTGGGCTGTGGCCCAGTGTCATTTGTGGAGAGCTGGAAATGTGACATAAGGCATTGGCATTACACCTCCCCAAGGTTTGAATCTTACTGCCAGGAGGTGGGGCGTTGCTATCAGCCAGGAAAATGTGGGAAAGGCTTGGGAAAATATTGTGGGCCGAGAGATTACCTTTCACTTCCAAATAAATCTACCAGGCTGGATTCACTCACAGAAGAATAGATTCAGTTTGATATGTTTGGCTTTGGGAGTTTCAACTTTCACAAAGTGAATTTTTGCCAAATTTATTATAACTTTATTTTTATTATTTTATGTATATGAGTGTTTTGCCTGCATGTATGTAAGTGGCTCCATAAGTGCAATGCCTGTGGAGGTCAGAAGACATTGGATCCCTTGGAACTGGAGTTAAGGACAGTTGTTGGCCACCAACTATTTTTTGAAAGAATAATTGTATAATTCTTAATTTGTTTAATAGAACCATGAATATGTGTTTGTGACTCTTTTTTTTTTTTTTTGAGACAAGGTCTAATGTACCCTAGGCTAACTTCAAAAGCACTATATAGCCCTGTATAACCAAGGATAACCCTGAACTCTTGACCCGCCTGCCTCTACTTCCTGAGCGCTGTGGTTGTAGGTGTGTGCCATCATACCTTGTTTATGTAGTGGTGGGGGTCAAACCCCAGACCCCATGCATGTCTGTCAGCTGAGCTACATGCCCAGCCCCTGGTTTCAGTGTTTCTAATTGTTACTTTCCTAACTATAAATAGGAACAAACAGTATTTTTTCAACTGTCACTTTAGACATTATTAGCTGAACTTTGAGGAGCTGAAAAATATTTAGCTCTCCCCACTCCTTCCTCTTCTCAATTGAAAACAGTTGTTATTTTTGCTTTAATTTTATCCTACAAGGCCAGGCAGCATCTCCTAACTACTAATGGTGTCAGAATGAAATAGTTGAGCACTTACTGTATGCCAGGCACAGTCCTAATCAGCTATGTATATTAATTCAATTTATTTCTTATAGCAGACTCATGAAACAGAGATTATGACCTTCATTTTTCAGATATGGAAACTGATTCACAGCAGTTATATAACTTGTACACAGTTATGAATTGGAAAATGTTAGCGCCTCCACTCCACCTTTCAAGTAGACACACACACACACACACATACACAATCTTAAATATTGCAGATAGTATTGTCAGAAAGAGCGTTTGTTCCTTTACAACTAATGACAGATATAAACATTGACTTAGAAATACTTAACAAAATTTCAGAACATTCTCCACCTTCTACCTCACCCTGGGCTAGCAACAAAGAGCAAGTTTTATATTGGATCTTCTGTTCATTAGACTCCTCTCTGAACCTAATCACACTCTGGAACAATGATAACTGATGCTTGTATTGATGTCCTTAAGGCAATGCAAGACCTCGGGATCTTCATAATTATCAGAAAACAGTTAAATAATGTTCAATATAAATTTTAATACATGTTACTTTAAGCTAGTTCTATGGGAATTTGTCATAAATGTATTTGTTTTCTCACCACACTACAGAAAAAAAAAAAAAACCTTGAAGTGGCTTCCATGAACTCATATTACGAAAAGATAAAACAAGGGCAGGGCAGGGACTGGCAAGATGGCTCAGTGAGAAAGGAGGCTTGCTGCCAAGCCTCATGACCTGAGCTCTAGCCCCAGAGTCCACATGGTAGGAGAGAGCTGACTCCTGCGAGTTGTCTTCTGACCTCCACATGCATGCTGTGGCACACGGACCCCCCTCCCACAAAATAAATAAAAAATGAAAAAAAGAAACGGGCTGGAGAGATGGCTCAGTGGTTAAGAGCACTGGCTGCTCTTGGAGAGGACCTGGTTTGATTCCCAGCACCCATATGGTGGCTAACAACTGTCTGTAACTCCAGTTCTAGGGGATCTGACACCCTCTTCTGACCTCAGCAGGTACTGCAGTACATGGGTGCGTCTACCTACATGTAAGCAATACACATACACAGAAACGGGCTGGAGAGATGGCTCAGTGGTTAAGAGCACTGGCTGCTCTTGGAGAGGACCTGGTTTGATTCCCAGCACCCATATGGTGGCTAACAACTGTCTGTAACTCCAGTTCTAGGGGATCTGACACCCTCTTCTGACCTCAGCAGGTACTGCAGTACATGGGTGCGTCTACCTACATGTAAGCAATACACTTATAAAATTTTAAAAAAGGAATGGTCAGGTGAAGCTGTGGTCGAGTCTGGTGTCCATAGAGACTGTCAGGGAGGTCCATTTGCTAGCGATACACCACTTCCTTGATTCCAAGCAGCTGAGCAAACACCAGCTGTTCAGCCATCAGGACCAGTTCCTGGGTTCATAGAACCCACAACAAAACTGATTTGCCATGGAGATGGGGAGGTATTGCTGGAAGAGACTGGGGCAGACTTCCTACTGGTTCTGGTAAAGAAGATGAGCTTAAGTATAGATGGTGATCATAAGTTCTTTCTGGTCAACTGGGCAACAGGCTATATGTGAAAGTTTTAGTAACAGGAACCAACAGAAGTCCAGTTGGGTAGACCTTCTCGTTCCTGTACTACAGTTAGGAACCCTTTATATCGGTTGATTTCCCCTCTCCTTTGAGAGATTTCACTGTTGGGTTTCTTTCCATTCGACACAAAGGAAGTGTTTCCGTTTAAGTTTAGTGACAAGAATAGTCTCCTTTTACTCATTACTGTTCAGTCCAGTACTGAACTCTGAGTTAGACCTTCCACAGGTTGGGTAGTGAAGGAGGACATGTCCTGTATCCCGCTTCCTTCCAGGTCTTAAGATTTAATCTTTGCATCCCTATTACTCTCTTGCTTTATACTCCCACTTCCTGGACTCTTCTGATTGGGGAAGAGAGGAGAAATTGGGGTCCTGGAATGTCAGCTGACTGGCAATGCCATGCCTTTCTGTTGGCTCAGGTGGAGAACTGCCTCCTGAGCCTGGGCCTTCTCTGGATTCTTCTACATCAGCTATGTTCTCCTCATTCCAGAAAATACCTGTCAAAGTGCTCAACTTTCTCCCGAAAACTTTCCTCCAAGTTTAAGGTAAGTAGAAAAGATCCTTCCTCCTTCCCAAGTTTCTTTTCTTTCTGTGAAAAAGGGTCTCCCTATGCGGCTCAGGCTGGCATTGAACTTGTAGCCCTTTTGCTCCAGCCTCTCAGTGCTGGAGTTCCGGTGTGTGCCGCCATGTGTGGCTTTCCCAGTTCTTGCTGGCTTTGTCATGGGGGCAGCTCTAGGGGCTCGTCTTCTCAAAGAAAGAATTCATTTAAGAGACATATTTAAGCAAAGGCTTACTTAGCAAAGCGTATACTTCCAAGAGGAGTGGGCTGTCCCAAAGAGGGAAGCAGCTCTGTGAGTTCTGCATTGTGGAATTTAAAGTGGCCCTTATGAATATTTATGAGGCAATCAGCATATTCATGGTTGCTGTGACCCTTTTTTAATTATTTATTTAAAGAAAGAATTCATTTAAGAGACATATTTAAGCAAAGGCTTACTTAGCAAAGCGTATACTTCCAAGAGGAGTGGGCTGTCCCAAAGAGGGAAGCAGCTCTGTGAGTTCTGCATTGTGGAATTTAAAGTGGCCCTTATGAATATTTATGAGGCAATCAGCATATTCATGGTTGCTGTGACCCTTTTTTAATTATTTATTTATTTAAAAAAAATATTTTATTATTTTTATTTTATGTGTATGCGTGTATTGCCTGCCCCTGGGACTGGAGTTAAGGACAGTTGTTAGCTGCCATGTAGGTGCTGGGATGCGAACCCGGGTCCTCTGCAAGAACAGTGTTTTTTTTTTGTTGTTGTTTAAATATTTTATTTATTATTTTTATTTTATGTGTATGAGTGTATTGCCTGCATGTATGTGAGTGCACCCATGTCGTGCAATGCCATGGAGGTCAGAAGAGGGCTTTGGATTCCCTTGGAACTGGAGTTAAGGACAGTTGGTAGCCACCATGTGGGTGCTGGGAATCAAACCCAGGTCCTCTGCAGGAACAGTCAGTGCTCTTAACCACTGAGTCATCTCTCCATCTCCCCAGTCGGTGCTCTTAACCACTGTGTCATCTCTCCAGCCCCGTGATCCTTTTTTTAAAAAAAATTATTTTTATTTTATGTGTATGCGTGTATTGCCTGCATGTAGGTAAGTGCACCTGTATGCTGCAATGCCCACAGAGGACAGAAGAGGCTGTCAGATCCCCTGGAGCTAGAGTTATGGGCAGTTGTTAGCTGCCATGTGGGTGCTAGGATTCTAACCCAGGTCTTCTGCATGAACAGTCAGTGCTCTTAACTGCTGAGCCATCTCTCCAGCCCTGCTGTGACCCCT
The DNA here is from genome assembly GCF_000622305.1 of Nannospalax galili. NCBI lineage: Eukaryota > Metazoa > Chordata > Mammalia > Rodentia > Spalacidae > Nannospalax > Nannospalax galili. The sequence continues at coordinate 69,967 of NW_008347513.1, read as the reverse complement.
TTTCCATCCCAAATCACAGTAGACCAAATTTCCCTTGTAGGGCATCTTTCCATGATTCTTTAGAAAGCCTGCAAGGTCAAAACTACAATGTAAGTGACCCGGAATGAAGTCAAGGTCTTCTGTGTTAGCATACTGTTTGTGGGAACTGGAAAAATGCTTTTGTGTCTACTGAAAAGAATCTGTTTGCAGCTGGAGGGAAATTAGAGGAAAAGGCACATCTGACAGTCAGGAGACAGCTACCAAGACAGCTGTAGTTTTCCTCGGTTACCTCATATGCACCCATAAAACCCTTTTATTCCCTTGGTGGTGGTGAACCAAAGGTTGAAAGATGAGTTTTCTGACATCTCCTTTGCAAATGCCCTGCATCTTTGATTATTTGACTTTCACATTTTCAGTGGCCTCCACTGATACGGATGCAAAAAAGTTGTGCTTCAACATCCTGCTATATTGTACATATATTTATTTGTATGTGTGTGTGGCGGGGAGTGCACAGATAGAAAACAACCTGAGGGAGGCCATTCTCTCCTTCCACTGCGTGGATCCCAGGGATTGAACTCATTCTTGGGGACAAGCACCTTTACCTAATGAGCCATCTCTCTAGACCCCTATTTTACATGTGTAAAACATGCAGAGAGAAACAGAGACAGAGACAGGGTCTCACTATAGCCCCAGCTGTCCTAGAACTTGCTATGTAAACCAGGCTGGACTCAACTTCACAGGGATCCACCAGCCTCTGCCTCTGAAGAGCTGGATTAAAGGTGTACACACCACATCTGGCCCCCTGCTCTCTATCTATCATCTATCTATCTATCTATCTATCTATCTATCTATCTATCTATCTATCATCTATCATCTATCTATCTATCTATCTATCTATCTATCTATCTATCTATCTGTCTATATTTCCTGCATGTAGGTAAGTGCACCTCTGTCGTGCAGTGCCGGTGGAGGTCAGAAGAGACTGTCAAATCCCCTGGGACTGGAGTTACAGACAGTTGTTAGCTGCCATGTGAGTGCTGGGATTCAAAACCCTGTCTTCTGCAAGAACAACCAGTGTTCTTAACCGCTGAGCCATCTCTCCTGCCCCCCCCCGCTATATTTTTAATAAAGTCTTGTAGCACAAGAGGATAGGAAAGTATTGCTGAAGTGCCTGTCTGCTTTGAGGCCCCAATCAGCACTCTTCAGTGCGAAGACTGTTAGTACGGGGAGATGGAATTTTATTCTACGGATGTATCTACTTCACCATTTAAAGCATAACATTGATGCATATTTATTTTAGATAGATTAGAAGCATCGATGAACCAAAATATTTGTTGACGTTACTCTGTCCCAATTCTGAGGATAATCACTGACAGCTAACCTTGATTCATACTGAATCATCTATTTAATTTCCTCATATGCTGTAATAGGTATGCCTTGCCATCTGATTCTAGTATGTAAATATTTGCTTTGAAAGGAATTGCACTAAATTTTCCCAAAATCCACTATTGAAAAGGAAAGATCCTTATAATAAATCCACACATCACTGCAGTGAAACTGATTTGTGCACAACTTCAGGTGGTGAAACTGGAGTATGTTGCAGGAGAGTGTCCGCTTTTCTTATGATGATCTTGTGTAAACAGTCTCAACATGCTGTGCATTATCTCATCAACTTTCGCACGTTATTATATGCAAATGCCTCCCAAGATGCCGAGAAGCCTGTAGAGAAAGCGCAGGAGCCTACAGACTGCAGAAAACGATTGATAAAGGTGATCGAACGGCAAACAATTTTTTAACGTTGATGAAACCGGGTTCTCTTGGAAACAAACGCCGTTTCATACGCTAGTGTCAGAAAGGGAGGCAAACGTGCCGGAACAGAAGGCAACCAAAACAGACTAATGTGGCTTTGAAGGGAACTAGGCTCGGCTGCTGGTGGGCACCGCTTTTAACAACCCTGTGCTTTTCAGGAACTACAGAAGAGAGAAGTGCTCCTTAGGTTTGGGTTATAAAAGGTGGGATGGGGAGTAACTGTCTCTAATCAAAACAGCACCCAGGATGAAAAACTTGCAAACAAGCTTCTTTTGATAAAAGCCTCAGCTCCCAGAAGTCCTGGTGGTGAAGGTTATGAAGATAATTTCACAGATTTCTTTCTGCCTCCCAACTTTGCATCATGACTCTAGTCTCTGCACCCACGAGACGCTGCGGCCTTCAAGGCATCTTATTTGCAGATGGTGATCGTGGTGCTGATAGGCTGATATATGGGCTGACGATGCAGGTAACACTGCCCCAAGAAAGGATTTATGGGAGGGTTTTGACATTCCGAAGGTCTTCCTGTTTGTCAAGTGGATTTGGCATGTAGCATAACAAACAAAGACTAGACCGGACGAAGGGGGAAACTAGTCCTGCTGTTTGTTGCTGACTTCCAAGGTTTCAGGGTAGTGATTAACACCAAGCCAAAATCCTACTAAATCTGATGATGAAGGCTGGAGTTAGTGAAGTGCTCGGTGCAGAGAACTATGGACAAGGAGCTGGTTTGGTTGGATGCTTATTCTGGGTCTCAGGAAGAGGAAGAAGAGGAGCAGTAAACACCCAATGCCAGCCCTCTAGAAACACTGCATATATTCTGGGTCTCAGGAAGAGGAAGAAGAGGAGCAGTAAACACCCAATGCCACTAGAAACACTGCATTTATGCTTGTAAAATACAGCTGTGAGTTTGGTTTGTGTGTTGGATAGCTTTAGTGTCAATTTGACACACCTGGTTGAGGGAGCCTCAACTGGGGAATTGCCTCCATTGGACTGGCTTGTGGCCATGTCTCTGTGATATGGGAGGGCCCAGTGTGGGTGGTGCCACCCCTGGGCAGGTGGGCCTCTGTTGTATAAGAAAGCAGTTTGAGCAGGGGCCAGGGGAGCAAGTCAGTAAGCAGCGTTTCTCCGTGGCCTGTGCTCCAGCTTCTGCTTCCAGGTTCCTGCCCTGAGTTCCTATCTTGGGCTCCCTGATGAACTGCAGCCCAGGAGATGTATGACAAACCCTGTCCTCCCCAAGTTGGTAGTGGTCAGAGTGTTTTGTCACAGCAATGGAGAAACAAACCAGAACAAAAGTTGATACCAGAGAGTGGGGACCTGTGACAGACCTGACACTAGAAGATTGTGGAAGCATTTGGAACTTTGGGCTGGAAAAGCTGTTGAGTGCTCAGAGTTTGTTGCCGTGGAGCTTGGAACAGTTATGCTGAAAGAGTTGTAGACAATGGAGGCCTAGCTTGTGAAGCTTCAGAGGGAAGCAGAGACTATCAGGGCTGTGTGTGTGATATTTTGAATTGAGAATCTGTGGGTTCTGGTTGGCTGGGTTTGAAGAATCACCTGTCATTAAGAAGAGACCAGAACCTGAAGTAGAACCTTTGCTTTACTGAGACCATTGATGCTGGTTAGCTGGGGCTGAAAAATCAGCTGTATGTAACAAGAGACCAGTATCACTATGGTGAAATCTTCTGGGAGGTATTTCCTCAGGGTCAGCACATAGAAGCTGTGGTCCAGAGGGGCCGGAGCCTCCATCTAGGGCTGAAAGCAGGACTTGGTAATGTGTAAGAGTCTCATGCATGGTTCTGGTGTTGAAAGTGTGAAGGGGTCACAGAGAACAGCTGAGGCTTGGTACCCTGAGAGGCCTGGAAAAGCCACTGGTGAAAGTACAGCCTCAGTTGCAATGAAGACCCTAGTATTGAAGGGGTCATGGGGAGAATCTGAGGTGTTGCACCCCGAGAGGCCAGAAGAGGCCATTAGTGAGAGTGCAGGCTTAGTTTTGGTGGAGACCCCAGCTTTTTGGAGATGCTGGGACCATGGGACGACCACGAGGGCAGCATCAGGAGTGGAATGGAGCCAGTCTGGGTCTGCGAGGTGAGCTGTGTGTGCTGTGGACGGCAGAGTCAGAGAAGTGGAGCTGCCAGAACCCTTTGGAGCCCAGAAGATGGTGAGTGAATCCAAGATGTCCAATCTTAAACTGCTTTGCTGGACTTAGGTTTTGCTTAAGTGTCCCTGATTCTTCCCTTTGAAATAAGACAGTACTTGTTTTAGATTTTATAGGAGCCCACAGTTGAGACTTTTAAAAGAGATTGAACTTTTAAGTGTTTGGATTTTTTAAGGACTGAGAGGCTTTTAAGGTTGTACTGTCTTATGTTGTGATATTAATGTTAACATCATGTCTTGGGGACAAGAAATGGAAAGGTTGTGGTTTGTGATGTTTGTGTGTCAAGTTGACAAGGGGTCAGTTGTGCTGGATAGCTTTAATGTCAACTTGACACACCTGGGTTGAGTGAGCCTCAGCTGGGGAATTGCCTCCATTGGACTGGCCTGTGGCCATGTCTGAGGGGCATCTTCTTGATTATTGAGTGATGTGGGAGGGCCCAGCCCACTGTGGGTGGTGCCGCCCCTGGGCAGGTGGGCCTCTGTTACATAAGAAAGCAGGCTGAGCAGGGCTGGAGAGCAAGCCAGAAAGCAGCATTCCTCTATGGCCTGTGCTCCAGCTTCTGCCTCCAGGTTCCTGCCTGAGTTCCTACCTTGGGCTCCCTGATGAACTGTGACCTGGGAGATGAAGGCTGAATAAACCCTATCCTCCCCAAGTTGGTATTGGTCAAAGTGTTTTGTCACAGCAATTGAGAAACAAACTAGAACGGTTTGGTTTGGTTTGGTCTAGTTTTTGTTTTTTTTTCTCTCAGTCTGCTGCTAATATTCCTTCCCTGGGGGAGTATGAACAAGACCTACTCTCTCCTAAGGCCCCAAAGTACAGTTCCACCACGGAACCCTGGGGCAATCAGTGATGTTTCTGTTTATTGCCCTTGCTTACAGAGCATGGGTGAAGGGTCACTAACAGGAGCACGTGTAAGCCTCAGGCAGCTGCACTGGAAAGTCTTCCCAGTCTCTATATACTTACCCTCCCAAGACCCTGAGTCCTTGTGCAGGTAGGGCAGAATTGCATTTAAAAGGCTGTGAGGAGTGGCTAGATACTGAGGTGAGGTCCACTATTCCCAGTCACCGCATCCTCCTAGGTCCCATCATGTGCTCACAGGTAGGCACAGCAAATGTCATAGAGATGGTTAGCAGTTTGGCCAGGATGTTAGCATCTTACAACAGAGGCTTTGGCTGCGCAGATTGGCTGTGAATGCCTGATTCTCCTGCCTCTAGCTCCAGAGTGCTAGATTGTTCGGTGTGCCCACTATACCCAGTTTATGTGGTACTGGAGGTTGAACCCAGTATTAGGCAAGCATTCTATAAACTGAGCTATAACCCCAGTCCTGGTACATGGCTTTATCTGCCATTTCAGGTAATGGTTTATAGCCATCCAACTCTACAGTATTGTCAAAAAGACAAGATTGTCCCCAGGATGTTTGGACTTGAATATGTATAAACTGCAACACTTTTTTGCTTCGCTTTCTCTCTGCCCTACCCCACCCCTGTGGCAGAACACCTGACCGTAGCCTCTTTCTTTCCCTAAAGTATTTCTCATTTATTTGGTTAATCACTTGAAACTGCTTCCATATTTTATTGAACTAAATGGTGTTTGGATTCATTGTATAACTGGAAAACACAGTACTTTTTAGTTTTTATTACGGCACATGTTTATTGTACTGACCAAACTGACCCCATTTTGGATAAAGTTGCCATCTTAGAAGCTTGGCCATGGTGTATTTCTAGCTCAAGGATTGTTTTCAGAAAGCCTGACCCCTTTCTACCTTTTCCTCCCAGGAGAATGCTGCTGTGGTCACTTGCTCGCTAGACATATAGAAAACAAAATTATTATGATATGACTAACTGCTGATTCTGGCTTCTGTAACTTGCTTGTTTTGCTATTTTAGGGCACCTTGACATGTAGCCTGAGATCACCCTCTACCCTGTTACTCAGGGACCACCTTGTCAACATTCCTTTGTGTGGGTTTTAGCTTTAAAAGTTCCCCTTTCCCTCTCCCTCCCCACTGCAACACTCTAATCCAATGCGGTGGCTGCGATCCAAGTTAGCTTGAATAAAATCTTTTATCTCGATCTGAATTGAGTCTGGTGGTCTTTCCTCAGGAGTCCCTGGGATCCATAACATCATTGCATTACATAGGGAAATCATTTCTATAGTTTATTGTGTTGTGTGGTACATGAACGCATACCCACAAGGGTGCTTGCAGTGCAAGCATTAGGACCTGGGTTTGAATCTTAAGTGCCCACAAAAAAGCATGGCATTGTTTTGCATACCTGTAATCCCAGCATTGGAGGGGTGGAGACAGGTGGATCCTGTGAGCTCACTGGCCAGCCAACCTAGCCCAATTGGCAAGCTTCTGGTCAGTGAGAGACCGTGTCTCAAGGCAATAAGTTGACAAGTAACATGCTTATGACAAAGAGATGCCACAATACAGTCGTACCTGAATAAAGAGACCCTGACCGGGCTGGCGAGATGGCTCAGCAGTTCTCTGGCTGCTCTTGCAGAAAACTGGGGTTTGGTTCCCATCACCTACATGACAGCTAGCAACTGTCCATAGCTCCAGTTCCAGGGGATCCAATGCCATCTTCTGGCGCATTTACATACATCCAGACAAAACACTTATACACATAAAATAAATAAAAAACAAATCGCAACAAGAACCTGACTCTCGGTATCAGTTAAAACTAAGAGTGAGCCCAATTTGTGTTCCTTCTGCGTTATCTTAGAATTGTTCTCTTGAACAAAGGACCTGCTCTGTATATTGAAACAGTACCTTCTGCATGCTATGGGATGGAGAAAGAGGAACCTTATCTTATCAGAGGAAAATTTTCCCTTTCTGACCCATCTGACCCAGAACAGCGCACACAACCACAAACATGCCTCCAATCTAATCCCACTTGTTGTTTACAACATAAACTGGGGATAATTCATTGCTTTCAATGATATTTTCTGCTTTCAGTACTGTTTTCACAACACACACACACACACACACACACACACACACACACACACGTGCATGGGCTCACGTGCGCACAGGGTCATGAGGGGCTAAAGCTGTTAAGTTTAGCTTACAAAAGAAGCCCAAGACAAGCTGATATGGTATTAAATGATCTCAAAACATAAAGTTAATTTTGGTCACAAGATTGGGTAAGGTTCTCAGCCATCCCAGAGAAGTTGTTCCCATGCATATTCATGTGTGCCTACTCAAACCTTCATGTGCTTACCCTCTCCCTCCCACACATGAAAAAAATGTCCTTCAAAAATCTATTGGATATCAAGTAGATACTCAAATATCAAATAGTTAAGTAGCCAGTGTGTTGTAGAATACATTTAGGCTGAAACGCTTTGGTCTTTGCTATTTAAGAGTGTTCAAAGTCTGGAATATTTGTTGGGGTTTTTAGACGGGCTTAAATACAGCATAAAATTTTCTCATTTAAAATCATAGGCTAGTTAGGTTTGGTGGCTCCCGCCTGTAATCTCAGCATTTGAAAGACCAAGGCAGGAGGATCGCCATGAATTCAAGGCCAGGCTGGGCTATGCAGTAAATATCAGACTGGGTAGGGTTGAAATAGGATCCTGTCTCAAAAACTCCAACATACAACAAAAAAACCCAAAAAAAAAAAAAAAAAAAAGACTATGTAAAGATTATTCCTCCATTTTCTCTTGTTTTCAAAGCAACATTTCCTAATTAGATTAGATTCAGATGAACAAACAATGCCTGTATATAAATTTATTTTATTTTTTGAGACAGGGTCCCCAGCTGTCCTGGAACTCACTATGTACCAGGCTGGCCTTGAACTCAGAGATCCGCCTGCCTCTGCCTCCAAAGTGCTGGGATTAAAGGTGTGTACCACCAAGCCCGGCTATAAATTTATTTTTATAAAAATGAGATATGACTACTGATTTAGATGATATGAACTGAACTGGCTTTGAACTCCTGATCCGCCTGCCTCTACCTCCTTGTGTCTGTCCACTACAGCCAAGTGCCCCCTTGATGGGTTTATGTAGTGCAAGCAATCAAACCCAGGGATTCAGCATGCTAGGCAACCGAGCTGCATTCTCAGCCCAAGGCACCATCTTGGAAATGTACAACAGCCCTCACCAGTCACCAGTCATGCTGGTACCTTGATCCTGGATTTCCAGGTTGAGACTAACTAGGATGGTCTAATTCAGTTGGGCTTGTTGCAGGGTTTCAACATGTGACCCAGGCTGGCCTGGCACCTACAAATCCTCTTTCTTACCTTCTGAGGGCTGCAATTACAGGTGTGTGTTACCACACCTTGCAATTTCTCTTTAAAAAAATTTATTTTTTTATGTGTGAGTGCATTTCCTGCATGTATGTGGGCTCAATGCAGTATCTGAGGAGGGAGTGGAATCCCCTAGAACTGGAGTTACAGATGGTTGTTAGCTGCCCGTGTAGGTGCTGGGAATCAAACCCAGGTCCTCTGCAAGAGCAGCCCGTGCTCTTAACTGCTGAGCTATCTCTCCAGCCTGTATTTTTTCTTCTTTATAAACTATCTACTCTAATGTATTTTGTCATGGCAGCCCAAATAAATAAATACATAGAAATATTTCGCATGACTGAAGAGTGAGTGGTGTGTTTGGTACTCAGGTTTACCTGATCTGTACTGAAAGGTTAGTTCATGGTTCCTGAGCAGGTCAGTGACTGTGGAGCTACTGTTTTGGAATATGACACAGCACAGCCTCTAATTGTGGAATTGTATGCTCTTGCATGGTGTTACAGCAGGTGGGAAGAAGAGAACCTCCCTCCCTCCCTCCCTCCCTCCCTCCCTCTTGCAGATAAAAAACAAAATTAAATACAATGAGTAAAATTACAGTTAGAAAAGTCTTTTTCACACTCTTCCTTAGCTTCCTTCCTTCCTTCCTTCCTTCCTTCCTTCCTTCCTTCCTTCCTTCCTTTCAAGACAGGGTCTCCCTGTAGCCCCAGCTGACCTGGAACTCACTATGTAGACCAGGCTGGCCTTGAACTCACAGAGATCCTCCTGCCTTTGCGTCCCAAGTGCTGGGATGAAAGGTGTGTGTCACCATGTCCCAGTGTGTATGTAAGTGGATATGCCCATGCTAAAGAGTGCAAGTCATAGGTCAATTTGTGAACTTGTGGGAGTCTATTCTTTTCTGCTACCATGTGGGTCCTGAGGAGCCAACTCAGGTCATCAGGCTTGGTGGCAGGCGCTTTACCCATGAGCCATCTCACTGGCCCTTGTTTGCAGTTTTTTAAAAATTATTTTTATTTTATGTGTATGAGTGTGTTATGTGTATTGCCTGTGTGTAAGTGTACCACATGCACACAGTGCCTGCAGAGGCAGAAGAGGAATTTGGATTCCCTGGAACTGGAGTTAAGGATAGTTGTTAGCTGCCAGGGCGCTCAATCACTGTGCCATGTCTTTAGCCCCTAACCTTAAATATTCTTTCATTGGGTATTTAAGAAGTAGTCACAATACCTTCTTCCCCAGGCATTCTAGGCCAGGAGCAGTGCTTTCCGGAGAGCTCAGTGACCAGCATCCTTCTCCAGAGCTGCCTGCCCTGGGGAGCTACACAGTTCCAGCTCTTCTCCTTATGCTATTTGTGCTCCGATCCTTTTACTTTTCATGTCCTGAAAAGTAACATTTTCCCAAACACCAAGTAAAGAATCAGCAAGTGTAGAATCATGCTAATTTTCAGAATTACTTAATTAGAAATGTGGAGATTAACCGCAATTAAGATATAGCATGTCACTGCTGGCCAATGTTCCATGTGTTGGAGAGAATGCAGATTTAAGATTTCAGAATATCTGGAGTTGGGGTGATAGGTCAGCTGGTAATGTGCTTGCCTACAAACATGGGGATCTAAGTTCGATTCCAAGAACCCATTTTATTAAAAAAATAAAAAAAGGTTAGGTGGCACTGGCTTATAATACCAGCTCTGGGAGGCAGAGACAGGTAGGTCTCTGGCGCTCACAGGCCGGTGGCTTAGCCTATTTTGTGAGTTCCAGGCCAATGAGAGAACCTGTTTCCATGAAAGATAACTGAACAACCCCTGGAGAACAACACCCAAGGTTGTTCTCTGGGCTCTGCAGGCACACACACGTGCACACAGGCACACACATGTGCACCCCCCCCACACTTATAGAATCCAAATACCTGGCTTTACATCACAGCTCTGCCGTCTACTGGCTGTGATGGCCTTGGTAAATTTCTTCCAATGCTTTTTTTTCTTGTGATGGCTAATAGAGTTAAATGAAATTTGCTTGCATAGATAGTGCCCCAAAATATTAATCAAATCTATCCCTCTTATATGTATACAAAGCATGTCAGTATGTTCAAGGTGAAGTCAATCTGTGTCAGTTTTGCTGGTTGGGATCACTGGAAGTATCAGGAGGCACAGAAGGGCAGTAAGCTCTGAACAACATATTTTAAATTTTATTCAAATTTTCACTCAAGTCATAGCAGTATAGCCTCTAATAATTTGCCTGACTACCCATAGGCAATTATTTTTTCCTAAGGAGTAAAGAACTCTCAAATCTTTCATCCTTACCAAGCACCTGGAGCAAAAGCCATGGACTAAGCCAGAGGACTCATTTTACAGATGAGGAAATTATATTTTTCTCTCTGTCTCGATGTTTCCTCCTGGGAATCAGAGAGCTAATAGAACGCATGTTTCCCCATTTTTCTTTCTCCAAGGGAATAGCTGGGTGATTAATGAGATAATGAATGTGAGTAGTTCTCCCTGGAGGAAAGACATTTCATAAACACAAAGCAAAGACTCACAGACTCCAACAGCTAAGAGGTGCGGATAAATCTTTTGGTATGAATCCTAGCTACTTAATCTACCCACCTCATGCACACCTTAAAAGCTGCATTGTGGAGCCTTTCCTAAATGTTAAACGGATTCTACTTATTGCAAAATTCACCATCCAGTTTGTAATTAACACCAAGTGTTTATGAAATTAAATAATTCATCCCTCAATGTTTTTGGAGGGTGGGTGGCAGCGAGGTACTCAGGACTAACTTGGAATTAAGTAGCTTGTGCAACTTAGCCAGCAACTATGTTGCCTGGTTCTCATGATCTTTCAGGATAAAAATGTTCCATCTCAGAACTGTTCTCTTGAAAACAAATGGATATTTTCAGTGTCTGAAACTTCTCTGGAAGAATGGAAATGAATTGGTAAAAATTTAAGAAGCCCAAAGCAAAAGATCCAAAGTTTCAGCTGGAAGACGAATCACAGTTCTATCTATCTGTTTTTCTTTCTTCTTCTTCTTCTTTTTTTAACATTTTTATTATTTTTACTTTTATGTGTATGAGTGTATTGCCTGCATGTATGTAGTGCATCCAAGTCATGTAATGCCTGCAGAGGTCAGAAGAGGGTGTCAGATCCCCTGGAACTGGAGTTACAGATGGTTGTTAACTGGAGTTAGATGGTTGTGTGGGTGCTGGGAATTGAACCTGGGTCCTCTGCAAGAGCAGTCAGTGCTCTTAACTGCTGAACCATCTCTCCAGCCCTGAGCTGTTTTTCTAAGCACCTAAATGTGTTACAGATGTCAGGCTGTTACTGTGGATATGGCTGGAAGAACTGGCTTATGCCTCTGGCTCTGTAATGCAAAATGATTCTAGAAGAGCAAATAAGAAACAGTTTTTTATCCTACCTTTTTTTTTTTGCATGAGAATCATAGGATTTTTTGTTAAATTAGAAACCTAATTAAGAGTCACTATAACTAGTAGACATTTAAGATTACTGTGTTGTCTAGATTGAGTTTCTGAGACTTTTTGTGGGCTGAGGATGTAGCTCAGTGGTAGACTACTTACCTGGTATGTACAAGGCCCTGGGCTTGATCCCCAACACTGCTGAAAAAGCCTGGTGACAATTTCCTTTATTCAACTTCATCTATTTGCTTTTTGTAATGTATTAAAGTTTCTTTTGTATGATAATGATTCTCATAATCTCTTCATTATCATAGATTTAAAAATTAGTGTGTTAAGTAGTATCTCATCTCTGAACATTTTCTTTTTAAACATTTTTATTTGTTTACTTATTTTCTTTTTATATGTATGAGTATATTGCCTGCATGTGTGTAAATGCACCTGAGTCTTTTTTTCTTTTTATATGTATGAGTATATTGCCTGCATGTGTGTAAATGCACCTGAGTTGTATATTACTTGTGGAGGACAGAAGAGGGTGCCAGATCCCCTGGAACTGGAGTTATGAACAGTTGTTAGGTGCCATGTGAGTGCTGGGATTTGAATGCCAGTCTTCTGCAAGAGCAGCCAGTGCTCTTAATCTCTGAGCCATCTTTCCAGCCCCATGATCTCTGAACATTTTCATAAATGTTGTCAGACAACAGGTGGCCATTTGGAAGGGGATAAAATTAGATCTATACCACCTCATATCATACATATACCAGATTAAATTCCAAAAAGGTTTGAGGTTTAAATGTGAAAAATGAGTGTAATATAAATATGGGCAGAAAACACAGGTAAATTCTTCTTTCACCTTAAAAAGTATAGGGGAGCCTCTGTATGATTCAAAACCAGGTGTCAAGTAAAATACAGGATGAGAAATGTAATTACATAAAAATTTTATTTTAGATATTTTATTTTTATTTTATGCACATGCATGTATTGTCTGCACGTGTGTAAGTACACCCATGTCATGCAGTGTCTGTGGAGGTCAGAAGAGGGCGTTGGATACTCTGGAACTGGAGTTATGGGTGGTTGTTAGCTGCCATGTGAGTGTTGGGTCCTCTGCAAGAGCAGCCAGTGCTCTTAACAGTTGAGCCATCTCTTCAGCCCCTATGTAAACAATTTTTAAAATCTCTCATGACCAAGCAAAAAGATAATTGATGAAGTAGGAGGAAGTATTTGTGATGGACATATTCTACAAAGATACCTGTAGAAACTGACTTAACGGAAAAGGAAGGCAGGAGGACGACTGTGAATACGCAAAAAATACATACCAAGTTTGCAAACGTGGAAATGTTCAAATTCACTTGTAATTAGAAAAATGGATCCTGAGGTACAATTCTTCAGTATCAGATGGAGAAGAGTTGGAGCCATGTCAGTGTGTTCTGTTCCTAAGGCAGTGAGAGCAGGCACTTCCCAAGTTCCTGGTAGGATTGCACAACCAGGGAGTCAGTTACCCTCTTATGGCTGTGCGATAGTACCTGAAAAAGCAACTGAAGGAAGGGTTCAGTTTGGCTTACAGTTTGAGCAGATACAGCCTGTCATGGTGGGAAGTCATGGCGCTAGAGCATGAGGTGGCTGGTCACACTGTGTCCACAGTCGAGAAGCAGAGAGAGATGGATGCTGGTGCTTAGCATCCATCACTTTATCTTTTTATTCATTTTGGTATGGCAGCAAACAGGACTGTGCTGTCCATATTCAGGATAAACCTTCCTGGAAACTCACAGATACACCCAGAGGCATCTTTCCATGTGACTCCAAGTCCAGTCAAGGTAACAGTGAAGATTAACCATCACATCCTTTCGCCTGGGAGGCAAGTTGGTTGAACTTAACACGGCACGTATTCACCTGCGTTCTTCCATTTTTAGGAATCTGCTCTGAGGATTTACTTTCCCAAAATAAAAAAATACATATGGCAAAGTTGTAGGTGGCAATATTATGTGTAAGTATAAGATACTGAAAGCAACCTCAATTCAAATGCATAGAAGAATGACTGCCAGCTGGATAGCTCAGCGCACACTTACGCAATGGAGGGCTAAGTTCCTGTAAAGAGAATGCGCTTGATCCCCATGAGTGACTATGAAGCAATTTCTAGAAGTTACTAAGTGGAAGCAGAACAAAGCAAAACCAGAGAAGGGAGACTCTACCAAGTTACCTTTCCTGTGAGAATGATGGGGCATAAAAATACAAGAAGCCCATGTTTGTGCAAAATAAAATAGACAAGAAAGGAGAGGTTGATTCTCAGAGAGGTTGGTGGGAAGGGTGAATGAGGCTGGGTTAGTAGTGAAATGGGAGAGAGAATTCTGAGTTTCTTTTATAAGCCTATTAGAAGAGTAGCAGTGGTAGTTCTCACTTATATACCTTTCCCCAGTACATAGTTACAGCCAACCAGAGAAGCGAAATGGAGCACAAGCAGCAATAAACAACTTGGCTGTTATGGTTTGAATGTAGACTATCCCCCAGGCTCATCTTTTGAACTCTTGGTCCCCAATTTGTGATATTTTGATGACCATGGAGTCATTAGGAGGTGGGGTCTGGCCATCATTAGTAGGTGAGCAGGGACTTTGAAGGTTCTAGTCTGAGCTCTCTGCTTCCTGATCCACTGCCAGGTGAGGCACCACCTCACCCATGAGGAACCCCCTGCCTCCATGTGAGGCCCCCCCCATATGAGGAGCCCCACCACCTCCATGTGAGGCCCCTTCTTCATGTGAGGAGTCTCCACTACACACTCCCAACTTCTATGTCTTTCCTTCCAAGACAGGCTGAAGACACTGAAACCATGAGTCAAAACAAGACTTTCCTCCCTTAAAAGGTTTCTGTGACTATTCTGGCCACAGTGACACAAAGTGTCATATAAAGGTCATAATCACACTAAAAAGAACAAAAGAGTCAGCTGGTCTAAGAGCAATTTGCCTGGACACTGTGAGGTGAAGGATGAAAAGAACTGTGTGCAAATACCGCTGCTTGTCAGTCAGCTTTTTTCTTACAGGCACAGATTTGCAATCAGGCAGCTATTTTGTGTGTATACCAGTATTGAATGTATCATAGAGGACAAAAGAAGGGGCTCCCATTGTGGGAGGAAGAAATTACAGAGAAGAGAGAAGCAGAGAACAAACCTCATTGTATTGGATTGGAATCAGAGGAATCAATACAGCCTTATGGTTTTAGAAACATATCCAGCTAGATAGATTTTCTGTATACACATAGATAGATGTAAAAATAAGTATACATGTGTATATGTGTGGGCTGGTAAACACACACACACACAGTCTCTTCTTAGCTTTGAGAGGGTCTAGGAGAAATGATGCTTTAGGGGCCGTGAGCCTACCTGGTGCCATAATACTGGTTTCTGAATACTATTTTCCAATAAAAGGAACCAGAGACCTCCTTGGAAAAGTAATTGGCTTAAGAGCTGGGGAAGATGAGATAGAGATCTGAACATCTTGTGGTATCAGAAAATAAGGACATGCTCAGAAAAGTGGGGAGAACATACCACGGGGACACAGGGGTTCCTAGGGCCCCAAATAGAAATACTTGAATGATTACAATATACAACTTTAGTACTGGATTTTATACAATAAAAGAAATATCCTTGATTTCACCTAGATCTAAACAAAGAATCGAATAAATAAATGTGAGGAGTCCATTTTCCCTATGGAAAAATCTCACTTGTCAAAGGTAGACAGTATGCTTTCAGTCATTGCTAGGCAAACACAGCCATGAGCTGCATTAAAGGAGGCTGAAATCACAGGCAACCGTTTGAGCCTATTCAAATGATATCCATGTTAAAGAGTATATCCTTGCAGATACTGTGCAGCCGATGATCAAGGCTCACATCACCATTGACTCAAGTTCATTCACCCTCTGACCTGCCCTCAGAAAAATGGTGTGAATGCAGTATTTGTGAATGAAGTATTCTTGCCCAAAAGCCTTACCTATCATCAAGGGAAGAAATGACACAAATCTATGTTGAAAAACATTCTCCAAAATCACTGCCCAGGATTCTTCCAAGAACAGGAAAGAAACGGAAAAAAACAGGAAGGGCTATGGATGTGTGGAGAATAAATAGCAAGGAGACTTGTGATTTCCCATGAAATTCTGGAACGGAGAAGGCATAAGGGAAAATTCAAATAAGGTTCGTTAATGGAATTGTTAGGATGTTAATGTCTTGATTCTGCTAATTAAACTAACTTATTAGCAGCGAACATTAGAGGAAGTTGAGTAAAATGGAGACATGAACTCTGAACTATTTTTTCAACTTCTTTGTAAATCTAAAATTATTTCAAAATTAAAAGATTGGATCTCATATATTCCTGGGTAACCTAGAATGTGCAATGCAGCTGTTGGTGACCTTGAACTGCTGATCCTCCTGCTTCCTCCCTGAATGTTGAGATGACAAGCATTTGTCACCACATCCAGTTTTATGCAGTGCTGGAGATTGAATCCAGGACTTCATGCATGCTAGACACTCTACACATTCCAGCCCTAGAGCAATTTCTTCATGGACATTTAAAAATCTAGTCTTAGAAAAGAAAGTATACAAAGAGATGTTAATTTTGTCATTTTGATGTGAAATAATATATTAACTATTTGCTAAGAAATTTTTATTGTGGCAAAAAAACCCACATAAAATTGGCTGTAAGTACAGCTATGCATGCTTAGCAATGAGATATACTCCAAGAGGTGGCAAGATGGTTTCATCCTTATGCCAACAACATAGACTGCACAAATACAAGCCCAGATGGTATGTGCTAATCTTTGGTGGAACCTTTTTAAAACTATACAAAGTATCAGTCATGTGTCAGACAGCTTTTAATGATTGTATACATTTAAAATTAATACATAAAGCTTTGAATTAGTTAATTGATTGATTTATTGTGGTGCTAGGGATCAAACTTAAGGCCTTGTGAATGCTAGGCAAGCCTTCTACCATTAAACTACATTGAACTACATTGAACTCCAGCCCTGACGCGGTCTCTCTCTTTTTAAAAAAGATTTTATTTTTATTTATGTATGTGTGTGATGTGTGTGTGCACACCTATGGAGGCCAGAAGAGGGCATCAGATCCCCTGGAGCTGGACCTACAGCTGGTTGTGAGCTGCCTGATACAGTGACCAAACACTCAACTGCTGAGCCATCTCTCCAGTCCCCCTAACATATTTTTTTGATGAAGTCAAGAGATTCAGCAAACAAGTAATGCATGGGACTGTTGCCAGTGGAGAACGGTGCACTAACAGCAAACTTAAAAAAAAAAAAGGAATCCACTTTAAAATAATGACAAAATTATGGTATAGTAAATATGTAATCTAACAATAATGCCATTTATTATCATTAATACTGTGTACTGCACATAACTATATACTACACTTTCATGTGTCTGGTGGTGCTATAAGTATGTTTATGGTGACATCACCGTAAACATGACCTTATGATAGCTCTGACATCGCTAGACAACAACGTTTTTTCACTTTCATTATAGCCTTATCATGGACTGAAACATCTGTGTGTGGTGCATGGCTGTGGGGTATTATACTTAAATTGCTGTGAGTCAGAGCTTTTCCATGTAGAGGTGAAATCTTAGACCTGTAAGAACAACTTCTCCTTGTCCCCATTCCTCTAGCCCCCGCTAAGCATCTGTCTCAGCTTCTTTTCCTGTTGCTATGATAAAATAATCTGACAAAAGCAATTTAAGGGGAACAGAGTTTATTATGGCTCACAGTTCAAGAGTGCAGTTCATCATGGTGGGGAGGTCACGGCAGCAGGAACTTGGAGCAGCTGATCACATCACATCCACAGTCAGGAAGAGGAATGCATGCAGCTGCTCTGAGTTCCCTTTCTCCATTTGTACAGTACAGGATCCCAGCCAGGGAATTGTGCTACCCACAATGGGACAGTATTACCACCTCAATTAATATAATCATGATACCTGCCCCCCCCGCCCCGAGGCCCAACCTCCAGGTGAACATAGACTCTGTCAAGATGACAATACTAACCATCACAAGACTGTTCTATTTTCTTCATGAATTCAGCTATTCACTGAGGTCTCATTTCACTTGGCATAATACTCTCAAAGCTTATCACTAAAACCTGTGATGAGATTTTCCTCCTTAAGGAGGAGTAATAATCCACTGTATATATGCAGCACATTTTGCTTACCAGTTCATCCGCTGATGGGCATGGTGTTTTTTTCTGTCTTCTGGGTATAGTGAACAGTGCTGCTGTGGACATGTGCATGCAGACATGGCTTCCAGACCCATTGCTCTCATTGCTTTTGGGTACACGCTCAGAGTAGGGATTGAGGGATCATATGGTACAGACTTGCTTTTTTATTATTTTTATTTTATGTCTATGAGTGTATTGCCTGCATGTGCACCCAGGTTGTGCCAATGCCTGTGGAGGTCAGAAGAGGGCATTGAATCCCCTGGAACTGGGGTTACAGATGGTTGTTCGCTGCCATGTGGGTGCTGGGAATCCAACCCAGGTCCTCTGAAAGAACCACCAGTGCTGGTGCTCTTAACCACTGAGCCATCTCTCCAGCCCCCATACTTTTTACTTGAAATGTATCATATATAAAAGACAGCTATGTAGACATCTATTTATGCATCTATATACATACACACAAATATAAATGTGGTGGTTAAACTTTTTGTGTGGACTGGGCCATAGGATACCCAGACATTTTGATAAATATTATTTGTGAGGGTGTCTATGACCAGAATTAGTATTTGAACTGGATGGATGAATGAAGCATAATGCCTTCCCCAGTATGGGTGGGCCTCATCCAACAGAAATAGAGCAAAAAGACAAAGAATGGCTGAATTTCCTCTCTGACTGCTTGGCTGAGACCTTAGTCTCCTGACATCATCAGCCCTTTGGTTCTTTTTGGACATAAACTGGAACTGTACCAAGGTCAGTGGTAGCACCAGCAGGACTGGCTTTGCTTGGAGTTGTTGAAGTGAAAGACAGATGCTTGATCGAAGACCAAGTGTGAGCTGAGGCAGTGGCGACTCGAGGGTTAGCTGACTCTGCTAGAAGTCTACAAGAAAGTTTGGTACCACCTCTAATCTGAGTCTCAAGAGATGTTCCTAGAGCTCTCTGAGACTGACAGTAAATTCCCATTCTGCTAACCAGCCTCTAACAAAAGGCTAAATCCTGTACTATTTCCTTGGGGCTCCTTGGCGGTACAAGGAGAGTCTTCATTTCTTGAGCACGTACTTCTTCCTCTGCTCTTGAAAAATGGAAGTCTATTTTCACAGTTGCAGATCACACGAAATGCATTTTCCATCAGCGGTCTCATAAATATTCAGCCATTGTACCTTTTCCCAAACAGCCAGAGATTTATTCATTATATTGAATTGCAATCTCACTCTTCCTTCCTGCTCCTTTGTAAAGAGAAGGATAATATTTCGGCAGTTTTTGCAACGCCCCAGCCTTAAGGGAATGTAAACATAAGCATAATTGATTTTCTGAACTTGCTCCCCCCACCATGTTCCAGTGCTTTATGCATTATGGAAGGACTGACAAATCAGCTCTGATTGCTAATTAGAAAGCAGAATATATTAAAAGCATAGCACATCTACCCAGCTTGCTCACAGTGCAAAGCCTGGAAATGTGAGCCTCTTGATGCTCTAGTGCTTGTCTAATTATCTGCTTTTTTTTTTGCTTTGACCCAACCATTCAGGAATTATTCTAGCTGAGTCTGACAGGTCAGGGATGATTGCTGATTAAATGGTGGATTCACTTTGCTCCACCTTGACTCATCTCCCCCCCCACCCCCAGGAGCGCCATTCTTTCTCAGAAAGCATTTCTTCCTGTATTGGCTGAGTAATGAAGGCTGCTGCTCTTATCCCTGTTTGAAGCCCAAATGTGCAACGTAATTTGACTTTGAGGATTGGTGAAATAGGAATTCCATCCTCTACTCTTTCTGACTTCCAGAATAAAGAGGTCTTTTTGTGTCAGTGCCCCTAATGGCAAGGTCAGACCCCTGGGGCTCTCATTCTTTAGGGCATCACCTCAGCAATCAGCTGCTGGCTCCGAAAAGGCAAGGCATCTTTGCCTTTGTGTTTGAAATGAGAGTTCACTGTTCACACCAAGAAATCTGTGGGTACCTGCAGGCTGGAAAGTAAAAATTGATTTCCTTTCACCTTCTCACAAATGTGAATGTCACCTCAGAAGCTCCCAAGATTTAATTGATCTGTGCCAAGTTCAGCCCCCTCTTGAATGATGAAGAATATTAATGTGATTGAAGATAACCGGGCAACATGGGGAGCAAAGGATCTGCTCCTCCTCTCGAGTCTTGTCGTTTAGCATTTGAGTAGACCTCAGATCTCACAAGTGCTTTCAACCAGTTTCCTCTTTGTCATTTGAAGATGGCTTGGAAGCATCTGTGAAAGCTGAGCTACAATATTTGTGCTGTTGAACTCAAAAGATGGCACTTTCCTAAGGTTGAGACCAATAGTGGTTACTGGTAGAGAAATGGAAGAGTGAAGCCTGGATGGATGAATGGAATTCTGCGTTCCATCAAAAGTCTTTGTCCTTATAGCGAGTAGATTAGTGAAATCACTCATCTGTGCATCGACGGGCATTTGTTGTATACCCACTATTCACCATTTAACTACCCACTAGGCAAATTAGGCATGATGTAGGGCCCTGAAAAACAGTATTGTCTGTATTTTAGATGAAAATCATTCAGCATGGAAAATACGATCCATACATGTGTGTTTAGTTGGCCTAACTTGCCTCCAAGGGTGGCTTGCTAATATTTGAAGGACTCTAATCAGAAATACATACTCCATGGGAGGTTAGTTAGCATTTGAAAGACTCTAAATCAGGTACCTACTATCAATATAGATCTCTCAGTCATCTCAATTAACACTAGAGGGTTTATTAAGGAGTCTGCGGGATGGAAGCAATCATTTTAAATTAGTGAAATGAGTATTATTCTGGACAAGCCTATTGGCTAGAAATCTGGCGCTGGGCATGCCTTGCATAGTGAGCCTATAACAACTGAGGATGCTCTTGACCCAGAGTCCTGTTCCCATTGCAAACCCCATGACTAGGATGTAGTTATACTTGGCTTGAGTGAGCCATTTATGGAAGATGTCTGGTGCATGGATGGAGAAAGCGCAGTTCATGGAACCACTAAATTAAGGTTGCGACAGTGGGATGATGTAGGGAGGATAGACTGGAAATTGTTACAAAAGAAATACACGTGATGAATAATGACCTCAGGAAAGATGGTATTTGAGTAAAGAGATTCACAGACACATCTTCTAGGGAACCAGATTGTCTTGGTGGCGTTTACTAAAATAGAGGACCACTGGGCAAGAGAAGTTCCTATGCAGAAGAGTTGGTATTTCTGTGGTTTCTTCTGAAAACTTTAAAGAATTAAAAATAAAAAATAAAACTATAAGTCCCATATATATATATATGCATACACATGTATGTAGACAAAGATAATGTATACACACCAACGTGTGTGTGTGTATTTGTGTATTTGCTGTCTGGGACTAAGGAAGAACACCTGAACATAGATTCTGAATGCACTCAACAAGCCCATCAGTCATTTCTAGGCTCCAGATCAAGATTAGTGCGGCCCTTGTCCTTATTGTGATTTCTGTGTTCAGTCTTGAGGACGAGGTTGCCTAGAGAGGCTGTAGTTTGGAAGCAGGATCTCGTGGATAATTAACATTTAGAACGCAGGAAGGAAATGGATGAATGATATCACCGATACATGGATAAAATTGGGAAAGTTTGGCCAAATGAACAGGAAATAATTGGAGATTTGGGACATGATAGAAAGGCAGGGAAATTGGGAGGGGGCATGAGAAGGGAAAGGAATCCCTCACCCAGGAGTGCTTGGGGCCTCTCACTAGCAGAGGAGCTAGAATTCCAGCACAATTAACAACTGCTTCCAGCCTTTCTCCCTTCCCAGCTGCAAACCTCCAATTTTCTAGGAGTCTCACCAGAAACTCCATTTACAGGGAAAGGACGTGTATTAAGCCCCTGTACAGTTCTAGTGACTCCTGGTTTTACCTTATCAGGTTATGATTCCATCCAAAGCATCTCCTGAATCACTCTGTAATTTCAATTATTGAAAGACAGAGAAAAGTGGGATTTGAAGCCATCTTTTAAGATGTGACTTGAGTTGGAGATGGAGATGGATCCGGGGTGAAGGTGCTACACGTGCACGTGCACACACGCACACTCACAAGAAATAAATAAAAACATTAACGATGTAAACTTGAGAGTCACCCAAATGGTATATACAGTTAATGCTAAATGACTAATTGTGGCTCTCCCTTGAGGAGCCCATGTCTACGCTTGGTTATGTCTTACTGTCTGTGACGCTCCCTTGGGAAGAAATACAAAATACTTCTCACTTTATTTCCAAGTGCCTCTCTTTCTCCTAATTCTTGTGCTTAAGCTTATATTAAGATATCTTGGGGGCTGGAGAAATGGCTCAGAGGTTAAGAGCAGTCGCTGCTCCTGCAGAGGACTCGGTTCAGTTCCCAGCACCCACATGGCAGCTAACAACTGTCCATAAATCCAGTTTCAGGGGATCTGACACCCTCTTCTGTCTTCTGTGGACATGGGTGCACTTACATATGCAGACAAAACACTCATACATATAAAATAAAAATAAATTAAAAAATAAATATCTTTAATAGAGTTGTCAGCTCTGCTCCAAAGTGGCTAGGACTGAAATTCTTTTCTGTGTTGAAGCCATGAATCCTGATCTGGCTTAGTCAAGGTCCCTCAAAAAGATTAGGGGAGTTTCTCAGGTTGCTGAGGGTGATAAACAGAGAGCTGTGGTTTGTCCCCTCACTGCTGGCAGACAATATCAAAGAAATCAATGGATATAAATGTTTTAAGGAGGGGTGGTGAATGGTATCAGATATTGCAGAGATTAATTAAAACAAGAAACTTAAGCATCTATTCAAAGTGACTCATTGGAGGCATGTGTATGAAAATTTTTTTCTTTGGTGAGGAAATTGAGTCCTCAGTTTGAAGGATGAGGATTGAGGAGAGAAAAATAAAGAATAGAGTAGAAGTAAGTACTTAAAAACCTAAACAGTGGGATAGTAGAAACTGTTGGCCGTGGAGCGTTGGAGTGCTAGAACTGGCTGTAGTCTACTTCATGTGACAGAGTTGGAATTCTGTGAAAGTGACTTTCAGGGGCTGGGGAGATGGCTCAACTGGTAAGTGCTTGCCTTGCAAACACGAAGGCCGAGTTCGATCCTAGAACCCACTTAAAAAAAGAAACTAGGTACATGCTTGTAATCCCATTTCTGGGGAGGCAGAAACAGGCAGATACCTGGAGCTCACTAGTCAGCCAGCCTAGCATACAGGGCAAGCCAAGGTGAAGCGCTCTGGAGAAATGACACCCAAAGCTGACCTCTGGCCTCCATGCTCATGAGCCCACACACACCCGCACACATATGTGCACCTACACACACAAACATGCACACAAATGAACATGCTCACACGTCAGCACACACATATACATCTGCACACATGTGAATGCATACATAAATGAGTATGCTCGCATACATCTGCACACAAGTGTACCTGCACATACATGAACATGTACTTAAATGAACATGCTTCTCTCTCTCTCTCTCTCTCTCTCTCTCTCTCTCTCCCTCTCTCTCCCTCTCTCCCCCTCTCTCCCTCCCTCTCTCCCTCCCTCCCTCCCTCGCATGCACAGAGTGATTTTTAGGCAATAAAGCACAGCAAAATAATCCAAAATGAAGCGCTAAACTAGAAAGGAGACATTGTAATAAATGACTAGTTTCCAAACGTGTTCATCTGAAGAGCAGTGCCCTGAGCGCTGTCAGTGTATGGTAGGCTACGACTTGGGGCATGTCAGTTTCCCTAGCACAGGCCCATCGTAGAAGCTCCAAGCACACAGGAGGCGTCCTGTGCACCTTCCTGCTGAAGGGAAGGAAGCCAGTGCAGAAGCGCCATGAGCAGAAGCTTGTGGTCTGTGCTGGAGCTCTGGGAGACCACTGTGGGTAGGACATGGTTCCAGGAATGGCGTTCCATTCCGAGTGAGTGAGTCAGCATTTCTGGGACTGTCACAGTTTTACTGGAAGAACCACCTTATCTTCACGAACAATTACTTTCAGGAAATACGATGGGAAAAAAAAAATCTCGAAGCTCTGACTTCTCTACATTTATTCTTGAGTTTTTCAATTTCTTTTTAGGGCCGTTTATCACTAAGTATTGTTTTCATTAGAAAAGTACATGTGGCGTCTGTGGGCGATTAAAAGCTGCCAAATTCCACTCCCCAGACCAAAGGTGAGACAGGGGCTAGTCTGGAGCCAAAAAGATGGCTTTTGAGGTCAGATGGACTTGGACATAAGTCCCAAATCTACTTTGTTATCTGTGTGACCCTCGGGAAGTTCCTTAGCCTTTCTGAGAGTTAGTTTCTACAGCTATAATCAGAATAAAAATAACATTACAGGAATGTGTGAAATAGTTTGTTCAGTATCATATATGAGCATTTATTGCAGCGCGGTTCACAATAGTGTAGTTATGGAACCAACTTAGATGGCCAACCAGATAGGAATAGATAAAAAAAAGTTTATAAACACAATGAAATTTCCCTCAGGAAGAAGGGAGGCCTGCGCTTGAAGGAAAAGGATACAACCAGAGACAATCATATTATGTAAACTAAGCCAGTCCCAGAAAGACACATATTGTATGATTCCGTTCATTTGCATTTCTCAGATTTCATGTTGATACTTCATGATATGTCATGTCATGAAATCATCTATGTAAGATGGCATGACGCTAGAAGTGAAACCAGGGGACACAGGGGACCACAAGAGGGGAGAGGTGTGGGAAACGGGAGGGCTATGGGGAGCAACATGCTTACCATATCATATATTCTTTTATGAAAACTTTAAAAAATACATTTAAAATAAAGAAAAGTCTAATCAAGAAAATAGAGAGATGGAACTGGGCTTGTAAGCCAAGCATCCTGGAGGCTGTCAGGAGATCTCGAGTTCGAGGCCAGCCAGCACTACACATTGAACTACCTACAGAGTCTCAGAACAAATAGCAAAGTGATTCCATTTGTTTCTCTTTGCATTGGGACAGCACAAGAACCAGACTAAATTTGAGCCCTTTCGAAACTGTTTACGGTAGCCATAATTTAACCATTGTCTTAGTTACTGTTCTGATGCTGTGACAGAATACCCTGACAACTGAAGGGAGAAAGGGCTTGTTGTGGTTTAGAGTTCCAGAAGGATACAGTCAATCATAGGTATGCACAGGACAGCAGGCAGGGAAGACAAGGGGCAGCGGCAGGAGACTGTCTGGTCGCACTGCATCCACTCAGGAAGCAGGGAGTAAACAAGATGAGGCACCAAGCTTGAAAGCCTCAAGGCCCATGCCCAGTGACCCGCTTCCTGAGGTGAGGATCTACCTCCTGAAGGTTTCACAATTGGTCAACAACAGAGTCACCAGCTGGGAACCACCTATGGAACCACATGAGCCTGTGGGGGACATTTTATATTCAAACCACAGCCATTAGTGGGGTGTGCTGGTTAGCTTTAGAGTCAGTTTGGCACACCTCGGTGAAGGGAACCTCAAATGAGGAGCTGTCTCCATTGAACTGGCCAGTGGTCATGTCTGTGGGGCATTTTCTTGACTGTTGAGTGATGTGGGAGGGCCCAGCCCACTGTGGGTGGTGCCACCCCTGGGTAGGTGATCTTATATAAGAAAACAGACTGAGCAGGGGCCAGGGGAGCAAGCCAGTAAGCAGCGTTCCTCCATGGCCTGTGCTCCAGCTCCTGCCTCCAGGTTCCTGCCCTGACTTCTCTGTGACCTGGGAGACATAAGATAAAATAAACTCTTTCCTCCCCAAGTTGGTTTTGGTCAGTGTTTTAATCACAGCAGTAACTAGAGCATGGGGTCACAATGTAGCTGGGATTAAAGAAAGGCATACGGCTCAGTATGCACTCTTAACTACTGAGCCATCGCTCCATCATCCATCTTATTGTTTTTGAGACAAGGTTTCAATTTGTGGCTCAGGGTAGCCCCCATGGGCATGTAGTAATCTTCCTGCCTCTGCCTCCTAAGGCCTGGGACTACAGGCATGAGCCACCTTTTTTTTTTTTTAATTTATTTTTTTTATCTCAGCAATGTGGTATAAAAATGTTTTGTTTTTCTTTTATTTCTTTTTCTTTTGTTTCCAGTGCTGGAGGCCAAACCTGGGGCTTCACATGTGCTGTTCATGTAATGGTAATCCTGTGTTCTACCACTGGATCACACCCCCAACCCATGGGAAAACTTTTCTATAAAGTTGTGAAGGCTCTAGGTACCATCAAAGGAAAGACAGCAAATTCTACCAGAGAGAAATTCAAAATGTGTACGTGGCAAAAAGCACCGGTGAGCAAATGGACCAAACATTGGCTGTCCTGTGTAGGTCCTCAGGGAAGCCTAGTCTCCTCTCTGAGCCCCCTTTCCCTTCTGGTGATATGGAGGTGCTCATACAGGAAGTCACAGGGTACGTGTGAAAATCGGGAGGCTGTGTACTAGAAACACTCTGGCGGGGAGTACAGCCTCCGTCTGCCCTGGGCTCCGTTTCAGGATGGGTCATGGAGCAGGGTGGTGTAGATGTGCAGAAAAGGGTGTTCTGTCCTGTCACCCCTCAAGATGGGGGCTGGGGAAAGGGCCTGAAACTTTAGTTGCTTTGTGTGTATAAATCTGCTTGAATAGATTTGTTAAATTTGTGTGATGTTTATTTAGCAACTATCATGAGAAAAGTATTCTGCCTATCATGTAAAGAGATAATGAAGAAGCCATGCAAGTGACGTAAATAACTCTTTAATTTTAATTTGTGCTGGAGCTTGAACCTAGAACCTAGAATCTTGTGCATGCTGAACAGGTACTCTGCTACTGAGGTACATTTTCTTCTCGTCCTCTTCCTCCTCCTCCTCCTCCTCCCATTTTTATTTATTATTTTTATTTTGTGTATGACTGTATTGCCTGCATGTAAGTGCACCCGTGTTGTGCAATGCCTGTGGAGGTCAGAAGAAGGTGTGGAATCCCCTGGAACTGGAGGAAGGATGATTGTTAGCTGCCATGTGGGCGCTGGGAATTGAACCCAGGTCTTCTGCAAGAGCAGCCAGTGCTCTTAACTGCTAAGCATCTCTCCAGTCCCTCATCACACTATTTTAAAGGAAGAAAGTAAGAAGTGTTTAGAACAGATTAAAAAATAATTATTTTGAGATGATTTAAGAACTAGAAAGCAATAGGGTCATTTCTATTGTTTCATATTATCTTTATGATTTCATCCTCTTGGGGAAGTACAGGCCATTTCTACACTTTGAGACACCCACAAACTTACAAAGGGAGAAATGTCAAAATAAGGTTAAAAATTTAATTCGAATCCACCATAAATTTGTGAAGCTTTTAAAGAAAATTGTATATAATCTAAAACAAGTAACTCATATGTCATGATTTCCACATGGACATTGACGTATGTTAGACATGTGTGTATATGCTAGAATATGTGCCTATCTATTGATTTATGGTCAATAAATTCCTTTAACTCAATACAGGGTGATAATGAGGAATTCTAAGTTAGCATTCC
This sequence comes from Nannospalax galili, assembly GCF_000622305.1. Taxonomy (NCBI): domain Eukaryota; kingdom Metazoa; phylum Chordata; class Mammalia; order Rodentia; family Spalacidae; genus Nannospalax; species Nannospalax galili. The sequence goes on along the minus strand of NW_008347513.1, from coordinate 42,749 downwards.
ACAGAGATCCTCGCGTGCCTATGTCTGTAGCTACACTGTCAATAACCAAATAAACAACTAGCTTAGATAGTCATTAACAGATACATGGAGAAAGGAAAGGGGATGCACACACGCAAATTTCCTCCAACTGTAAAGAAGAATGAGATTCTGACATTTACCGGGAAATGGATGCAACTGGATATCATGGTGTTAAGTGAAGCAAGTCAGATTCAAAAAATAAATACATGTTTGCTCCCATTCATGGACTCTAAAGTTAAATTTATATATTCACGTGGGCCGCCCAGATGGCTCAGAGGTTAAGGGTATCTGAGCCCAACCAACCCCTGGGAATTACTTTGTGGAGAGGGAGAATTGACTCACACAGGTTTTCCTCTGACGTCCACATGCTTGCTGGGACATGCATGGGTGTGCATGCGTGCACACACACAAATAAATGAATGAATGTAAAAGGTAAATTGATATGTGCAAATATATAAGAGTAGAAAGGGGCCAGGAGAGAGGAGGAAGAAGGAGGAGGTAGGGATGAACGAGAGGACAGTGGGACATGTGTGATAGGAAAGCTGAGAGGGGACTGTTTGGGAAAGGAAGGACAGGGCAAGGGGGATGGGCAGATGGGAAGGCACAGGTGCTGAATAAAGTATAATGACATATGTGCATGGAAATGTCACAAGGAAACCCATTACACTGTATGTTAGCTAAAAATATTAAAACTACAGGGTAATATAAATCAGGTTTTCTTGAGAGAGTTACAAGGTCCCTAGAAATTTACCTCAGGGGGCCAGAGAGATGACTCAGCAGTTGGGAGTGCTTGTTGTTCTTCCAGAGGATCAAGTTGGGTTCTCAGCTTCCATGTCCAGAGGCTTACAACTGCTTGTAACTCCAGCTCCGGGATATCCGACGTCCTCTTCTGGCTTCTGCATACATATGGCATGCGCAGAAACTCACACAGATACATACAAATAAATTATTTCAAAGTATTATGTGAACACAATGAAGAGCATCCTTTAATTTTGTTACAACATCCTTGGGAAGACATCACAAGCCTGCATATGATGGGGTGTGGGTGGGTGTCTTGGCCAGTGGCCTTCCTACCAGATGCTCTTGGTGATGGACTCCGGTATGCTCCCTGGAAGCTGTGATCCCTGTCACAATCCTGGCACTTTAGGAAAAGTATAGGGACTTAGTGGGAATTGCTGCTTCAGAAGCTTGCTGAAGCGCTTTACAACCGGTGTTTTGCAGGTCTGGTAGAAGCTCGAGATTTCACTTATTCTAGAAAGAGAAAGGAACCCTTCCTTACCTTTTCTGCATCCTTTGCATGGGTGGCTATCTTTTAATCAAGTATCCAGGGCAGAGCAGAGGAAGGCAGAAGATGTTGAGGGGCACATAGCAGGAGTGTTCAGGCTCAGTCTTCTTGGTTTGTTGCTATTCAGAGTGCTTAAGGATTGAGGGATTTAATAAAGCCCCAAAGACACAACATCAGCCCTGCAGTGCACTAATGGAAGTCAATTCCATCAGCAGCAGCAGCAGCTGGGCATTCCTAATTTCCCTAGAAATTAAGAGAAGCTCATCTGTTTTTAACTGCAAGGCTTCCCGCTAATCCCTAATCCACGTTTTAGTAATAAATTTAAAGGCACACTAACAGCAGAGGCATGGCCACCATCTTTGGACTTTGGGTGCCTTGATAGACCAGGCCAGCTGACCTCATCCAAGATACTGGCTGTTCCTGCTAGACCTCCTTCTCATCACAGTATAATTCACTACTGACAGAGAGAGAGCAGGGTAAAGCATTTAAATCCTCCTTAAATTGATGCAGCTTAGCAGGCTCAGCTTTGAAGCCCTTTGAGTCCCGAGGGCCTGGTTTTCCCATTTGAGATGGAACAATGCTCTGTTCACCCCACCGAAGTAGGTAATTAATTCTTGGTAGTGTGCTGGAGAGAAGTTGAAGTCAGGTTGCTTTCGTTCTCTCTCAGTCATTAAAAGACTCGGGTCTCTTTACTCGTGGGATCTTTAAGTAGTCTAGTGCACAAGATGTAAGAATAGCAGTAATCATAATAATAATCCTACTGTTATCTTGAATCTGAGAGTCACCCATCTATAAACTCCTGGGGATGTTTTCAACATAGGGCTAATCTGGTCATCATTCTTTTTGCCAGTGAAAGAGGGAAGCAGATTCAGAAATTCATTTCAATTACCAATTGCTGATTGTCCAGCACATGTTTGATTTTCCGTTAGGAATTCTGGATGGAAGATACAATAATCTAGAGTGTGGTTTTCATTTTCGAGCTCAAGATCTAAACATGGATTCAGGCATGTGTGTATGTAAAAGGGCTTGGAGGGTCTCTGAGCTAGACCCCTGGGCCCTTGGTTTCAATATTGCTTCGTCTATTCTCTCTCCCCCTCCCTGTCTTTTTCCCTCAACCATCATTTACTGAGTGTTCATATTATGTCACACCTGTAGGTCCGTGGACATGACTAACATGCTGCGCATGTTCTCTAGTTTACCGACTCACTTAGAGGCAGCAAGAGGCATAGGTAGGTGCAGCTACAGACAGAGATGAGTGTGTGGGGCCTGAAGCTGCGGACTTCAGCTTCTGCCCTTTCTTTCTGATTCTCAACCAAGATCCTTCCAGTGAGAAGACAGGGAGTAGCGGGGCCTGAGGGAGGGAATCCTTCCAGTAGTTCTTGATAAGCCACTTGGGTTTTTAGAATCTTTTCTCCCTCTTCTGCTTTTTTTGATGAATAACCATTATGGGTAGAAGTCTGTCCACCCTCAAATTCATATCAAAGGCCTGACCCCAGTACTTTATAACTCAACTGTATTTGAAGACAGGACTGTTAAGGAGGTAATTAAGGGTTGTTGTTGTAAACACAACCTTTACCTCAACGGGTGTAAGAGATGGTTTATTCTGTAGCCAAATATGAATGACCATGGCCCAGAAACAGTCTTAGGTGGTCTCAAATCCCATGTTCCAAGGTAGGAACAGTTTCGAGTTTTTATAGGAATAGAACAAAGAGAGTCATAAATCAAAACACTATAAATATTACTGTTGGAGACATTAGCAAAACAGGACATTAGCAAAGCAGGGTAAAGCATTTAAATCCCCCTTAAATTGATCTGAGGCCTGTTATAAGCCTCAGATGCTGTCTGATGACATTCCTAGCTTTTTGGTTGGTGGAAGCTAAGGATTTGTTGATACATTCCAAAGGATTTACACAATAGTCACAGGGTATTAGGTCCTATACAGAGGTGGATGGTAAGTGATCATTTGAAGGGGCTAAAGATAGCTTAAGATAGTTTTTGACTAGGCTCTGGACCTGCAGCATTACAATCTCTCCACAATCATTGATGTTCTGATCAGTTAATCAGCCTTTGCTGGCACAGCTTTTTTCTGGGAAATTTTGTTCTCAGGTTAAATGAGGTCATATACTTGGACCCTCATCCACTCATATGAAGGAGACACTGGAGGTATGCAGTGGGTGACCATGTGAGGACACAACAGCCATCCATGAGCCAATGACAGGGGCCTCAGAGACACAATCCTGGCACCTCTATCTCAGAGTTTTGGATTCTAGGCTTATGAGAAAATGAATCTGTTTTTTCTTTATTTTAAATTAATTTTTATAAATGTGTATGAGTGTTATGCCTGAATATGTAAGTGCACCTGTGTTGTGCAGTGCTTGAAGAGGCCAGAATAGAGTGTCAGATCCCCTAGAACTGTAGTTATGGACAGTTGTTAGCCACCATGGGGGTGCTAGAATTTGAACCTGGGTCCTCTGCAAGAGCAACTGGTGCTCTTAACTGCGGAGCCACCTCTCTAGGCCCTTGAATCTACTTTTTCAAGCTCCAGCTGTGGCAGCTCATTCATGGACTGTTCCATGCCAGAGAAGCTGGGTCTCTTATGGGATCTTGTCCAGGAAGTTCTGAGATTCAGAAGGCAATGTAGCTCAAAGCTAAGCATGGAGTAACTTTCCAGAGGTTGGGAAATGGAGCACTGGGGGTGAGTTGTTCATTTTGGACACATTCATCCGTAACGGGCTTGAAAGAGGATTGATGACAGGAACTAGGCACGTTAAAAGTCAGTACTGGTGAGAAAAGGTTATTTGGAGACATGGGGAATATAAGACTCTAAGGAAACCAATGACTTGCAGACAAAGGATGTGGTAGTGACACACCAGTTTTTATTAAATCAAGGTGTAATTATTTTTGTTTTTTTGAGACAGCATTTCATTTAGCTCAGGCTGTCTTTGACCTCACTGTGCAGTTGAGGATGACCCTGAACTGTGTGGCTCAAGTGCTCGGATTGTACGTGTACAGCTCTATGATTGGCTTAAAGTCCACTTCTGCAATCTGGCTTCTTTATGGTTTGATCTTAGCTGACATTTCCAGATGAATTTCTTACTGCTCTCCAGTTGGGTATCTATGCTGTGATGTAACTGAACTTCCCCTTGGAAACAGTTTTTTTTTTTTTCCCTTGGCCTTTTTTGAGACAGGGTCTTCCTATAGCCCCAGCTACTATGTAGATCAGGCTTGCCGAGAATGGGAATTTATTAACCCTGGAGTACGTGAATTTGACATATTCGTATAGCCATGAGTTATTCACAACTATTCTCAGCAGCACAGATGAATAGTGCTGTGTGACAGAGGCTGGCTCGAAAAAGCATATCCTAAGAAATGCTACTATGTAAAGCTCTAGACCCACAGGCTGTCAAATGTCAGCACACATGAACTCAAGGTAGATGCAACTAAGGGCAGAAACCCCTTGGATATGACCCCATTCATGCAACATTCTGGAACTGATGGCAAAAAGGTGGCTAAAGGGTGTGGCTCATTGGCCCATATGCCATCTCCAGCACCAAAAATAGATAAAATTATGTGTGTCATGATGAAAATCAGACAATAGTTGCCAGGGGGCCTGGGTGGGGGACATTATCTGGGAACTTTCTAGGATGCTAGCCATGTTCTATATACTTTAAGGAGTTTTAACTACACAAGGACACGCATTTAACAAAAGTGTTTAAACAGTATTTTTGAGATCTGTGTATTTTACTGCATGAAAATATCTCAATTTTAGAAATCTTAAAAAAAAACAAACAAAAAAAACAAAAAAAACCAAAAAAAAACAAAAAACACCCGGGTGTGGTGGCAC
>NW_008347513.1:12367-37537 GCF_000622305.1 Nannospalax galili | reverse complement strand
TTCAATTCTATTATTCTATTCTATTCTTTCTATTCTATTCTATTCTATTCATTCTATTCTATTCTGTTCTTTCTATTCTATTCTTTTCTATTCTATTCTTTCTATTCTATTCTATTCTTTCTATTCTATTCTAGTCATTCTATTGTATTCTATTCTAGCTTTTCAGGTCTTTTTTGAGACAGGGTCTTCCTATAGCCCCAGCTAACTAGAACTCACTATGTAGACCAGGCTGGCCTTGAACTCACTTGCCTCTGCCTCCCAAGTGCTGGGATTAAAGGTGTGTGCCACCACACCATCTTGAAAACAGTTTTACTTCTAAACTTTTCACTTCTTCTAGAGGGAAGCCTCTTGGAGGAAATCTTTATCCCAAGCCTCGGCTCTCTATTTACCCAAATCCATTTTATTATTCAGGACCTGTGCTAGTTCCAAGAATTCCTTCTTTCTCTGTATCTGTCTTTTTTTGTCTCTTTTGAGACAGGGTCTCAGGTAGTCCAGCTTGCCTTGAACTTGCTATGTCACTGAAGATCACCCTATGCTTTTGATCCTCCTGCTTCAACCTCCCAAGTGTTGGAATGATGTATGTCACACACCCAGTTCATGCAGTACCGAGGATTGAACCCAGGTCCCCGTGATGCACTCTACCAACTGAACCACATCCCCAGTTCCCCTTTCTTTTGAAAATTTATTGCACCTAATTTAAATCTTTTAAGTTTGTAGGAGAGTTTTCCTTTCATGTTCTGTACCTTAACAGGCCACAGGTGCATCAAAAACAAGGGATCTCCCTCTGATCACTTTGTGTCCTTTATGAATTCCTTACAGATGGATAGGTGGACACTGAAAGAAATATTTAGTAAATAAATGCATAATGTCATAAACTGAAAAATTTGAATTTTGGATATTAATGGCCATTTTTTCCATTTTCATGTATTTGGTATGTGCACGTGTGTATGTGTGTATGCATGTGTATGCATGTTTACATGTAAGTGGACACATGTGTGTATGTGTGTGTGTGCACATGCACACATGTACATATGTGGAGGCCTGAGGTTGATGTTGGGAATTGATCTTTTGCCTTATTTATTGAGGCAGGGTCTCTCAAGCCCAGAGTTCACTGATATTGCTAGTTGACAGGATCCCCTGTCTCTCCCTCTGAGGCTAGAATTACAGGATGGCTACTACACCCACCTGGCATTTATGTGGGTTCTCCAAACTCTGGGCCCCATGCTTGCATAACAAGTGCTATAACCACTGAGTCATCTCCTTGGCTCTTTAATGGCCATTGTCTTAAACATTTGATTATTCTGATGGATCTCACCTTTCTCCTAAAACCAGTTCTTGTCTCATAATGCCTTTTTCATATCAATTCCTATTTACCCGGCTCCTCTGACCATTCCTTCTTTGTCCACTGTATATAGTTTGCTTTTATATCTTGTTAGCTTTTCATTTAATAGCATCTTCGTCTGTACTCCGATTGTCTGGGTTTTCTGGTAGCCTGCTCGGTGACCCACTTGACCTTGCTCTCTGCTGTCTCTTCTACCACCCCAACAGCCCAGACTCACTTTCCCAGCATGTAACAGTAACAGAAACTATTATTTGGTGAGCACTTGTGAAACACGAGTGTCCTAGTTACTTTCTATGGCTATGATAAAGACCATGACCAAAACCAGCTTGTGGAGGAAATGGTTTATCTTACATCTCCCAGGTCACAGCTTATCACTGAGGGAAGTCAGAAAAAGAACTCAGAGCAAGAACCTGGAGGCAAGAGCTGAAGTACAGACTGTGGAGGACCACCGCTTACTGGCTTTCTCTTCCTGGCCTGTGTTCAGTCTTCTTTCTTATATAACCCAGGCCCACCTGCCCAGGGTTGGCACTGCCCACAGGGGCCTGGGGCTTCCCACATCACTCAACCAAGAAAATTCTCCATAGGCTCAGTCCATAGAGGAAATTCCTTAATTGAGTTTCCCTCTTCCCAGGTGTGTCAGGTTGACAACTATCTAGCACAACTATGCACTGTTTTTACACACTATATTTGTCTTTATCTTTCCTACAAACCTAGGGTTGGGGTTAATATTTGTGTCCCCTCTCCTCATTCATTTACACTCTGATCCCCAATCTGATATTATCTGGAGAGAAGGCATACTGAGAAGTGATGAAATTTAAAGTCGTAGGGGAGGGCTTTGATCAAACAGTACTAGTTTCCTTTTAAAAAGAGACATCAGAGTCCTCGCTTTCTCTATGATTCATTTTCTCACAATTCTGGAGCCCAAAATTCTGAGCTGGAGGTGCCAGAAGGGTTGGTGTCTTCTGAGGCCTCTGTCATTAGCTTACAGATAGCTACCATGTCCTCACATGGTCACCCACTGTGTACCTCCAGTGTCTCCTCAATATGGGTGGTCTAGGGTCCAAGTGCATGACCTCATTTAACCTGGGAACAAAATTTCCCAGAAAGAAGCTGTGCCAGCGAAAGCTGATTAACTGATCAGAGCATCAATGATTGTGGAGATATTGGAATGCTGCAGGTCCAGAGCCTAGTTAAAAGCTATCTTAAGCTCTATTTAGTTCCTTCAAATGGTCACTTATTATGACCTAATATCCTGTGACTATTATGTAAATCATTTGGGATGTATGAACAGATCCAATTCAAAGCTAAAAATGTCATCAGATGACAGCTGAGGCCCATAACAGGGCTCCCGTTTTGCTAACGATATCTCCACCAGTGTATTTAAAACACGTTTTGATTTATGACTCTTTGTTCTATTCCTATAAAACTCCATGAAATGTGGGCTTCAAAAGCCATGTCCATGAGGACAAAGGGTTATGAACTAGAGCTGGGAACTGAAGTTGGAAGTACCTACTACATGTATATTTGGAAAACCATTTGGCTCTCTTGAATCTATTTCAGAAATTTGTTAAATTCCCAAGTGTAAAGTGAGCTAATGCACTCAATGTACAGCCATGATGTCCGTGAAGTAAAAGTTCCCCTTCATCAACACACTTTGCTGTTCTTTGCCCAGATGTATCATAAGGAATGACAATATGTAAGATCAAGAGGATGTGCTGTCATCGCTCGAGTAACCTGGAATATTATGTACACAGCTCTTTGCTGAGGCCATATAGGGTTGGCCCCAATTGTGTAAGAGTGAAGAGTGAACAGATTATGGTATAAATTCAGTCAAATTAAAAGGGATTCTTATCTAGACTCTACAAAAAGATGTAACATTTATGTAATCTCCATCACACTCCGAGTGGCATGAGATGTTAAAGTCTAATTAACCTTTAATGTACTCATATGGATATTATTATATCAGTTTTTAGCAGATCAGGGTGAAGGAAGGAGGGCTAATGTCTGGCCTGAGGCTGTTGAGTGAGAGGCGTGGGCAAGATTCCTATGTAACTTTCTATGTAACTATGCAACTTTTTGCAGGTCTTTTCTGGATTTGTCTTTTCTGATCTTTCTCTGGCCACACAGATGAGACTTCCACAAAGCTCTATAGTTATAAAGTAGAACATGGTGAAGTCTGATCATGTCAATAGATCTGAAGATTTAGAAACATTCAAAGATGATAGACTGATCTATAAGGGTAACCAAAGGGAGGTAAGAATGTCCAAGAAGCGCCATCACGCATGCGTAGTGGCAGCCAGCACCACGGACAGCTCTGGAGGAGTGCCCCGACTCCCCAAAAAGTAGGTCTGAAGCTGGTGTGTGCGTGCGTGCGTGTGGGCGCGCTTGTGTTTTCTACCACCTTGGACCACTCAAGAATTATTAACAGCTCCGTCATTTCCCTCCTACCGTCCTCCCTCCCTCCCCCTCTTTTTCTTCCTTCTTTCATAGTATCTCCTGCAGACACAGGCCATTCCTACGAAAGGACTAACAGAATTGGGGTTTTATTTCCAGTTGCTTCAGAGCCATGAAATATGAAGACAAAACATCTTCCCGATGCTTTTTTTGGAGCATCTAGGATGAGTTTTTAGTCTCACAGCACAATGAGTATAGAAAGGTGGGCTTACTTGAATCCCCATTTCAATCCCAGCTTACACTCTCCCCTCCTTCTCTGATTGATTCATTCACTCCCGGGAAGCAAATAGTTTGAGTATGAAATATTTGACTAGAGCTCTAGAAATAAATAATGGCTTACAATCTTGTGAGTTGTATAATGACAAATTAATGAAAAAGAACACCAAGAGGCATGAAGTGAGGGCTTGCTACTTGACAGGCACTGGGTTGATTAGATCATAGATAGCTATTAATCATACTTTTGATGATTCTGTGAAATACTTATTATTTCCAGTATGCAGACTTAGAAACTGATGTGTGTGTGTGTGTGTGTGTGTGTGTGTGTGAGAGAGAGAGAGAGAGAGAGAGAGAGAGAGAGAGAGAGAGAGACTTTATCATTACAAAGTTAATACATGGCAAAGAGGATAAGACATGAAAATAATAAATGAAGGGACACAGAAGAGAGGGCCACACTCTGAACCAGAAGCTCACCACAAGGAAGATGGGGTCAGGACTCAAGATAACACCTGCCCTTGGTCATGAAGGATGGGTAGAATTTGAACAGTTAGAAAGCAAGCATTTCAGCTGTGTCATAGGTGTGTATTACTTTTGACCTCCCACCCTCTATTATTTGTTCTATTAATACACTACACTGATTAACTTTAAGGGAAATTATTTTCTTCCATTGGATAAGGTTGGATAGGTGATCTAGAAAGATGATCTGACCTTCTCTAGTCAAAGCCAGGCCAGTTAGATAGAGCAGAGGAACTGGAATCTGAGCAGCATGGGGAGCAGGAAATAAAAGACAGGAAACCAGGCTTCCCCTATTCACTCAGCTCTGTGACTCTAAGACCTTCTTGTATTGACCTCTGGTTCCTGTCCTGGCTAGACTTATCAATTTTTGTGAACTTTCACAATCTCTCTAGCACACCCCTTTTCTTTACAGTAGCCAGAGTCAGTTTTGAGCCTTGCAATGATGAACGCGAAGTTTCAGGAGAAAGACCATGGGTCGACTATGCTGCATTCTGCTAGGTCTGCCCTACTGTTAGCAGTGTGTACATGAAGGAAAGAAATAAGGGGTACACCTGGAATGGTAATTCAGGGCAAGGATGTGGAAGATCAAATGCTAGCTTTGAGAGATTGAACTTCACCTGGTAAAAGTTGGAGACTTCATGAAACACTTAAGCTAGGTGAAATGTTGGGTCTTTCCTCCAAGATTAACCGGGCAGCAATACGGTTATAAAAACTGGAGAACATGGCTATGGTAGCATATTAGTTACTGTCCTCATTGTTGTGACCAGAAACAACTTAAGGGGGGAAAGGACTTATCTTGGCTTACAGTTGAAGTGATACAGCCCATCAGGGTGGGAAAATCATGATGCAGAGAGCTCCATGGTGGCAGAAGTGTGCAGCTGGGACTTCTCACCTCTCCATACCTTGGCAGAACAGGAAGCAGGGAGAGACCAGGAAGTGGAGATGGTCTATTAAACCTCAATGCCTGCTCCCCCATCCCCAGTGACCCACTTCCTCCAGTGGAACTCTACCTCCTGAAGGTTCCACAACCTTCCAGAACTGTACGGATTGGAGACCAATGAGCACATGAGCCTGTAGGGCAGGGAGCATTTCACGTTTACCTCAGAACAAGGGGATAGGGAGGCCAGATAGGAAGCTGTGATAGTGGTCTAGGTAAGAGGTCAAGGAGGCTGAGATCAGCTGTGTGGAAATGGTAGTGATGAAGTGCATGATGACAGGACTACTTGTTCTTCCGGATGGGAGCCAAGGGCAGAGAATGCTGATCTGGAGCAGAGCTGGGAGGGAGCACATCCCACAGGCAAAGAGAACTGATGAATTCTGCTGCATTGCATCTTAGGCACTCCAAAGAAGGAGGTTTGGGCTCATAAAGAGAGATGCAGCAACTCATTCTGGAAAGCAAATCAGTTGGATTTGGACCAAATTAATATCTTGAGCTGTCGATGCTGAAACATCAACCACTCCCTTGACAAATAGTTTTTGGTTGAGGCAGCAGGCAAAAAAAAAGTTCCCTTTTGGGAGATTTGGTATAATCTGTGGTTCCTGCTCCTGAAAAAAATAAAATTACAAGCCCCATTTTTTTTAGTAGTTCATAAAAAGTTGCAAAAGGGAAAACATTATTGAGCCATAAAAGGTGTGTTTATGTGTATTCATAAGAAGTGGCTAGAGGCCAACTCCCATAAATGCGATAGGCTTCTATCTCAGTACCAAACAATTACAAGAACCCTGGAGACTCCTATTTTATTGGAAAATGTAATAGAGGCAGATTCTGAAACACTTCCAGGCTAATCAACTGGATACAGACTGAACTGGGGAGCCTGGCCCTTTAAGGGTTGACAGTAAGCAAAACGGTAAAACGTATAGCAAAAAACGTCTTTGGAGGCAAATTCTCTCTATCCTCTGCCCTGGTTTGGTGGATACCTGCGTCTCCATGTGCCCCCTTTTGGCCAGCATCGTTGGCTCCCAGGCCATTTCAGTTGCCAACATCCACTATTTGCCAGCTTTGGAGATACAACCTCCTTATTGATATTTTGCTGTCCAACCACTGTGGCAAATGGGTTTCCACTAGACCCTTGATAACCAAAGATGTAAGTCTTCCTTATAGAAAGCAAGATGGTATCCTATTCAACTGGCTATGATGGTGTTTTCAGTTCTTGGAGTCCCATAGGGAAGTGGAGGCATTTAAGAGTTAGGTGGGTGAAACTTTATGTCCCATGAAATTATGTAACAGAGGCACCTTCTCATTTCACCTAGGAGTGAGACCAGCTGTTTCTTCCACAGTAAGCATACAGAGGGGGCTATTTCCTCCAGGCTTGACAGGACCCTGCCATTAGGAAGCAGGGCTGCTGTAGTGACCTGCAGATGGCCTTGGACCATATTTGTGGCAACAAAGTAAGAAAAATACAGCATTAGCTAGGTCTACAGTAATGGGAGTAGGGCCATTAACACTCCCTAGCAGAAAGAGGGAAGGAAGGACCACAAGACCCTTATATGGAATGTTGCCCATCACTCCCTCTGTCTTTCAACTCTGTGATCTTGGGGAGGGGTACGCTTGAGTACATATATAAGGGCGAAAGGTTGAATGGAGGTTGGGACTCATCAGTGGTCATCTGCCCATGAGTCACCCCAATGAACTCATTGGTTCATCAGGTTAAACTTGGGTGGAGTCTTTTCTTTGGTCTCTTGGTTCTCTCTCTTTTTGCAATGAGTAGACGTTTCCCCAGGAAAAGTCACACTGAGACATATAAGGGCCTTAGATTCCTGATATTTCACCTTGTAATCATTTGACTCATTGGTTTCTACCATACAGAAACATTCTGATAAAACAGGCCTTAAAGTCCTATTGAAGGCAGAATCTACCATCTACCAGGAAGGAAATGCCTCAAACACTAAACTTTCTTTCTTTTTTGGTCGTTAAGCATATTTCTCTAATTCTGAGACAAATTTATATACATGTAGTAACTTACAGCAATATAAGCTTATTATCTGATGGTTATGGAGGTTGGACCTGGGCTAACAGTAAGGACTGGCTGAGCTGTGCTCCTTTTTGGAGGCCTTTTGTAGCTCCAAGAGGCTGCTTACTTTGCTTAGCTGGAGACCCCTTCCATTGTCAAAGACTGCAATGACTAATAGGGTCTGATGCAGCATCAGTTTGGTGATAATTTCTGTTTTCTGCTTCTACTTTTAAGACAGTTGTGATTACACTGAACCCTCCCCCCCATAGTCTGTGGAGGCTTGAATGAAGTGTCCCTTATAGTCTTTAAGCATTTGAGCATATAGCCAGTTGGTGGCGCTGTTTTGGGATGGTCATGGAATGCATAGGAGGTGTGGCCATGCTGGAAGAAGCACGTCAGTGGTGGTGGGCTTTGAGTTTGTAGCCTGGTCCCCTTTACTGGTTTCTGTGTCTCTACTTCCTGTGCCTGCTTGAAGATGTGAGCTCTCAGCTTTCTGTTCTGGCTGCCTCCTGCCATGCCTCCTCACCATGATGCGCTCTTATCCCTCTGGAACTGTGAGCCAAATAAACTCTTCCTTCTGTAAGTTGCCTTGTTCATGGCAACATTCACAACAGAAAGGTAACTAATACAGAAGTTGGTATGAGGAGTGGGCTGCTGTTGTGAAGAATCAGACCATGTGAGTTTGGGGAGGAATGTGGAAGACTTTGTAAGTCTGGACTAGAAAAGTAGTTGAATCCTGTAAGCAGAGCTTATTGGGCCATTGTAGTAGAGGACCAGCTCAAGATGGAAACAAGGACTTGGACAGCAACTGGGATATTTTGGACTAATTTCTTTGGAAGGGGACATTTCAAGACAGCTCGATGCTGAATTGGAAGCTTGGTTATTAATGGGGAATTTTATGTAGATCTATGAAAAGGAACAAGTGGAAATACAAAGTGTACAGTTTGGAGAGAGAGCACCAGGCAGCTCAGCAGTGTCAGGCACTGGGGAAGGAGAGGCTCTTTGATAAGGAGATTAGAGCCATTAAGGAGAAGCCTGATCTGGATCTGTACTTGAATAATGGAAAAAGTGCCCCCAGGGCAAGACCTCACCCAGGTAAGCTCCCAACTTGTGAAAGGAAAAGGTCTAGGGAATTTTCTGCTCCTAGAAAACCACAACATACAAAGCAGCTACAGCTGTGATCCAAGGGAACCACGGTCCATCCCAAGCTGGCAGCCTAACTTGGCAGTGTTGTTCTCATGGTGTTGGCTTTAGAGGCATGAAAGATGCACGAGTGAGGGGGTCGTCGGTTCTTCCTCCATGATTTCAGAGAGCTGACAAGGCCAGGGCCCTTATGGTAGGGGAATCCCTGTGGGATGAAGGTCCTGGGAGGCTGAGTCCCCAAGGAGGACATTGCACAGAGCTGACCAGGTGAAGCCTAGTTGGCAATGGAGACCCCAAGGTGCTGGAGATGTCAGAGGCATGAGGCATCTTCCAAGAAGAGCTGCATACAGGGAGTGGTACCAGGAGTGGGCAGCAAAGCTGGAGGGACTGAGCCATCCAAGTCCTTGGGAACTAAAGTCCCAGATATAGGACATGGAGCTACAGGATATGGCGCTTGCCTTGCTGAGTTTTGGTCTTGCTTTTGTCTGCTCTTTCTTCAATAGGTCTCCATTCCTCCCTTTTGAAATGGGAATGTGTGTTCTCTGCAGTTGTATATTGGTAGTATGTAATTTGTGTTTTTGATTTTGCAGGGTCTTATGGTTAAGAGAGTGCCTTGACTCCCAGATACTGGACTTTTAAATAGTGTTGAGACCATTAAAGACTATGGCAACTTTTAAGGTTGGACTAATGCATTTTGCATAATGATATGGTCATGGGCCTATGAGGGAGTGGAATGCAGTGGTTTGAATGTGCTGTCCCCAATAGGCTCCAAGTATTTGAACACTTGGTCAGTTGGTGGTACTGTTTTGGGAATGTCATGGCATGTGAAGGAGGTGTGGCCATGCTGGAAGAAGCTTGTCAGTAGGGGTGGACTTTGAGGCTTCATAGCCTTGTCCCATTTCCAGTTTCTGTCTCTGTTTCCTATGTCTGCTTGAAGAAATGAGCTCTCAGTTTTCTGCTCTGGCTGCCTCCTGCGATGACCGACTCCCTCTGGAACTGTAAGCCCAATAAACTCTTCTTCTATAAGTTGCCTTGGTCATGGTGTTTTATCACAGCAACCGAAAAGCAACTAATACGCCTTCTAATTACCAACCTTAATTTCCCTGCAACTTTAGTTCACTGCTTCCATACACATAACGTATTTGCAAGTTCTAGGAATCAAGACTTGGACATCTTTGAGGAGCTCTTACTCTGCTTGTCATATAGGGACTATTAAAAAGGTCTTCCCCTTTCTCTTTGGTTTTCTGATATTCTTAAAATCTTTAGATTTTTTAAAAAACATGTTATTCGAATCAGTTCATAGTCTTCAAGGTGGCAAATAGTTCTTTTCTTTTAAAAGAAATGACCTCAGGATATAAGGCTCTGTATTAGTAGCAACCAAGGCCACAAAGAAGGCTTTACAGCTTTAAAAATTTTTGCACACAAACTGAGGGGCTGAGACACAAATGTACAAAGAACAGAGGAGCCGGGCATGGTGGCGCACGCCTGTAGTCCCAGCACTTGGGAGGCAGAGGCAGGTGGATCTCTGTGAGTTCGAGCACTGATGTTGATGGTCACATAGTGTTTCTGCATATCAGTGGATCAGCCCCTTATGTAAGTAGTCCTCTGGTTTGGGATTATAGGTTGTATTTAGATTTTTGAATCTCCTTCTCCCTAATCCTTCAGAAAAGTACTCAGCTAGCCCTGCCTGGACCACCACAGATATTATTTTGTGTCTCAGGGTATGGGGGTTGCAAATGAAGACCTGGACAGGCCCAGAGGCAGCCAACTAAAACCTGGGCAGGATAAAAAAAAAAAAAAAAATAAAAATAAAACAAAACAAAAAAAAACAAAGAACAGAGGAGCGTAGGGTTGATAGATGTCAGGGATGGGTCGACCTATGGGAGTTCAGACAAGGGGGCACTTCTCTGAATCCCATTGGCTAGGTGTGTCCTGTCCAGTGGGTATTTTGATAGGGTTTCATGGGAGCAAGTCTTTCCCATCACTGCAGGTATCCACCAGCCCTGCAGGTGAGGGAAAATAAATGCTAAGTATCGTCATCAGCTGGTCCAGGACAGCTGTAACTCACACTGTTCCTTTTATATTACCTAACGCTGGACAGATTTCTCTTTTCCTTCTAAAGCAACCAGTTCCTCCAGACAAGTAACATTATTCAGCAGAAAGCTGGGAACAAGAGTTCAGCTCCCTGGCACAGCAGCCATGGTAAACAGGGAGAGAGAATCACTTCATACATTGGAAGGATCCAGGTAGGAAGGATTTACTCAAACCCATTGTCTGTTCTACGGAGACCACTAGGAAGAAGTAAACAGCAGCTATGAATGATTTCCTCCAAATGTCTTGGTGTCTTTTCAGCTGCCTTAACCGATGAGCATCTTTTGAGACCAGACACACTCAGAAGGCGATGGCTGTAAAGGGATACAGTGAACATAAGTGTCTTTGTGAGCAGTGCATGGAGACTCTTTCAAGTGGAGTTTTGTGTATGCCTTCATTATGTGTGGGAATAATCTACTGGTCACACCAGAAGTGTGCTGCAATGACTGGGGGGGGCATTCTCACTTTATTCAGCCTTATAAAGAACAGTAGGCGAGGGGTTGCCCTGTGAGTCATACCTGCAGTGAATACAGGGAGGCTGGATATTGGACTGATGGGAAACATGGGTTCAACAGGTCAGGTTACTGGCCCCTGGCTTCCTTGAGTTCATTGTAGCATTGTCTCTGAGAGTACGTGGATGATGCTTGAATCTGAACTGATTTCCTTCCTTGTTCAGAGTGGCAATGAACTGGCTGTGTTATCGAGACTGTGGACATAAAAGGACTAACATCTTTTTCTATATGGAGCAATGCTGCCTGCTGTTATATTGTCAAAGAAAAATTAAGAGACTATAATTTTTTTTTGATACTGGATCTCTCATATTCCAAGCTGTCCTTCAACTCACTGGGTAGCTGAGCATGACCTTGAACTCCTGTCTCTACCTCCTGAGTGCTAGGATTACAGACATGTACCACCACAGTCAGTTTTTGTCATGCTGAGGATGGAACCTAGAGACTTGTGTATGCTAGGAAAGCACGCTATCAACCAAACCAATTCCTTAGCCTTAGATGGGACTTGGTTTTGTCATACAAAAGCAGGCCTATAATTTTAGACCTGCTTGGAGTGGAGGAGATTTGATGGTTACCATTCTTCCCTTTAAAGAACACATTCCTTTAATAGCCTGGACAGATCTAGCCTCTGTTTGAACATTTCATAGAAGGAGAACTTACAACTTTATTAGTAGATTTGGGGTCACCCTAGAAAGGGTTTATTTGGCTCACAGTTCAGTGAAACCTAGACAGTAAATATCACAGGCTTTGTAGTTCTCAGGCCTTCAACTGTATGTAGCTTTTCCACTCTGCCCTTGTGGTGTGAAAGCAAAAAGCTATGGAATATAAACATAAAATGTAAATAAAAGACTGGCTGTGTGATGGTTTACACTGATGGAAAACTTGATGGGATTTAGGATCGCAATAGACACAAATCTTTGAGCATGTCTATAAGGGAATTTTAGATTAGGTTCATTGAGGTGAGAAGACTCATCCTAAATGTGGGTGGCATCATCCCATGGGCTCAGGTCCTAGACTAAATATAAAAGAGAAATCAGGCTGAGAACCTCTTTGTTTCTTGACTACAGTTACATTGTGACCACTGTCTCACATTCCTGATGCCATGCCTTCCATCGTGGTAGACTGTCCCATCACACTGTGGGCAAAATAAGACCCTTCTTCCTTAAGTGGCTTTTGTTAGGAATTTTGTCACAGTAATAAGAAAAGTCACTAAGACGCTGTGTCACAACAAAACTTGATTTACAAAAACAGGTAATGTCTAGATTTTTGCCTTTCCCCCGGATAGACTGTTCATGTGTGGTTTGGCCCTGGTTGTTCGATGTTCTACCACAACCCAAGGTCTACCTCCTCTTTATATGTCAAAATCCTTCGTATCTTTTGTCATACATGCATTAGCTTAAAAATATTTGATTGATTGCATACAACTTACCCTCTGTTTCTAAATTATTCACAGCATATGCATGCTCCATTGTGCACTGTCTTGTTCTAAAGATAATATGATTAATTGACTGTCTTATTCGCTTACCCATTTATCAATCATTGATTAAACCTTTGAGTGGGTGCTAGGGATAGAGAAATAAACATAGCCTTTGCTTACTAAGAGTTCATGGTCTTGTGAAAGTTGATAAGTAAAAAGAGGAAAAAGACATGAGATATTCACAGGGGTTTCCAGGGAGTGGACAGTGGGGAGTGTGAGGAGGCTCTTGCAGGTAAGCTGCACTTTTCCTCAGTTTTGAGATTTGTTCACTGTATTAACTAATTTCCTTGTGCTGTGACAAAAAAACATCTGACAGAAGAAACATAGAAGGAAGGATTTATTTTGGCTCACAGTTTGAGGGGACACATACAGTCTATCATGGTGGGAGAAACATGAGGTGACTGGTCACGTGTGTCCATAGTCAGGGAGGGAGGAAGGGATGTTCTCACTGACATGCCCAGGGGTATGCCTCTGAGATGATCCCAATTCCAATTAAGTGACAATAAAAATTACCCATCACATTCACACAGAAATTGGCAGTGAATTTTGGAAATTTTATGTGAAAAGATATGCTACCTCTTGTTTTTTGTGTGTGTGGGGGTAGATACTGCAGTTGTGCATTTCAGGATGTACAAGGAATTTAGTAGAACTGTGAAACTGGGGTGAGTATTCTTAAGAATGTTGGTTGAGGTGATTCTGAAGATCTCCAGGAATCTCACCTGCCATCTTCAAGTCAAAGAGAATCAATCGAAGTATTGCCCTATGCTGCTAAAGCCTGAAGTTTTCCAGCAGAAAGCTCTCTGAATTGTTGTAAAATGGTCTGTCTTGTGAGTAGGATAGCCTAACCCAGAGCCACACTCTCTGGCTTGTGAAACAACTGTGAATTTGAACAACAGTGCCAGAACTTTGCATCCATATCCAGCATATAAATTTGTGGGTATAAATTGTGTGTTTCCTGGTTCATAGATTTAAAAAATTAGTTGGCAACAACTCTATGTATTCAGTTGATAACCAACAAAATAAATGAGAGAACCAAGATTTGCCATATGTCCTGGCTAAATTTAAAAAAAAGGTGCACACACATTTGTCACGAGTGTATACGGAAGGGATGTCTACCTTTATTTCTCTTCACTTTATTGTTTTTGAGACAAGGTCTCTCACCGACTCTGGGACCTCTGTTTCAGCAAGACCAGCTTACCAGCAAACCCCAAGGATTGTCCTTCTCCAGTTCTCTCCAGTGATGAAGTTAGAAGAGCACACCACACAACTAGCTTTTTATGTGGGTGCTGGGGACTCAAACCCAGTTCGTGTTTGCATGGCAAGCACTTTACTGACAGCCATCTCCCACCTTTTTATGAGACAGTGTTTTACTTAATAGCTCAGGCTGGTCTGAAACTCTGTGTAGCCCAGGCTGGCCTTGAATTTATGGGTAAGCCTTCTGCTTCAGTCTCCTGAGTGATGGGATTACAGGCAGGAGCTATATGCCTGACCAAACTGTTGTATACTCTTTAGTTGTTTGATTACAACTAATGCTGAATGGTGCAGGAAGCAATCAACCAAGATCATAGAGAGCTGTTTTATGTAGAGCTATACTACCTGATACCACCACCAACAGACCTGCATGACTATTGGGAGAGTGCAATATGAGTAGTCAAAATTAAAATGTGCTTTAAGTGGAAAAATATATAGAATGATGAATATTTAATATTGTGAAAAGGTAAAAAATTAATACTTTTAAGATCAGATGCATTTTGAAATTACTTTGAATAGTCTAAGTTAATGAAATATATTACTAAATTTAATTTCACTTTTGTTTCTTGAGACAAGTCTCTCATGTTGCTTGGGCTGGCCTCAAACTCATTGTGTAGTCAAGAACGACTTTGAACTTCTGATCCTTCTGTCTTTATCTCCCGAGTGCTGGGTTACAGGTGTGCACCAGCATGCTCAGTTTATGTGATGTTGGAGATTGAACCCAGGAACTCCTGCATGCTAGGCGTGATGGTTACTATTAATTGTCAACCTGGAAAAAATCGTCAACTTGACAGAATATAGAATCTAGACTCACCTGAATCTGGACATGCCTATGGGGGATGATCTTGATGGTGTTAAGTGAGGTGGGATGAGCTGCCACTGTTCGGGGCCGGGGGTGGGGGGCTCCATTCCCAGCTGGGATCCTGGACTGCTGAAACAGGAGCATGCATTTATTATCCTTTCTTCCTGACTGTGGATGTGACATGACCAGCTGCGTCGAGCTTCCGCTGCCTCGACTTCCCCGCCGTGTTAGATGGTACCTTGAGCTGTGAACCCAAACAAACCTTTTCTTCCTTAAACTGATTTTGTCAGCATTTTATCACAGCAATGGGAAAGAAACCAAGATACTATGCAAGCACAACTGAGCTACATCCCCAGCACCCATCTTTTAACTTTTTAATGAAGTTACAAGAGAATTTAGATGTATGTGGCTTGCCTATGTGACATGTGCTTTTATGGGATAGCATCAGTACAGAGGCGAAACTTCCTTTAGGAATGATTTATATTACTTCTCCATCTTGGAATTCTTCCTGATACTCCTGTATTAGATACCAGGTTCTATTACTGGAGCATATATTTTCATTTTGTGGCTAGAAGATAAGAATCCCATGCAATTTCATGGCTGGAACAGCAACCAACTCCTTGAGATATTGCTCTGTTTCACAACCTCATGGCCCAACTGCACTGCAGGAGGCCATGTTGACCCAAGAAGGCAGATGCCATGTGCTCATCCAGTTCCTGTAGCATAGCCACACTATTAAGGACTCTGTGCTTTGATATCCTGCCTCATCCCCCCACCTTTCTGCCCCCTTCCCTGAAAGCTTTTACTGCCCTGGCACAGGCATTTATTACTAATCAGGGTAGGCCTCAGCCAGCCTGGAATATTCAAGTTGGGTTTGATTACTTGTGAAATTAAGGGAGATAACGGCTTGAAAAAAAGCCTGGTAACCAAGTTAATTGCCACTTTCGTGGTTAATCTATCATCAGTGAATGCTTGTGGACTAGATGAATGAGTGAATGAAAGAGTTCACCTATGATCTGAGGTTAGTAGTGTTTATAGACCTGGATGACAAGGTATTTTTTTAAGTGTTGCTTGAGGCTGGAGAGATAGCTCAGTGGTTAGGAGCACCTGCTGCTCTTACAGAGAACCAGAGTTTGGTTCCTAGGACCCATGTCCAGTGGTTCACAGCTACCTATAATTCCAGCTTTGGGGGATCTGACAGCTCCTTCCTCTGGACTTTGTGGGCACCCCAGTTCAAGTACACATACCCACACACAGACATGCACATATACATAATTAAAAAATAAATCTTAAAAATTAAAATAAAAATGCTGCCCACCAAATCTACATGTAAAATGACCACAACAGAAAAAATAAGCAATAGGCTGTTCACACATTTGATAGGACTTCCAGAGGCTGCCACATCTATCATAAAGCATTGTGTGGAAATGATTTTCTTTTTCTTTTGGTCTTTTTGAGACAGGGTCTCCCTGTAGCTGCAGCTGGCCTGGATTCGCTATGGAGACCAGGCTGGCCAGAGATCTGCCTGCCTCTACCTCCTGAGGGCTGGGATTAAAGGTGCGTGCCACCACGCCCAGCTATGTGTGCATGATATGACGTGCCTCAAACTTTGCAGCATGCGAAGGGAAATTTCTCACGAGCCTGAAATGAAGGCTGTGTCTGAAGCTCCCCTTGACCAGGTGGAACACAGTAGAAGAGATAGGGAGGGGTTGCGATTCTATCACCAGGTCAGCTGTGAACATGGCGTGTTTTTCTGATGCTCCGTATGTTTCCTAAGTTATGAAAAGATAGGCAATATAGCTGGAGCAAAAGTGAATATAAATCAGCAAAGAGAATGTTTCTTTTTAAAAAACGATTTATTTTTAATTATGTGTATGTCTCTCTGTGTGTATGTGCATGTGTGAGTGCAGGTTCCTGTAGAGTCTAGAGGAGGGCAAAGGATTCCCCAGAGCTGGAGTTTTGGGCAGTTGTGAGATGCTCCAACCAAACGAGGGTCATCTGCAAGAGCAGACCATGCTCTTAGCTACTGAGCCATCTCTTCAGCCCCATAAGAATGTCGCTTTTTTCATTTTAAAACGTATTTATTTTCGGTGTAAGACTGTTTTGCCTGCATGCATGTAAGTGCACCCATGTCATGGAATGCCTGCAGAAGCCAGAGGAGGGCATCTCCTGGAACTGGAGTTATAGACGGTTGTGAGCAGATGCTGGGAACTGAACCTGGGGCCTCTGGAAGATCAGGAAGTGCTCTTAACCACCGAGTCCTCTCTTCAGCTTCCCTCTTAATTTAGAAATTGCTAGATTTTTGCTGTCCTTGCAATTGCCCAACTGTGGGATTTGGATACTATCTGAAAAGTGGAACATGATTCATGTCTTCTTTTTAAAAGTTTTCTTGCTGTGGTGCAGTCAGTTTTCCAGATGGCTGTGTACATAGCGCAGTAATACAGGCAAGTGTAAACTGCTGCTGCAGGCCAGCCCAGAGCCCACAGACATGGCTCTAAGATGTTTGCATTTGTTTCTTTGAATATGAGCTTTGAGACACTCCTATTGTATTTGTGAGTGGTGAGATTTTAGAAAAAAAATTGAGAATTTTGGTTGTTTCAGAGGTCCTTATCAATGTTGTAGAAGTTCCCTTAAAACAAAGGAAAACAAATTGAGGTGGGGAAAAAAAAAAGTCCCTAGTAAGGAATAAAGAATGTTCTATTGCAGGGAAGGAAAATTATTGAAATTTCTCTAAAGTTTATTGACACATAAACTATGCATGGCTAGCAGCATTAGAACTGTCGTTTTAAAACAAATCAAGAAGAGCTCTGTTTTTACAGTTTCCTTTGATTCCAGGCTGGGAACTCGGAAATACCTGCGTTTATTCGTGAAAAGCATCAGGCAGCAAGCTTTCTGGCTTTTACCAGTTTAAATACTCCGGGAGCTAATCGTCCAGACCACCTCACCCATCTAGGTGAACGAGGTGGCTAACAGGCCACCATAAGGAAACAACTGCCCAGTCCAATTAGGTCAAACAAGCAAAAACCATGACAAAGCAATGGAGAAAGGTCCGAAGTTCCACAGCTTTTATTGTCTCTCAGAGACTGTACAGCGCATTGCCCTCTGGTGTTTCCTGCTGATGGATTGCAGAAGGAATCAGAAAAGGCACAACATGAATCTGCTCTGGGGATGATGATTGTAATCAAAATAGGAAGTGGTACAAATGCAAGCTATTCTCCTTGCCGTTTAAAGATTATAAATCCGTTATTCATCTGTTATGATCCAGGGGCCTACTTGTGATGTTTATGGCTTTTTACAGACTCAGAATTTAAAAAACTGCAGTGTTGAAGGGGATACAGCTGTTCTCTTTCTGATTTTCATGTTAAAAATCCCTGCCTGGAGCATTGCACCCTGGTCTCTGCCTCTGCCCATCTGCAGCCTGAGCCTGTTGCCAAAGCCTCTTAGAGGAGCTCAGTCCATCTTGTTTGGTGATCTTGTTTGGTCCATTCCTCTACGGCTATTAAAACACACTACCTGGGGCTGGGGAGGCAGCTCAGCTGGTACAGTGGTTGACTAGCCTGCATGAAGCCCTAGATTCAGTCCCCAGCACCTCATCAGCCTGGTGTGGTAGGCTCATGCCTGCAGTTCTAGCACTTGAGAAATGGAAGCAGCAGGATCAGAAATTCAAGGTCATTCTTGGCTACAGACTGTTCAAGGCCAGCCTGGGCTATGGGAGACCCTGACTCAACAAAACAAAACACACACCACCTACTTCTCTTAGGAGCTCCGGAAAAGAACAGAAGTGATTGCTAAGGATTTTGTTCTTTTTAGAATCAAAGTGTTCCCATGATCACTATGCAACTTGAAAAAAAAGTGAGTACAGTGTGTCTGGGCCCAGAAGACCTGGACTTTTACCTCTAGCATGCCCCTTTCTAGAAGTGACCTTCCTCTCCTGAGCTTTTGTTTGCTCAGTGGTTAAATAACTGCCTTACTTTCTGCATGGTGCAGTGTCAGACATCAAAGGGGAGCTAATGCCTGTGAGGGTGCTTTGGAAACTGGGGCTAGCTTCTCAAATAGAAGATGTCAATATTGATGCCTGGCCGTGAGATGGAAGAGCCAGAGTGACTTGGCAGTGATAGTGACTTGTGGCTGTGTTGGTTCCTTTTTCTTTTTTCATGTGTATGTGTGTGTGTGTGATATGCATACATGCATGTTCACATGTGTGGGGGCATGCTTGATATGACACTCATGGTACATACCTTTTGGGCAGGTAATTCTTGTGATCAGATATGCTGCGATGCTACACTGTCTGCTGCTCACACATTGCTCCTCCATCCAAACCTCTGCCTTTGTATCTGCTTTTTCTACTGGTGAAGAACTTTGCACTTCCAGCGCTGCTGCCAACTGAGGACCTAGCACTCCCAGTCACTAAGTCTTTGAGTTGGATGCTGTTATAAGTCTATGTTCGGGGAGAACATTTTATGTTGCGGGTGTTTTAGTTTTCCATTTTCTGATTTCAGACCTAGTTTCTTCCATTTCTAATGTCTACAATAGAAAAAAAATAGTATCAAGCCTGTCTTTTACCAGGTGGTCTCATGATTTTAAAGACTCTCCACACATTAAAATTCCATTTTTATGTAATACCATTTTAATAGAAACGCTCATTTTATGGAAGGAAAGTGACTGATAAAAATGTGAATGATCCTTAGGAGTCCCTTATACCCCTTTATTGCATTTTGATGTGGCTGAATTCATTAATAAAGGGGAAGATTTGGAACTGTGGCATGTTTTATCTTCTACCACTACTCAACAAAAGATAGTATATTTTTTCAATAAAAAGTTCTAATTTTCCTTTTTCAAAAATGCATTAAAAATAGAATGATCTTGGGTTCAATTCAAGGATTGGGATTTTATGGTCATTGTTCCAACTCATTTATCCTGTGACAGTGCCACAGAGGTAGGATTTGACATTCTGCTTTCTATTCTGCAGCTGAGGTAAGTGACGTATAAAGCAACCCCGTGTCTGATACTTTGTATCTAGACACTGGACCAATACCTGCTTGTGACACTGAATTCAATTGCTAAACATCTCTACTCTTCGTTTGCATCTTCCCCACTTTTTTTCTTTTCTATAAATGTTTATGGAAAGTTCATTCTCAGATGTGGAGGACATCTGAGGTTTTAAAAGACAAATCTCTGCTCTTTGTATGCTGGGAAAAACCTGCAGGACTCCGGTGCAGCTCTGGGGTGGCTCACTTGCCCAGCACGTGCAGGACCCTGGCTTCAAGTTCCAGTTCCAAAAGCAACTCCCCAAATGTGCAATGGTGTGTTCTTATGTATGATAGAGCCATACTAATGACATGCACAGAGCATGCTGTAAACACCAAGAGAAGTGTGCGTGTCTTCTTGGATGTTGGGGATGAGGAGAAATAAGTGGTACAGTTTTGAAAGAATAAGTGGTCTTCAGAGCTGAGGCTTTGAAGAGTGGGGAAGAAGGGAGAAGACACTGGGGAGATGGTCAGCTGTGGTATCTAACATCACTGAAATGTAGGCTGCTTGGAGTAGGGATCCTCAAGAGATGGGGCAGGAAGTTGGGCAGGGCTGGGTCCTGAAGTCTCTGACTTCCTGGTGAACTGTCTTAGACTATAGAGAGGGAAAGCTGGCCCCAGGGGAATCAGTGCAGTGACCTACTAGAAAAGAGTGCTCTCATAGTCGTGTGAAGCAGGGAACAGAGGAAAAATTGGGAGAATGAACTTGCTAAGGAACATATGATTGGGGGCTGGAGAGATGGCTCAGTGGTTAAGAGCCCTGATTGCTTTTGCAGAGGACCTGGGTTTGATTCTCAACACCCAGATGGCAACAACCATCTGTAACTGCAGTTCCAGGGGATCCAACGCCCTCTTCTGACCTCCACGGGCATTGCATGACTCAGGCACCCACCTACACGTAGGCATTATACTCATACACGTAAAATAAAAATAATAAAATATTTAAAAAAGGAATACATGATTGTGATTCTGAGTTTGCTGAGACTCGAACCTCCAGTGGGATGCTGTTAGAAGCTGGGCCTTTGGGGAGGCAGTTAGGTCATGCGGTTGGAGCCTTAATGATGAGATTAGTACCCTTCAAAGAAGGCCCACAAAGAGCTTGCTTCCTGTCTCTGCTCTCTAGGTGAGGACACAAAAGATGGCATCCATCTGAATCCAGGAAGTGGGTGCTTTCCAGACCCTGGATCTGCCAGCACCCTCATTATGGACTTGGCAGGCTCTAGAATTGTAAGAACACGTTTGTTGCTTAAGCCACTCAGTCTCTGGTAATTTGTTACAATAGCTTTATCAGAGACAAGACCCATCAGGAATACTAGCAACTCATGGAGAAGATACAGAAAGCCAGAGCTAAGGTGATGACCATAGAAGTCCAGGGAATGGAGTGCACACATTTGAGATTTTGAAATAGAAAAAGACAGACTATTTAGTTATGATACATAAGGGAGAAGTCATATATTTTTCCAGAAGTTCTACTTAACAATTCTGGTAAAACACAAATATATTTAGTTTAAAGCTGTGATTTTTTTTTTCTTTCACTTTTTCTTTATTCTTTTTCTTCTTGGAGACCACATGGTCCACAGAGACCAGAAGCAAGTGCCAGATCATCTAGAACTGGAGCTACAGGTGGTTGTGAGCCACCCAATGTGGATGCTGGGAAGTGAACCTGGGTCCTTTAATTAAGTGCTCTTAACTGCTGCACCATCTCTCCAGTCCCTTAGTTTTACTTTAAAGATACAATTCTTTCTGTTCTGAAGCCTCTTCAAATCAGCTCGATTTCTTACACACTCTGCATCTTCTTTCTGTGCCCGCTTACCTCTGTTTTCATTCATACCTCCACCCAGTGCCACAACCCCTTGCTCCTCACTGCTGTGGAGGCACACCACAAGACCATATTGTTGGCCAGTGTTGACTCTTTCAGGACAGGGACCGTTTTTCACTCATCCGTGTCAGGGGAAGACACTCAATTGCTTTTTTTGTTGCTATAACAATCGACAAAAACAACTTAGGAAGAATTTATCGTGGCTCATGGTTTGAAGGGACAGCCCGTCATGGGGGAAGGCATGGTGGCAGGAGTGGGAGGCAGCTGGTCACGTTGTATCCACAGTGAGGAAGCAGAACGTGGTGAATGCTGGTGCCCAGCTGGCTTTCTCCTTTTGATTAAATGCATGACCTCAGCCTATGGGATGGTGCTGTCCTTCTTCAGTGTGGGACTTCCCAACAGTTCAGTTAAACTTTTCTGGAAACACTCTGAGGTGTGTCTTGTAAGTGATTCTAAATCCACTCAAATTGACAGTCAAGATTAAACATCGCGTGTATTTAAAGAGTCTATTTTGTATCATACTCAGTGTAGGAAATTCAAATACATGATCAATTTAAGCCTCTACCCACACGAGTCCCTTTATTATTTCGTGGATTAGGTGACTGAGAAATGGATTATGTAAAGAGAAAGGCAATGCTTCCGTGTTATTTCACATAACTGTCGCAATGTCTGTTCTGTGTTCAGGCATATGGTTGAATGCTCTTATTTAATTAGCGTTGTATAGAGGCGCATTTTCTCATCAATATGTAGCTCTCTCTGCCACACATGCTAGTAGCTGGGGAGTCTTCACTCCCTGGGGCACATAACTAGTGTTTTAGCTCAGTCGTATTCTGAGTGTAATGGCGTCTTCATTGTGCATTAGTACAGATGGATCTTTGCTGGCACTTATGTTTTCAGGAGATAATGTGGCTCGGGGGACTAACACTGGTTGCAGATGCACCCACTGCATCCATGGATTCTCCCACGAGGAGAACACGTGGATCATATTGGAAATAAAATCACACACTCAGTGCTCTTTGAGTATCTCCCTTTATACTAGCAGGAAGTTTAATCTTTCCTAAGCGTTCTTCCCACGTGGTACTGGGAGGTCTTGTACAAGGTGGGGCCTCTGGTGGCTTCTAGCTCTGGTGAACCGAGGCAAATTCTGTAGTTCTGTGGGTTAGAAAAGCTTATGTTAGACCAAGGAAACTTGAAGGAAGGCTCAGTCTTTTTCATCAAGATATGCTCAGTACGGGCAATTGTGCTGGGCACATTGTGGGTCCATGTTGCGGCAGGAGGAGTGGCCTCCTTGTTGGTCCCTTGTGTTTTCCAAGAAGTATGAAAGGGGCCAGTGGTCAGAACAGAAAGTAAACTGGATTACCATGCTATCATCACCATCATTGTTAGCTAACTCGAACTGAGTGATTCTTCTGTGGCATGAGGGTCATTGTTCTTAGGGCTATATTTTTGGTAGGGGTATTATGTTACATCAATTTCCCCCTTGGCTTTAAGAGTGCAGGATCAGAAACAACTATCATCAAGGATCCAGTTGTATGGTTCCTCGCTAAATATTTGCCTTTCTACTCCCCCAAGCATAACTTAAAATGAAAGTCAAAATCTTGCTTATTAATGCACCTCAATTCTGCACGTTGTCTTAGGATCAATAGAAGATCACAACAAAAGTGCACATTCAATATTTAATTTTCAAGTTCCCTTACCGTTTATCATATAATGTACTTGAAGAATGGTTTTGAGCTCTAATTATCTTGGACATGCATAGCATTTCTGGATTCTAGCCATTAAGACCCAGGCAGAATATGTTTATCTTTGGAACTTTTGGGATGCTCTTAGGGTCAGTTTTCTGATTTTTCCTTCCCTTTGATGGCTTGTCAAAAATACATGCCTGTCTCCAGGTGTCACTTCATTCCATCTCAACAATCTGCTGCCTGTCAAGGATGAATAGTCATTCTTTATATCCATGTCCATGAGCCCTGGGAACTGCTGAGTGGATCAGGCAACTTATGAAATATTTGATTGAACTCAGGACTCCATCATACCATCTCCATGAATCAAGCCCCTGTAAATCAAAGCTTTGCTCTGCCAGTGGTCTCTCAATATGTTTTGATTTAAGGGTGCTGGTCTGTGATCATCTCATGTTTCATTTTGTGAGCATAGGGAATGAGTCAAGTGAAATAATCAGATGAGAACATTCTACAGAGTACAAGGGGCAGCCCAAGCACCCAACTGTTGTTTCTAAGTACAGTTATCACCCACACTGGCGCCCCGTTTAATGGCTCCTTCAGTGACACTGGACTGTTGTGCTAGGATTCCTGGTGAGGACAGTTATGAAGTGTTGTGTCTCAATGAATTCTACAAAGAAAATACTTCCTTAGGCTCCTGTCTATGTGATAGCCATTTTCTGTGAATCAGGAATGAGCAAATAGTTTTTCTTTCCAACAGAGTGATGCTAAATATTTTAAAAAGACAGTTTTTTGTTATCAAGGAACAAATTGCATGGTATTAACGAACAGAAGGTAAAATTGGCCATTATTACCTCAGTAAAGATAACCATTCTTAGCACCTATTGTATTTCCTTCCAATCTTTTATATGCATATTTTATGATCTCATTATAATTATGCTATATATGGTTTTATGTCATACTTTTTTAACATTATAAAATTTTTATGTATTATTAGTTTAACTATTGAATAGACTACCATAAATCATTTAGTCTATTTCTTATTCTGGGAAGTTTTTGTTGGGTTTATTTTACCTTTCATTTAAAGATAACTGTGGCGAATACTTCTGAACTTTTATCTTTCAACATACATTTGATAATTTCTTTAGTATAATTTCCTAGAAGTAGTTTGACTGAAGCAAAAGTTCTAACCATCTTTAGGCTCTAGACACATACTGACAAATTGATTTTTGTAGGCAGATTTTTAGTTTATAATATTTGGTTCCATTGGAAGCATGGGGGATTGCCTGGCCAGATAGTGTGTTTAAAAGAAACATAGCGTTGTGTAGCCATGAAGGTACAAGTGGTCTTTGGAGCAGCACACTGGGAATACTCCCTGTGTTCCAATGTCTTTATCTTTCTGTGTGCCTCCATTTTGTACATTACATGATCCTGAACATAATGACATACTCAGTTGACATCTACCCTGCACATGCCAGTTTGTGTTCTGAATAACCTTTTTTTTTTGTTGTTGTTGTTTTCTTTTAATTGTGCCACCTGTTCTCAAAGGGACAATGTCTGTCACTCTAGAAGATGTATAAGAATAAGAATTAATGACTCCAAGACTCTATCTTGTCAAGTAAGTGGCAAAGATTGTTTGCTATCAGCACAAAACAGAGCACTAGCAGAGAGATTTTGCTACTTGCATTTCCTTTAAAGATCCCAAGACCATTGAATGCTGTTGTGGTCATCAGTCTCAGAAGGGCCAGAAATGATAAGATAGACATGGTGGCCTGAGTCCATGGCCTCTTCCTCCAGCAGTTCCTAAATAACTATGGGGCTTATCTGATAACAATTTGGTTGTGCTATAAATGTATTATGATGAGTATTTGAAAGTGGGGAGGAGGAGGGGGA
>NW_008347513.1:8471-12215 GCF_000622305.1 Nannospalax galili | reverse complement strand
GAGGGGGAGGGGGGAGGGGGAGGAGGAGGAATGTTATAATAGGGATGACTATGTGAAAGGTCCATTAGTTACACTGCCCATTCTTGTCACTTTTCTACAGGTTTAAAAATTTGAAAATAAAAACCAAAGAAAACAAAGGCAGCACCAAAAGTCCTTGAAGAATAATAAATGATTAAAAACAGTTCAGGTGCTTGAAATTAAGGGAATCATCTCCTTGGGATTCATCTTTTGGAGGTGACTTTGGAATTTGAACTATTTCTTCTGGAAGAGCCAGTAGCAGTCTCCCTAACACATTTGACAGTTAGAGTTGATCACTCTAATGTAGTCAGGTCAGGGAGCATTTGTTTAACTAAGAAAAGTTGTTCCTGGCTCTAGAGATCAGCAGAGCTCTTTTCTTTATGTAGAAACACCAGCAAAAAGATGGCTAGACATGGCGAGTAACTGAGGCCATCAAGGCATGGAGGTTTGTATTATTGAAAATTGGTTTGATTATCAAGTGTATTATCTCTTGTTTGGTCAAGATGTCATTTTCTGTGTTTGCATTTAACATCTTGGAAATGTTACAGAATAAAATTTCATAGCTTTATCTTCAAAGGAATTGCCAAAGAGAGATCGTGTTTCTTTTTTCTGAACTATTTTTTTCAGTTTGTGTGCGTGTGCGTGCGTGTGTGTGTGTGTGTGTCTGTCTGCATGGGGGCCAGAAATGGACATTGTGTGCGTGCGTGCGTGTGTGTGTGTGTGTGTGTGTGTGTGCGCGCGCGCGTGTCTGTGTCTGTGTGTCTGTCTGCATGGGGGCCAGAAATGGACACTGAGTTTCTTCCTCATTTGTTTTCCATCTTATTTTTTGAGACAAGGTCTCTCCTGGGACCTGCCAATTTAGCTAGAATGACTGGCCAGCAAGCTTTAGGGATGCTCCTGTCTTCTTGTATTGGAATTACAGACCACACGCCCAGCTTTTTCTGTGGGCACTGGGAGTCCAAACTCTGGGCGTCAGCCTTTCGTAGCCCTTTACCTACCGAGCTGTTTCCTCAGCACCATTTTCTTTTTCTTTTCTTTTTTTTTTAACGACAGAGAATTCCTGCACAGTGGTCAGAGGCAACAGCAGCCATGATGGTCAGATGGGAAGTGAAGATATTTACCTGAGCCTCCCCATTCAGTTGGACTCATGTTCATAAAAGGAATCGTTTTCCAGTGCTCATAGGAAGAGAAATCCGATGTTCTGGTGTGAGCTTAGAAGCAAGAAGGAGTTCTTGAAATTTATGGTCTTTAATGGATGGTAACTCTGTTAACAACCTCAGAGAAAGTTCTGGCAATGGAAGTGGTCTCTCTGTAGGGTAGGGGAGAAAAGGGTACTATATGATAAAAATAAGAAATGAACAGTCTCAGAGAAGCCAAAGTCCCTCTTCATTTCAAAATTTGTAAATATGCCAGGGGTGGTGGTGTATGCCTTTAATCCCAGCACTCAGGAGATAGAGGCAGGCAGATCTTTGTGAGTTCTAGGCCAGCCTAGTTTACATAGTGAGTTCCAGGTCATCTGGGGCTACAGAGAGACAAAACCAAAACCAAAAAACGACTTGTAAATATATTTGTGCCTGGAATTACTATGACTACATAGACCTACCACACATAAAAACTAAAATTTTAAACTTTCCCTTTATACTATCATTGCATCAAGAAAGGTTCAGTACATAGGCTTTTATTTTCTTCATATTTTTAACATAAAGTTTCTGTAAGACCTTATTTACTGTTCTCGATATTTATAAATTATATATTTTTGCTTATGTTACTCTGTCTGAGACTCTCCTTTTCTATTTTCAAATCCTCTCATTGGC
Organism: Nannospalax galili; assembly: GCF_000622305.1. Classification (NCBI taxonomy): domain Eukaryota; kingdom Metazoa; phylum Chordata; class Mammalia; order Rodentia; family Spalacidae; genus Nannospalax; species Nannospalax galili. The sequence goes on along the minus strand of NW_008347513.1, from coordinate 10,383 downwards.
ATTAGTTGGGGTCTTGAGTTGATGGGCTACAGATTAACTACCATGTAAAATATATAATCTATGTGTCTTTTAAAGAGTGAGTAAAATACGGGGCTGGAGAGATGGCTCAGTGGTTAAGAGCACTAATTACTCTTGCAGAGGACCCGGGTTCGATTCCCAGTGTCCACATGGCAGCTATGAACCATCCTTAACTCCAGTTCCAGAGAATCCGAAGCCCTCTTCTGATCTCGGAGGCATCACTTCTGAGAGAGAGAGTAAAATACCATATGAAATATCCAGTGGAAGGAATGGAGATTTCAGTGAAACAGCTGACAGTATGAGCCAAACCACACCAGACCATCTTTGTGGGACTGAGAAAGTATATTTTCAGTTTTACAATTTTAAATTTGCATTTGTATTGTCAGTGGGTACCTGCACGCGACGTGTGAGTATTTTCCACTGAATGCATACGAATCTAGACATACTATGAGTATACTTGGTAGACCCACTATACCTTAGTCAATTCTGGAAAAATGTGGCAGGTAAAGGAATCAACAGTGGTTATTAAATACGCTCTTTAAACAAGAATTTGAATAGGAGTCAAGTCAAACTTGCTGAGAACATTTATTGCTACCAGTTGAGATGAATGAAGTTTGGAAGCATAGAATATCTTTGTCAGGGTGTACCAATTCACTTCTTTGGGTGATGACCTTTGTTATTATATGCCCTAGCATCTCTGGACATCCTGGTGGTAAGCCCACTTCCTAGTCTCTAGTTTTGCTGCACACTTTGAAGCCGCTTCATCTTTGACCTTTGCCTTCGAGCAGTTCTCAGTTTCTTTGTTTTTAAGAAATTGTCCTCTAGTTGGTACAGAAAATCTTCAATTCGTCCAACCTAGGAGAAATAAACAAAACAAGGTTCGTTGTTGGTTTCTTGGGTGTTCTAGTTTGAATGTGAAATGTCCCCCATGGGCTTATGTGTTTGCACACTGGCTCCCTAACTACTGGTGTGTGAAAGGCTATACATAGACCATTAAAGAGGTGGTGCTTGGCTGGAGGAAGTGGGTCATTAGGTTTGAGATTTGATAGCCTTTCTGCTCTCTGCTTCTGACTGCAGGCACACTGTGACCAGCTGCCTCAAGGTCCTGTAGGCTTAGCTTCCCTGTCATGAGGAATGGCATCCCCACCACTCTTTTTTTTTTTTGGTCTTTTTGAGACAGGGTCTCCCGGTAGCCCCAGCTGTCCTGGAACTCACTATGTAGACCAGGCTGGCCTTGAACTCACAGAGATCCGCGTGCCTCTGCCTCCCGAGTGCTGGGACTAAAGGTGTGGGTAGCCTTCTTAGGGCACGACCCCAAATCAACCCCTTTTTCCTCAAGTTGCTTCTTGTTAGGTATTTAGTCACAGAAATGAGAAAGTAGGTCATACACTCAGCCTTGGAAACATAAAAATGATGAAGTGCTTAAAATTCAATGACACACGCAGGCCATTGGAACAGAACTAGCTGAGACAGCACTGTTGGAAACAAGTTTCCATTTCCGGTTCCCCTGTTTTACAAGCAGGCTGCAGATATGTAGGAAGAGTCCTATGTGCTGGGAAAGACATGTGTGTGTCCTGTCATATGCACCCCCCTCCCCCCGTTGTTCTGACCACCAGGAATCCAGGGATTTCAAAAGGATAGTGAAAATGTAATGATGACAAGCCTTTCCCCACCTCCTTTATTAAAATCAAGAGAGGAAAAATGAATCTTTCCCTTTCAACTTTGGCAAGTCTATCATTTCTGTGCCCCTGGCCAACACAGGAGAAAAATGAATATTACACATTCTCTTGGCACAAGCCATTGCTCCTAAAATCAAAGGAGAAATTTGAAGAAAAAAAAATCACATTTTCTTTAAAAAAGAAAGAAAGATCCACAACCCAACCCAAGAAATAAA
>NW_008347513.1:7630-8211 GCF_000622305.1 Nannospalax galili | reverse complement strand
ACATCACTCACTAAAGAGACCATTGTCATTAACTTAGTTCAGAGCTAGGGCATTACTATTCAAGGTACCCATCTACTTAAGATAAAAGCACTTAGAACTTCAATTTTCCAATTTTGAGTCCCACCTTGAAACTCTTTGATTTATCATTCAGGGCAATATCCAAAAGATAATTTGGGCTGTCAGAGTGAGAGTACTGCATGGCAGCACTCATCCGTACGTTATGCTTAGGACATGACACACCAGGTAATGTAAACGTCACGGGTTCCTTAAGAAAACAAGATAATTTATGCAAAGCAATTCTTTTCAAGAACCTTTTCAAAGTTTTATCAGGTAACCATCTCCAGAAGCACACTGTCATTTGTGATGTCGCTGTGGGAATCATCAAAATAGCTTGACGCCAAGCCATTATTTTATATATTTGGTGTATTCGTACTACCCAGTGTTCACCAAGCTAGGAAGGAAAACCAAAATCCAAACCAAAAATCATAATAGGGGCTGGAGAGATGGCTCAGTGGTTAAAAGCACTGTCTGTTCTTGCAGAGGACCCAAGTTTGATTCCCAGCACCCACATGGTGGCTACC
>NW_008347513.1:1382-7159 GCF_000622305.1 Nannospalax galili | reverse complement strand
AAAAAAAAAGAACAAAGACATCTGGCATCTGGGAGTGGAGATACATACGAATAATCCCAGCACTTGGGAGGCTGACGCAGGGGGATTGTGAGTTGGAAGCTAGGCTGGGCTTTCTAAAAACCCTGTTAGAGAAAAAACCAAAAACAAAGAAGCAGAAGTGGAAGACAATGACGCAAGCTGAGTCAATGGGAAACATGGCTGCATGGATCCAGGAGGTCTAGGTATGTACACGCTGTGTACACATTATACCTGGACTGTGCTCACGTCTTACCCTGTCAGATGCTTTCCACTCATCTCACACAGACACCAGGATGAACCCTTTAAAATAAATCTGACCCCGGTGGTCTTGCTTGAAACCCTTCCCACGCCCCATCGCCCCAGGATCCCAGTGGATGGGTTTTGCTGCATCTCCACCTCTGTCTCACGACGTGCCATCTGCTTTAGCTCCGCGGCACATCCCTCAGTTATTCTAGCACAGCAGGAGACTCTGCACCCTTGATCTTCCTGGTTGGTGCTCTGGCGCTGTGGGGACCCTGCATTTCTGGTGACCCATCAGTGCTTCAGGGGAGCCTTACTCTGTCATCCAGGCCGGGTTGCGTCGCAGTCGCTTTTCTGCAGCAGTTCACGGTTCTCTACATATTACAAGTTTTACTTAATCGTTTATGATGGTTTATAAAATAACTGTAAACACCACTGATACTCCATCAGCATTGTTTAGCTCAGAGGCTGTCCGCGAAGCAGTAATATCAAGGTGTACTTCCTTGCCTGAAAAGGCCCTGGTGATGACTCAGCAGGAGCACAGTGTTCTTGCTCTGTGACTCTGGGGGAGTCGCTTGTCCTTTCCGAGCATCAGCTTTTAACCAACATTTTATATTAGGAGCAGGCTGTCCCGAATAATTTCAAGCACACACCCAGTCATAAAATTCCATGGCTTGGAGTCATCAGATCTGAGTAGTCTGGTCCTAATGATGCACACTCACACTTTCAAAGCCGAGGTTATTCCCTTCGATGACACCATTAGATGAATGACAGGCAGTAAAGTAAGTCAGTTTTAGCCTCTGTACTTATTGAAGGAGAGCTGCAGAGTGTTTTTGGTAAAGCTGGATCTTTATTTTCCTTTTTTATTTTTATTTTTTAAAGTCACAGAAAGAAAAATGCTGGTTAAAGGGAAAACCGATTCATGTAACTAGGAAGAACAGATTGCAAATGATAGGAATTTTCTATAAAGCCCTTAGGAAAATAAAGGAATGAGAGAGGGAGAGAGAGAGAGAGAGACAGAGAGGGAGAGAGAGAGAGAGAGAGAGAGAGAGAGAGAGAGAGAGAGAGAAGAGAAGAGAAGAGAATGAGCAGGCTTTTGGAATAGAGGCTTTTTTAGACTCACCTTTTGGTATGTAATTTACCTGGCAGTCAATGTCAGAATACTTGGTCACTCTGTCTAATCTTCCCATTTGCAAAATGGGCAGGCAACATTTCTTTTTTGTGTACATGCCAATGCCAGCTTGGTATTGCAGTGATCTATACCTCAGCCTGAAGGAGTTTGAGGAGAATTCTGGATGTCTGATGACTGAGGACAGCTGAAGTTCTCAGGTAGAGGGCGGGTTCCGACCTACCCTGGGGCTTTTGGTTATCAGTCACACAGAAGAGTGAAAGGATTGACATCAGCTGGTTTCTTAGGTTGTATTGTTGTTTTGAGACATGTCATGCAGTGCCCATGGAGGTCAGAAGAGGATGTCAGATCCTCTGGAACTGGAGTTACAGGTGGTTGTTACCTGCCATATGGGTGGTGGGATTTGAACTTGGGTCTTCTGCAAGAACAGTCAGTGCTCTTAACTGCTGAGCCATTTCTCTAGCCCCAGTTTTACGAAGTTTTTTTTTTATAGTAACATAACAAAGAAAAGTCATAAATCAAGACACTTTTCAAATATGTTGGTGAAAACATTAAGTAGGCAGTTACAGCAAGAAATAAATCTCAGCTATAGGCTTCAGATGCTATCTGATGACACTCAGTCTTTTGATTGGCGAAAGCTGGTGGTCTGCCAAGTCAATGCATTCCAATCTTTTCTTTTTAAATCTGTTACTCACAGGATGTTAAGTAAGAAACAGAAGTGGGTAAGAAGTGGCTATGGAGGGGGCTAAAGGTGGCCCATGACAAAGGGTAATTAATTTCTGGACCTGCAACATTCCAAACTCTTCCCAATCAGTGACGTTCTACTTAGTTGATCAGCCTTCACAGAAGGTTCAGTTAAAGTTTAATGCATTTTTCTGGGAACTTTCATTCACAGGCCATTCCAAAATGACCAGTGTCCTTCCAAAAAAGAGGAGCTTTGGAGACAGCAACAGGGAGAAAATCAAGTGAAAATGAGGGTTCAGACTGGGGTGACGCTGTTGCAAGCCAAGACCCCATACTGATGGGCATCAAGCCACCAGAAGCGAAGAGAGGCATGGAGCAGTAGGCTCCCTCCCAGCATTCTGAAGGGACCAACCTTGTGTGTGCTTCCATCTCAGACTCCTAGACCCCAGAATGGAGGATGCGTTTCTTTCATGCAGACCTGGCAAGTGAATATAGTCACTTAAGCCACCAAGAGAAAAGATACCCCTTTCTTCTGAGAATTGACTGGCCCTTTCAAAAGTTCACTTCTCCTATTTGAAGATTCCCTACTAGGTTAGTGTCCCATGCAGACTTAGATAATACCTTGGCAATCAGAGTGGACTGCAAATAGTGGTAGTGAGAAGTGTCTCCAGGCTGGACAGATGGCTCTGAGGTTAAGGGAGTTTGCTGCTCTTCCAGAGGACCAGAGTTCGGTTCCCAGCATCCATGTTAGGCAACTCACAAACACCTGTAACTCCAGCTCCAGGGGATCCAACACCCTCTTCTGGCCTCCACCAGCACCTGTACTCACATGATATATGCCATTAAATATTCATATAATAAAAAAAAATCTAAGCTGGGCGTGGTGGCACATGCCTTCGGACCTAGCACTTGGGAGGCAGAGGCAGGCAGATCTCTGAGATTGAGGCCAGCTTGGTCTACATAGCAAGTGCCAAGTCAGCTGGGGCTACAGGGAGACCCTGTCTCAAAAACCAACCCCCCCCAAAAGTTCTTAAAAAAAAGTCTATCTCAAACATGAATGAGTGGTAAAATTACCCAAAGAAGGAAAATGCTAGACTTGAATTTGGGACTTTAGATTTCAGCTGGTCTGGGTCAAAGAAAGGTAGTCATATTTATAAGGGTTTGTATGCACATGGTTATGCCTCAGGAACTGGAGGTTCAGGAATTTTTAAATTCTCTGTCTCTGCCTCTCTCTCTCTCTCTCTCTGTGCATATATGTGCATGTATTTATGTGCGCCATGTGCATTCAGGTGCCCCGAAGAGGCCAGAACAGGGCATCAGGTCCATTGGAACTAGAGCTGCCTGATGTGTGTGCTGGGAAAAGAATCCTGGTCACTTGCAAGAGAAGCAAGTGTGCTTAAGTACCGAACCACCTCTCAGTCCAAGGAATTAAAAAACAAAAAAAGACCGTAAAAGATTTTTTATTAGAAGAAAGAAGGTTGAGCAAAGCAGAATCAAACTCTTCAGGAATAAATATCAAGCTTATTCGACTGCAGTGTTGGTTACAGAATGAGAATGTGTTCTCAGTGATTAGCAGCTTGGGCCAAAAATCCTCTCGGCAAAACAGATATTTCTCTCTACCACAGTAGATTTGATTGCATGAGTTTCTTTGCTCTGTTCCAGCTTAATTTCCAGACCAAATGCTTTTAAATATTTATCACCCTTATGGTTTGAATTTTAATTCTTATTAGAATTACAATTATTTTCAAACATGCTTGAAATTAATTTCTAAAATAATCTTAGTTTCTGAAATAGAGTTTGATTCTGTAGTTTGCTTTAACTTTTGGTTAGTTTCAGTCTAAGCTCTTGTATTCCTCTGTCCCTATTAGTGGATTTGGTGTATTATAGTGGGAACATCTCAGGTGCCTTCTCCTGAAATGTTTGCAGACATGCAAAGAAGATCCCATGCCAAGCCGTATTACCAACTCTTGATTTAAAATGTCCATCATGATAGTCCAGAGCTAAAGAACTGTTCTAAAACTGCCGTCACTTTTTCCAGGGACGCATATGCTGTGGATTGAATGTAGGAAAATTTTCCTGTTGAAAATTCTCTTGAGGTAACAGTAAGGAAGTAAGGGAGGTTGGCTGGGGAGATGGCCCACTGGTGAAGAGCATTTGCTGCCCTACCAGAGGACCCAAATTTGGTTCCACATCGGGAAGCTCACAACTGCCAGTAACTTCGGCTTCAGAGGCTCTGACACCCCCTTCTGGCCTCTGTGGGCAGCTACACTCATATCAATATAACCTCCCATACATACATGACTAAAAATCAAAATAAAACTTTAAAAAGTTTGAAAAGAAGGTGTGGCCCTTGGGAAATGATTGCATCATAGAGGTGGAGGCCTCAAAGGAGCTTGTGTGTCCCTTCCTCCAGGTGGCAATCTATGAGAAGGAACAACCAATGAAGAGAAAAATGGCCTTTACTAGGCATGGAGTACAGCAGGTCTTGATTTCAGCATTCTCAGCTTATAGAACTGTGAGAAATACGTGTCAGTTTATAGGCTACCCAGACTATGGTGTTTTGTTACAGAAGACTGGCTAGACTAAGGGACCATGCATCATGACTTTTTTTTTCTTTCAGAAATCCGTGTTTTAGAATTTAATTGCAAAATTTATTTGAAGGCTGAATGTATTAATTTATTATTATTATTATTATCCAGAGAGCCATTTATGCTCTGTTATTATTAGAGAATGTTTTCTTCCCTGTGATGTCAGGGGTGAATCTAGAACTGCTTATTCTAGATAAGCAGTATACCACTGAGCCACATAGTTGGCCCAAAGAAAACACTGATGAATTGCTTGCTTGATTGGTTGAGACAGGCTCTTGCTATGTATCCCTGGCTGGCCTGGAGCTTGAAGCCATTTTTCTGCCTCTGCCTTCTGAGTGTTGGGATTACAGGCATGTTCTAGAAAGCCAAATATATGTTGTTAAACTTTTCATTTTGAGATAATTGTAGATTCTCAGTCACCAGTATGAAGGAACACAGGAAGAATCTGTTCTTTTCCCCCAGGTCCTCAAGGGTAACAGCATCTCAAAACTGCAGAAGAACACCACAGCCAGTATATTGATGTTGAAACACACAAACCTACACAGATCTTACATGCTGTTTTTGTATGTCCACCCTATTTTCCTCTTCTCCCTAGCTCTTCCTTGACCCGTCAACCACTAATCAGCTCTGTCATCGAAAGAAGATTATCTAAAGGGAATCAGTATCTAATTCCATTCTTTTTAAAAAAATTATTTATTTAATAACCATATAATTAGAAGAGGCATTTCATTATAACAGCATTGACATATTCAATAACAATTTCCAAAGCTAAGATGTGTCTCTTTCAAAATTGGCTGTAAATTTTTTAGATTTACAGTTGAATTAATACAGTTATACAATATTGTACTCAATATAATCTCTATAAGATAAAATTAAATGAGGATTTAAACTTTAAAAAGATCTCCATTTCATTATTAAAATATATAGTTTCATACAGAAAAATCCATTTTTAATACAATTGACACTAAGGTGCACATGCATTTCTATTCTTTACATATCTGATTATTACTAGTCACAGTCGGTTACTTTCTGAGCTCTTTGGCATCTGAGCATGGATATAAAGTCATCAGGTAGATTTCAATGGTAATGGTTTTCACATCTACTATTTATTAAAGAGC
>NW_008347513.1:0-104 GCF_000622305.1 Nannospalax galili | reverse complement strand
ACTTATCAGGGTTTGGTTCTAGGATCCACATATGAGGGAGAACATATATCGGTATTTTTTTCTGAGCCTGTGTTACTTCACTTAGTATAACAGTTTCTAGTTCC
>NW_008347512.1:0-303 GCF_000622305.1 Nannospalax galili | reverse complement strand
TTTCTTTCTTTCTTTCTTTCTTTCTTTCTTTCTTTCTTATTTATTTTTTTTGATCTTTTTGAGACAAGGTCTCTGAAGGCCAACTGGCCTGGAACTAGCTATGTAAAACAGCTTGGCCTTGATCTCATAGAAGGCCACCTGCCTTTGCCTCAGGAGTGCTGGGAATAAAGGCATGTTCCACCACACCCTTCCTGTAGGAATGAATTTTAATGTGATGTATTTTTTGGCAAATTTCTACCAGTTAAGGAAAGGGAGAATTCTGAGTATTAGAAACCAATCATTTCCAATGGCTCTGGGAAGAGA
>NW_008347511.1:0-946 GCF_000622305.1 Nannospalax galili | reverse complement strand
CAGACCAATCATTCTTCAGTCTATTAACCTGGAGACCTCAGAGCCTGCCCCCACCCCCAATTTGCCTTTACAAACTTAAGAACAGGCTCCACCCTTGCTATCCCTACCCCAAATCTGCCTTGGATTTCTGAGGCCAGCTTTCTTCCCTGGTAAGTTTGACTCTACCCAATGTTCCTTGACTCCCAAATCCTGATTCAGTCTCCCACCTCACATGTCCCATTCTCCTCCTAACATTTGAAACAGACCTTCTTCTTCTTGTTACTCCAGACTTCTGGACTACCCTCTTGGTACAGATCCACCCACTGCTTCTTGATCCTTTACACCCAGAAGAACCAAGTTCTTCAGTCTTCTTGCCTAGAGACTTCACAGCCTGCCCTCATCCCCAACCAGCCTTTGCACACCTGAGATCAGCCTTCTTATCTGTTTGTCCTCCCAGGTGGTCCCCTAACCACCAACTTCCCAGCATCCTGATCAGGAAGACAGACTTGATGAGTGAGGACTCTGATCTTTCTACTACTCAGCAAGAACTTGAAATACTAATTTGTCTTTCATACTAATATGAAAGTAACTATGCTACATAAACAATATAAACAGAACCAAAATTAAATTAAATAAAAACTGAACAGAAGGTCTATTTGAACACATAAGAATATCCATATACCCAAAGGCAATGCAAAAACACAAAAACTATGAAAACTAAGGAAAATATGTCTCCAAAAAATTCTCAAATCCTATGGAAGCACACAGCATTGAGAACTACCCTCTAGAGTCCCAGGGCACAGAATTTAAAGAAAAGTGGTGGGGCTGGAGCGATAGCTCAGCAGTTAAGAGCACTGACTGCTCTTGCAGAGGTCATGGGTTTGATTCCCAGCACCCACATGGTGGTTACCAACCATTCCAGGGGAATCAGAAGCCCTCTTCTGACCTCCACGACATTGCACGACAT
>NW_008347510.1:0-794 GCF_000622305.1 Nannospalax galili | reverse complement strand
AGATGCATACTTTCTGAAAGTGCTGGGTCAACTCTATTTTAAACATCAAAGAAGTTGAAAAAGCAATTTCATCAAACTGCTCACACAGAACTGGAACTCTAGCTATTTGAAAGGCCAAGGCAGGAGGATTGCAAATTAAAGGCAGGCTTTGGCTACAGAGTGCGTAAGAAAAAGGCCAACCTGGGAAACTTAGTGAGAGCCTGTCGCAAAATAAAAAGTAGAAAGAAGGCTGGGGATGCAGGTTAGTAGCAGAGCACTCGCCTAGCATGCACAAGACCTCGAGTTAAACCATCAGTGCTGAAAAATAAATAAAAGCAAAGGCTAATGGAATAAAAAGGTTTCTGACAGTCAGTGGTGATAAACTCAGAAGTGGATCCCTTTGCTATCTTCTCAATTTTTCCTTCCATATACAAACATAGTCAAGATGACCACAATGCACTTGCTATTTGTGTGTGACCAGAGGAAAGTGTTCATCACTTTCCATCAACTATTAAGGTCACTTAAAACCACTCTGCTAAGTTTACATTATTGAATGTAAACTCTGTCTGTCTCTCTCTGTCTCTGTCTCTGTCTCTGTCTCTCTCTCTCTCTCTCTGTCCCTCTCTCCCCCTTTCTGTTTCTCTCTCTCCCTCCCTCCACCCCCGGGGAAGGAGTTAATCTCTCTTATATCATCCTTGAGAAGCAGGCTGGTGGGGACTGCGGTATGACTTGACAATGATGACCGGTCATCAGATGCCTCATGTGGAGAAAGGAAGTTCACGCTTAGGAACATAAAAATCTAAACGTAAGCACAT
>NW_008347509.1:0-866 GCF_000622305.1 Nannospalax galili | reverse complement strand
AAACTGCAAGTATTTATGGGAAATAAGGGGCAGAATATTAAGGAGGGAAAGGAGGACCAAAGGGCACGCAAGATGGTCTCTAAACACAGCCTGTGCTATAGACCTAGGTACCTCCCACACAGAAAACATATGCATTGAATTGCATGAGAAATACATCACTATTGGCAAAAAATAAGTGAAATCTTATATCGTAAAGGAATAAACGGCTGGAAAATGAGAGAATATCATCACTGTGATTAGATGATCGAGTTTTCCTGGGTAGATGGAACAGAAAAGGAGTTACAAAAGAGTCAGTCTAACAAAGATCAAAGTGAGCTAAGAAAAACACAGAAGGCAGTGATGGAAGTGGTGTCTTGCTTTGAGGGTGATTATGGGATATGTTCCTGCAGAAGACCACAGCCAACTATCAAAGAAACCAGTGCTGTTCTGGAGGCCGCCAGCACTGCCTCACATCACAAAGCTGGATTTGGACATACTTTGAAAAAACAAAAATATTAGAGTTCCTAAGTGGCACCTGTAAAATGTTAAGGGGGTAAGCTACTGTCCCAGCGTTTAGCATCTGAGTTGGTAAATTTCACCACACATAGAACAGTGCTTAGAGTTACACAAAGCTCTGAATGAGACCTTTGAAAGACAAAACTACCATCAAACTGGTAAGATCTGTTTAAACATGGGCTCTGAGATCTGAGGCTTCTGCTTGCCCTTGAAAATGAGACTCAGACCTGTCCCAGGTTTCCCCTTTCTGGGCTTCTGTCTTCTTGCTGTGACCACATTCAGACGTTTGCGTAGTGAGGGCCCCAAGCTTCTTGGTATCGCTGAGTTAATTCTAAAAGAATCAAATTTGTGTCTTACCCTTCTAACTCTAT
>NW_008347508.1:0-609 GCF_000622305.1 Nannospalax galili | reverse complement strand
TTCCACTGAGGGTACAAAAGTTTGACTCCATAGGCCTTAACACTTGTGTCAGAGTGCATGAATCTGGTGGTGGGGGCGGGCTATGGGAAGGTGCTGATGAGGGAGGGGTCTAAATATGATTAAGATTATTGTATGAACGGCACAGAAATTCAGTAAAAATTATACATTGAGAGAGACAAATAAAGAACCTCGAAGTGGCTCCGAAGGGGAGGTCCCCTGGCCCACCCTGCAGGTGCAAGCGCCTGGGCTGAGCTGGTCACCCGCTGGGGGCGGGGCCTGAGCCACCAGGGGGCGGGGCCGGCTGGCAGCGACGCGTTGACGTCACGGCCGCAGGTCGGCCCTGCGCGTTGTCCCGCGCGGAGCGCGGCGGGTGGCTGTAGCTGAGGGGCTTAGTTGCTAGCGCCTCGGGATCGGCGGGGTCGGCGTCCGCTCGCTCGGGTCGTCGCTCCCGGGCCGGTCCGGGCGTCCGTGGCCGGGCTGCGGCCGTCATGCTGCGGTCGGCGCGGTTCGTGCGGCCCCGCTGAGCCCCGGAGCGGCGAGTGCGGCGGGCGGCCGAGGTCATCATGCCTACCCGTGAGTAGCCGGGCCGGGCCGGGCCGAGGGGCGGGG
>NW_008347507.1:0-470 GCF_000622305.1 Nannospalax galili | reverse complement strand
TTACCAAGTGCTCTTTCTCTGATTGTTTATTATTGGTATATAAAAAGGCTAGAGACTTTTGTAGGTTAATTTTGTAACCTGCCACTTTTCTGAATATGCTAATAATTTCTAGGAGTTTTCTGTTGGAATTTTTGGCATTTCTTAGATACAATATCATATCATTTGCAAAAAGGGATAATTTGATCTCTTCTTTTCCAATTATTACTCCTTTAATATCCTGCTCTTGTCTTTTGCTCTTGCTAGAGTTTCAAGCACTGTGTTAAAGAGAAGTGGAGATAGTGGACAGCCCTAGCCTTGTCTGGTTCCTGATTTCAATGGGAATGCTTCCAGTTTTTCTCCATTTAGAATGATGTTGGCTGTGGGTTTGTTATATAAGGCTTTAATTGTGTTGAGGTATGTTCCCTCCAGTCCAATTCCCCCTAGGACTTTAACCATAAATGCATGTTGAATTTTGTCAAAGGCCTTCTCTG
>NW_008347506.1:0-460 GCF_000622305.1 Nannospalax galili | reverse complement strand
TTTTTTTCTTTGTGTAGTTGATCTAACTATTATCATCATCAGTTCAACTTCTACTTCTAATCATAGTAACTAAAATGTGCGTTTATGCTTTACTGCCCTGGTTCTTTTTCCCTCTCTAATAAAAACCTCATTAAGTGATAGACTGACCAGAGAAAAGAGAAGTTTAGTTAATTTCCTCAAAAATGTAAAATGAGGACGTGACCAACACAGGGAAGGCAGGCGCTGTCACCTGCTGCAGGCTGCTGTCCTCTGTGTCCAGGAAGGAGAGGAGCAGCTGTGCAAGCTAGAGAAGGAGCTGAGTGCGGAGCCCCAGGCAGCAACAGCAGGTCTTTCAGGGCCGCATCAGCAGCGCCATTGCTGAACTGTTTCTAGATTTTCTGCCTTCAGTCTGTTTGTGAGCAGTTCAGAGGGCTGTAATAATTATTTTTATGTAGAGTGGGCATGGAACTGTACCTGAGAA
>NW_008347505.1:0-627 GCF_000622305.1 Nannospalax galili | reverse complement strand
GACTCACCTGCCTCTGCTTCCTGAATACAGGAATTGAAGGTGTGTACCTGGTTTAGCTGGAATAGTGTCAAGAGTGCAGAACTTCCCAGACCTTAAGACTAGGTCTAAAAACATTCATACAGAAATATGTATAACTTGGTCACAGAATTACTGATCTACCTATGTCACATGAATAACAGCAAGAGTCATAATATAGGGTGGAAGATTCCTGAAAGTATAATGACACCGATCTGACACCCCAGTAAACTGGCAACTAGAACACTGCACAGTGTGCATGCATAGTACACACCCACACCCAACGTGAACTTCCATTCCAATAAGGACAAAGTCCTGCCATTTCCACAGTGAGAGTAGTGCTCTGTGTAGTCAATTTGCCATCTGATTGTTTGTGTGTAATAATGGGGCGTTGTGCCATATCTGGGGCTCAGGGTTTATCTCTGCTGATGGCAGATTATACCCACAATGCAATTGTATCCATATCAGCCTTGGCAAGTGGAAGCCCATGTTAATGAGTTGTACAACATATTTTTGGCATATACCCCAAATTTAAAAGGCAGAATTCTACAGGAATTCCTTAATACCCATGTTAACCTAGGTATAATTAACAGTAGCCTAATTATGGAACTA
>NW_008347504.1:0-1922 GCF_000622305.1 Nannospalax galili | reverse complement strand
TTTGGAGGCTCTAATAACATGAGCAAGTTGTGAGTTATTAAACTCAGACTCTACCAGAGTTCAATCTCACAGGGAAACTGGGCAGCAGTGTAAAGCAAAACTTCAATATTATTACATGGGAGGGTCCAAAAGGCTGTGTTTGAATGGAGATACCTGGATGGCTAGAAAATGCTGTTCTTAGAAGCAGCAGGCTATTGAACAAACAAACAAAATACAGAGCCAGAGGTGGGATGCCTTCTTGGATGTGTTGATTAGGGAGGCTCCAAAGGCCACAAAACAATATAAGCTCTTATCGTTCCTCTTGGCTGTCCACTAGAACCAGACAATAAGACTGTATTGCTGAAGACACCACACTTGATATAGAGAACTCAAGCTGGAAATGACCTGGAAGCTTCCTCCCTGCTGCTTAGCTTTCATCATCCTGGAAGATATTATTCAGGCTGCTGGGGGAGAAAAGACATCAACAGTCGTCTCCAGTAATGAACCTGTGAAACACACAGACCAGCCAACCAGGGAAGATGTGCCCACTTGTCAAATAGAAGCATTAATGAAATGGAGTAAACAAAGGCTCTCTGATTGAACTTCGGGCCTGTTCCACAGAAGGGAACTCATGCCTCATACTGTAGGCTTGCTCAAAACCTATTCATAGGCAGATCTTAGGCTCTAGTCAGGTAAGTGAATTCTGTTTAGGGAAATTGACAAGGTGTCCAATTGGTTTCCAAACACTCATGTTTATACTCAAACTCCACTCGTGGCCAGAGAAGCCTTTCTTTCCAGTGAACAGTTGTGAATGCAGATTCATGGCTGAACAAAGACTGAGAGTAAGCAACAGGTGGTTGTTTATCTTTAAACATGATATTTGTACCATCCTTTCTAAGAAAAGCTGGCAAAGGCTGCGGAAGGGAGGATGGTGCGTACATTTCAAATATGGAAATGGAGAAGCCTATGAGATTCCATGTCTTTGTAAGTCACCACCTCCCAAATGTCATACAAACTATGTATAATCCAAATAGAATGTCTTATGTCAGTTTGTCAATCACGTCAGGACCAGGAGACCCTGAGTGAAGGCCAGTCTCCCAGCGGGAAGGGAAAAATTTAGTGAAACAGGGGTCCTTGCCCCTCACTGCTAAACTATTTGCTACTGACAGCTTCAGGAAAATTAATGAAGACAATTTATACCTGACAAATAGACCTTAAGAGAAAAAGGTTAGAAAAGTCCTCAAGATTCGGCGGGGGGAGTCATTGCCTTCAGCTGTGTGCCTACTGAGGACCCCACCAGGTCTCAGTGGGTAGTTCCAGTATAGTGCTCACACAGACTGCCCTGGTTAAACAAAGGCTTACAAAACAAAATAAAAATCATGAACCAGAGAAAGGGACTAAGGGAGACTGGGCTGGGTTGGTAGGAACGGGGGCTGGGGGAGTAATAGAAGAAGCTTATATACAAGCTTGAAACTGTCAAATAATAAATTAAGCTAAAAAATGAGCGGGAAGTGATGCGTACAATCCTTGTTTTGCCATTTAATCTTCAGATGGCCTTAACCTGTTGGATATTGTCTTGGTTTGCTGCTGACACAGAGTCTAATAATAATGTTATTCTAGCTACCCAAAATATCACTATTTTTTGAAGAATCTCCATCAGGTTGTTATTTCAGCAGACATAATTTTTAAGACCCATTGCTTGGGATATTTTGCAGAGTTGGAATTTTCCACAGTATTCAACTCTTAAGATTTTATTTTTCATTTTTAATGTTATTGAGACAGTGTCTCAAGTAATCTAGGCTCACATTAAACTCATGATGTAGGCAGGTATGACACTGAGCCCTAATCTTGCTGCTTCCACTTATGAGTGCTGGAAATATAGGCATTGCATAGCCACGTGTTATTTAGGACGTCCTGAGAATCAAACCTACAGCTTTGTATGC
>NW_008347503.1:0-454 GCF_000622305.1 Nannospalax galili | reverse complement strand
GCAAGTCTTGCAACATTATCCATTTGCCAGAGGCTTTCTTAATAACAAAGACACGTGTGTTCCATGGAGTTATTGAAGGCCGGATGCGGCCCAACCATAATTGTTCCCACACAATTTCCTTTAAGGCCTGTAGCTTTGTCTCAGGCAATGGCACTGCTCCACCCACACTGGCACCCCAGGGGACCACCAGATAGCCAGACCCTGAGGGGCAGTGGCCCTTAGAATTGGGAGTGAACCTGATGTTCTTTCTTTGGGTCCCCCCTGTAATTGATATGGCAAGACAACCCCTGAGTTACTGACTCTGGAAGCCTATCAGGCTCTTCAAGGTCCAAACGGTCATCATAAAAGGCCTTGTTATCAATGGTTATGCAGGCCTGCGCATCCGACAAAATATCTTCTCCTGTGAGGTTGGCAGATAACTCTGCTGCCACCAGGGGTCGCACCTCCCCTTTAG
>NW_008347502.1:0-376 GCF_000622305.1 Nannospalax galili | reverse complement strand
CTTTTAAGTCACCTGTAGTTACCTGCATCACCCAATACAATGTAAATGTAATGTAGGTAATTATATTATTTTCTTAGGGAATGACCAAGAAAGTCATGTATGTTTCTTCTACACATGTCAATTTGCTTTTTTCCAATTATTTTTAATCCTGAGTTGTTACACGGGGATGTGGAGCCTGCACATACAGAGTGCCAACTGTTTACAGCAGCCTAGGAACATGGACTCAGATGTGGTTTCTGTCCGCAGGCAGCCAGCCTGCAGGGATCATGAGAGGCAACCTCATCCTTGTCACGGTGGCCATCTCATCCTTAAAAGTTGATGAGAGATTTTTTCTTTCAGAGATTAAAACAAAGATATGGTTAAGACTAATAGTCTG
>NW_008347501.1:0-393 GCF_000622305.1 Nannospalax galili | reverse complement strand
TCGAAACAAGATATCATGTCACTGAGCTACATCCCCAGTTCCATAAAGTATGCTCAATCTCAAGTGAGTAGTGTCCTTTTTCAGTGTTTTCTAGCAGTACCAGGAATTGAACTTAGGGCCTCATACATGCTAGGAAAATGCTCTAACACTGGGTTATAACTCTAGCCTTACATAAAGGTTTTTATTGTTATTATTTATCATGGAATTTTCCAGCCACAGGTAAAAAGAATACATGTGATGACTTCTTGCTACTGTAACAAAATTCCTGAGGTAGTGACCTTATAAAGAAGAGTTACTTTAATACTTAGAGATGGAAGATTTATCCATGCCGAAATGGTGCACTGATTTACTCCTGAGGCAGCATAGTGCATCTCACTAGGAGCATATGGAAGA
>NW_008347499.1:0-473 GCF_000622305.1 Nannospalax galili | reverse complement strand
TCAAAACTGTAGGGTGTCTCCCAAGTATGCATTGTCTGATATCTCCTAGGACTTAACATGTAAATAAAGGATTTATCACATTCTTCACATTTGTAGTGTTTCTCCCCACTATGATTTTCCTGATGTAATCGTAATGTTGATATTTGCCTAAAGGCTTTATCACATTTTTCATAACTGTTGGGTTTATCTCCAGTATGTATTCGCTGAGGTAACTGAAAACTTGACAACTGTGTAAAGGACTTGTCACGTTTTTCACATTTTTAGGGTTTCTCTCCGGTATGTTTTCATTCATGTACTCTAAGTCTTGATTTTTCCTTAAAGGATTGTTCGCATTCTTCTCATTTATAGGGTTTCTTTCCAATATGATTTCTCTCTAGCATGATTATTTTATGTAGCCTAAGATCTGCCATTTGACTAAAGGTCTAGTCACACTCCTCACATTTGTAGGCTGTCTCTCCATTATGCATTGTCTG
>NW_008347498.1:0-304 GCF_000622305.1 Nannospalax galili | reverse complement strand
AGCTCCTCAGGGCATTTTACCATAGCAACAGAAACAGAGCTAGAACAGCGTCCATCTTCAAAACTCCATCCTCCCCAAATAAAACTCTTCCGATTCAACTTTGGTTCTCCACCTAGTCCCTAGCTAACGTGACTGTACAAATTTGATGATTCTTGTACCCATCTAAGTGGAATCATAACATTTGCTCTTTCATTTCTGAGAGGTTACCAGGTTTTAAAACTGGTTTTCACCTAATTCATGCCATTGTGTTTAGGCTTCAGGGGCTGAGGCGGCTCCAGACCCAGCTCCACCCTTGGAGGCGTGC
>NW_008347497.1:0-300 GCF_000622305.1 Nannospalax galili | reverse complement strand
TTATCTTTTTTAGTGAGAAAGAAGCTTTTCTCAAAAGATTTCTACTTACCCCATTCATTAGACAGAACCCGGCCATATACACCCCTAATTGCAAGGGAAAGTACTGTGTACATTTGTTTACCATTACCTTACTCTCTTTCAGTGAAGGGCTGTGAAGTAGCAGACAAGAAAGGCAAGGGATTGTGGAACTGTGACCACACAGCTATCTATTCTTCTAACTTTGATAAAGATGGATGATTGGTGCAAAAGCCTAATGTATGACTCTCTGATTTACCTAAGAAAAGCACAGTGTACAACATG
>NW_008347496.1:0-501 GCF_000622305.1 Nannospalax galili | reverse complement strand
GTGCGTGTGTGTGCGCATGTATGTGTGTGCGTGCGTGTGTGTGCGTGTGTGTGTGCATGAGTGTGCGCGTGTGTGAGTGTGTGTGCGCGTGCGTGTGTGTACGTGTGTGTGCGTGCGTGTGTGTGCGTGTGTGTGCGCATTTGTGCGTGTGTGTGCGCGTGTCTGCGCATGTGTGTGCATCCGTGCGTGTGTGTGTGTACGTGTGTGCGTGTGTGTGTGTGCGCACGTGTGTGTGTGTGTGAGCACGTGTGTGTGGTGTGTGTGCGCGTCTGTGTGGGTGTGTGTGCGCGCGTGTGTGTGGTGTGTGTGTGGTGTGTGGTGTGTGTGCGTGCGTGTGTGTGGTGTGTGTGTGCGTGTGTGCACGTGTGTGTGTGCGTGTGTGTGTGCGCGTGCGTGCGCGTGTGTGCGTGCGTGTGTGTGTGTGCGCACGTGTGTGTGTGTGCGCACGTGTGTGTGCGTGTGTGTGCGCGCGTGTGTGTGGTGTGTGTGCGTGCGTGTGTG
>NW_008347495.1:0-354 GCF_000622305.1 Nannospalax galili | reverse complement strand
AAACAAAAGAAGAACAATGAAACTAAGAGTTGCTTCTTTGAAAAGATTGACGTTTAACACATCTTCTGCCAAATAAACACAAAGAAAGAGATGTTGGACCAAAATTCACAAACTCATAGGGGAAAAAATAAACATTGCAACAGACCAAGAGAGAATTCATAAAGACATACTTCAAAAATGTATATTTCACTAAACTAGAAAATCTAAAGTAAATGGATAAATTTCTAAGTATGTACAATGTACCCAAATTAAATCTAAATGATAGACAACCAATGAAACAGAGAAGGTAATTTAAATCCTCCAGTCTGGGAGGACACATCAGCCTGTCCCAAAGCAGTGGAATCTGAAGTTGGG
>NW_008347494.1:0-441 GCF_000622305.1 Nannospalax galili | reverse complement strand
CTCTCTGCAGTTTATGTTCCACATGGTAGTCAGCAACTTTTTTGAGACCCTTGAGCTAGAGATGCAGCTCGGGATACATTGCACGTTTAGAATGCTTGAGGCTCTGGGTTGAATCCTTAGCACCAGAGGGGGAGGAAGTCAAAATTTGTTTTGCTCTTGTGGTTGTAATTAATAATGTCCACTAGAACTTCCATATGGGAATACTCTGTTTTCTGCTGATAGAGTAGCTTCTAGTCTCACATGGCCTGGCTAGTGCATCTGAGAAATTTAATCGTTTTTTTTTCAATATTCATTATTTATCAAAGAAATGTTGCTTATTCTAGCAAACATAAAACAAAAATTCTCAAAACCAAAGATAGTTTCTGACCATTATAAATGCAGTACAGTACCTTTTTTTTGGAAGAAACATTTCATTACAGCTTTAACATATTCAATAACAAT
>NW_008347493.1:0-337 GCF_000622305.1 Nannospalax galili | reverse complement strand
AGTATATCCTGTTGTCCACAGGGTCCCGCCTGCAAAGCTAATTCAGAAAGCGGGTCTTGCTTTTAGATCTCCACCATGCTTAAAAGTTATCCTGTTTCTCTGTTAAAATAGCATCTCTGCCTCCTCTACACAGGACCTCTGTTTCTTGTTTCAGATTGATCCTGTGCCAAACATTTGGACACTGGTCAATAGCTGACCATTTCCTCAGTTTCTCTTGTTTCTATGGTGCCTGGGATATTTGGGTTTTGTTTGTGGTTGGAAGAGTCTGTCTGCTGCCTTGGTGCCAGCAGCCACAGGGAGTGTTCTAATGGTAATCACTTGGGAGGCAGTCACATGG
>NW_008347492.1:0-288 GCF_000622305.1 Nannospalax galili | reverse complement strand
TGGGGTTTGTGGTAAATCAAGGACTGTAGTTATTACAAGATTGTGCTTTCTGGCTTATGGAGGCTGGTAGTCAATGAGGGGTAAGATCTTCTGGGATAAAGTCAACATGAGACAGGGCGTAGTTCACGGAAACTGCGTACCAATGACGGGTAAGTCTTTGCTCTTGCAGAAGACAACCTGAGACAGGCACGGTCTTTCTGTCTAGAATTATAATCTGATCTTGTGTTATGAAAAATAAAGAAAGGGGAATTGTGAAGGCCCAAGCTCTGATCTGAAGTAAATTCAGAA
>NW_008347491.1:0-340 GCF_000622305.1 Nannospalax galili | reverse complement strand
GTGCACCATCTGCTTGAAAGTGAATTTCTCCCAAATCAGAATTTGCCTCTATTTATGGATGTTTCTGGGAGAAACTTGGTCCCTAGCAGCAGTTACCAAAGGGGGCTGACATTAAGAGACACCGAGCTAAAGATTCTTCGGGCTAAAAGAAGTTCCACTAGTCTCTAATCTTCCAGGAAGCAAGGGTCTTGGCTTTCTGTCTCTGAGTCCACAGCCTGGCATGGCATAGAAGCTGTCAGAACCGGCTATGGTGACCAGTTATAACCTATGGGAAAAATGTTCTTCAAGAATATTTTCTTTCAACAAATTAACAAAGTTCCTAGGTTTCTTCATCAATCCA
>NW_008347490.1:0-763 GCF_000622305.1 Nannospalax galili | reverse complement strand
CGTTATGTTGTCTTAGTCTGAAAAGAACTTTACTCAGAATCTCACATGTTTTCACCTTTCTTTCACTGTAAAGGAAAATCCAAATCCACATCCATGTGTCCAAATCCATTGTGTTCCACAACGGGGTGGGGGATCGATGCAAATTAAAAATAGTGACAATTTTTAAATACATCAGTAGTCATAAATTGGTATTAAAATTACAAGGCCAGGTAATCTTCATTATATTTATCATAGTGTCTCTAATATAATATATAATCTTTAATAAATAGATCATGCAACTTACTTGAGAGTAAGTCTCAAAGAAACAGATCTCTGGGAAAAACCAATCGACAAATTTACCCAAATTTGAAAGATTATCCTTGTATTAGCCTTCTCTTATTATCCATTGAAGACGTGAGAGTTTCTATTTGTAAAGAAGACAGTATTTTTTCAAAGAATTTCTTTGTTAAATCATTAAACACATGATTGGTTTATTAAAATATCAACTTATATGCAGCTTTAAGTTTCAAAATAAATTCAATGCATTTTATTCAAAATGTATCTTAAAAGAACTAAAGAAAGAAAACTTTTTTAAATTAATAGACAATTTGGAAGTCAATAAACATTTTCAAAGAGCAACACTAAAATTTATTATGGTCTTGAATGAAAACGTAAATATACTTATGACTTTTTTTTGCAGTACTGGCACTTTTTTTAAATTTTTTTTTTACAGTTAAAGTTACAGATTTAACAATATGCAAAATATTACAGTAATTCAGATTTT
>NW_008347489.1:0-783 GCF_000622305.1 Nannospalax galili | reverse complement strand
AGAAAACCGTTGAGTCCATGGCACAACTGGAGTCTTTCATGTAGTCCAAGTAGAACCTATAAAAAGAACCCTACATAACTCAAGAGACATAGCAAGGCAACAGAAAACAGACAAAACCAAAGAAAATGTAACTCAATAATATGGCAACGACTCTCATTAGTAAGAGCAGAGGCAGAGAGAAAGCCAGAAAAAAATACCTATCATAACCATCCACATCCAGGAACATCCCTCTGCCATACTTGATTAGGAACTGAAACAGAGTAAAGAAAAATTTATGAGCACCTCACGAGTGATTCCTGCCACTAATCACCCAATCCTTACTACCTGTAGCTCCTGCCAAGAACTACCTGTAGAGCTCCAAGACTTATTGCAAGCGGCCTCTGCTACAAACCTTCCTTTGCTGAAAGTTCCAGCTGTGAGAAGAGGCTTTCTAGTTCCTCCTCATCAAGAGACTCCCCTTCTGACTCTCCAGGCTCACCCTTTGCTGAAACTTCCTCCATCACTTCCTCTAGTGCCTGCACTCTCTGAGCAATATCCTGGTACTTGCCAGAGGTATCTCCCAGGCATGACTTAACCATATTCCATATGGCTAGGGTCCCCGGAGGGAGGTTCCCTGGCTCATCAGCCTCCTGGAGGGCTATACCCAATCTATCCCATAGTGGGGGATTTATATATCTTTCCTCTAAAAACCACAGGGTATGCTGTGCCACTGCCTCTAAAAAATTGTTCACGGTTTCACTTTTCAACTTAATACCTCGCGTCTTTAACAGTCTCACCAGAGCG
>NW_008347488.1:0-295 GCF_000622305.1 Nannospalax galili | reverse complement strand
GTTGGTCAAAGAGACCAGAAAAGTTTGTCCGATACCATGGAGCAAGATTTATAAGCAATTGTGATCTAAGTGGGTGGTGGGAGTGGAACCTGAGTCTTATGCAAGACCAGCATGGGCTCTTAACCACTGGCCCATCTCTCTAAACCCATTGTTTTAAAAGTATTAGGGAACATCACTTAAAAATTTTGGGGCATGTCAATTTGCTAGAAATTACATTTATGTGTATGTACATCAATATATTTATGCAAACATACGTATGACTATGTTATATATCTTATAAGATATACATACATAT
>NW_008347487.1:0-1087 GCF_000622305.1 Nannospalax galili | reverse complement strand
CATGCTGCACAGTATAGACAAGCCAAGCAATGCCTGCTATTGCAATAGTGGCTCAACTATCATACACATAACTGACAAATTTCTAATTGGATAAAGTCCATTCCTACTGTGCATCCCAAGGGGCACTTGTTCATCTGAGGGGTGAGGCCTGCTGCAGAGAATGGCTGTGGAGTGTTAGCTACTGAGAGGGAGCTATGGAGAGTTAGCCACAGAGAGAGGAACATTGGTGCCATCTTGGCAGCCACAACTCGGGAAAAATGGCCCTGGTATCATGCCTATGTGGATGTGAGGGGGGCCATTTACCAACCTGGGGTGAGACTTCGGGACCACGAGGCAAAGACAAAAGCTAATGGAGACTGTAGGCAGGGTGCAGAAGCAATCTGGAATGGTGGGCCACTGAGCCACAGACTGGAATGGGGAGCCAGGTGTTTGCCTTTGTAAGTTACTCTATTTCTCCTATCCAGGATATAAACTATGAAAAGTTCAGATAAAGATGTGTTATATGGTTTGTCTAATAGTACCAGGAGCAAGGGACCCTAGAGAACTCAGGCGACATAGGGGTGGAACACACATCTGCTGCTAGAGACCAGGCCAAACCCCTGTATCAGGGAAGGCTAAGCCCCAGGGGAAGCCATTGCAAGTACACTGTTAAATGAATATGATACAGATACTGGGATATCTTGTAGGCATTTGTATTTACTCATATGTTTGTTTAGATGTGTCTACTTCCTTCCATTTGGCTTTATAGTAGGAGAGACTCCTCTGAGCTAGATCAGTGGCCGTGTCTTAAAGAAAAATGGTGGGAGCTCCAAGAGGTCAGTATCTCACCATGATACAAGAGAGATCACCCTGCATCTGTCACCCCCTTCAAGGCTCAGGGACCTTTGTGGAGGAGGTGGCAGAAAATTTGTAAGAGCCAAAAGAAGGGGTGGAGTGTGACCCAGAAGTTTCTCTGACAAGCCATGGTCCCACTCCTTCCCATGTTCTTCAGAAAGAGTCAAGCTCATTATGGGGAGGGGCTATGGATACATATAAGCTGGAAAAATCACTAGGCTGCTCTCTTTCCATTTTGTGTGGCTCTGTGGCC
>NW_008347486.1:0-332 GCF_000622305.1 Nannospalax galili | reverse complement strand
TCCAGTGACCTGCTAAATGCTGAGATCTTCAAGAAAAGAAGTAAGATTCTAGTTATATTTTGTTGGTATGCATGTGCATATGTGTGTGTTGTATATTCGTGTGTGTGCACATGCGTTTGCTCACCCCTACGAGTGCATTTAGCAGCTGAAGTTTATGTCAGCTGTCTTGCTGTATCTTCCTACACCTTATCTTTGGAGACATGAACTCTCACTGAAGAAGGAGCTTACGGTTAGGCTAGACTGAGTAGCCACCAAGCCCCAGAGGACCCACTGGTCTCAATCCCCTTGGCACTAGGTTTTCAGATGTGCACTGAAGCATCTGGCTTTTATGT
>NW_008347485.1:0-650 GCF_000622305.1 Nannospalax galili | reverse complement strand
TTTACTTCAGCATCAGATAATGGGGTATCTCTCAAATCTGATTGGGTACTGCGGACATGGGCCAGGATTCTGGCACAATCATACAGGGGGAGCATTCATGTCTGAGTCCAGCAAGAGCATGGCTGGACTCAGGGCAACTGGTACCTGGAAGGTGATTCTAGCAAGATTAAGAAGTAATGCCTTATAATCGGTCACACAGGCATTACTTAGCCATCTGTCTGGGGGCTGCTTTAAAAATCCTTAAATTGCATGTGGTGTGGTCATGGTCAAGTTCTGGCCCAAAGTCAGTTTGTCAGCATCTTTTACCAGTAGTGCTTCTTTAAGTATATAGCCCAAGTATTGGACTTGTTGTTTGCATAGTTGGGCCTTTTTAGCAGAGGCCCGATAGCCCAGGCTTCCCAACATCTGCAACAGGCATTCTGTGCCATCCATGAAAGCCTCTTGGCTGTCTGCCACCATAAGGAGGTCATCCACATACTCCAAGAGACTCCCTTCCCCAATGCTATCTGTCACAGATGCCTCTGCTGGTCCTCTGGATCTGCAATGGCAGCCAGCAGGATCCTTGCCAATCCTTGTTCTGCCTTTCTGCCTTTATCTGTTTTTTTCCTCTGCACTATCCCTATTATTGTACACTTTCTTAGCCACAGTTA
>NW_008347484.1:0-587 GCF_000622305.1 Nannospalax galili | reverse complement strand
ACCTGCTGTCCATTTCCCCAGTTCTCTGCTGGGTTTTTATATGACTTATCAGGCCCCACACTTAACCAAGGAACTAGTAAGAACTGGTGGTGGGAAGGGGAGAGTTGATCTTATTGAAGGGAATGACTAGATAGAGTGACAAGACTCTAGGGCATGAACTTGCATTGAGGGACATCTGGGTACAAAAGCTTGACTCAGTAATCCTTAACACAAATGACGGAATGAATGAAATCCAGTGGGGTACCTATTGGGGGTGTGGAAAGGGGAGATGGTCTAATTGTGGTTAAAATTTTTTGTATGAAATGCAATAAATATATACATAAACTCAAATATATACATAAAAACAAAGAAAAATATGATGCTACCTTTAAAATGACAACAATGTTCATAAATGAGAAATTTCTGAATTTCCTTAAGCTACTACATGCTCAGAAAACTGATTATCACACAAATATACTTAACACATTAGGGGGCTGGAGAAATGGCACAGTGCTTAAGAACACAGACTGTTCTTGCAGAAGACCCAGGTTCGAATGCCAGCACCCACATGGCAGATAACAACTGTCTGTAATTCCTGTTCCAGGGGA
>NW_008347483.1:0-515 GCF_000622305.1 Nannospalax galili | reverse complement strand
CCCGTGTCTGCAGAAACTGACCCATTACCTTACATTTGTTGTGTGTTTTTTTCATTTTCTTTATATTTTTGTTTATTAGCTTTTTCTGTCTCAATGCACAGGGGATGTTTTATATGTGGGGCTTCAATTGATATTAGTAGGAGTTGCCCTCCTAAATCCCAGTCATTGATGAGTAAGTTATTGGTTCCGATGGTTGAAGTGTAAACAAGAGCTAAATTGAGCCTACTGTGGACATACGTATGCCACATGCACACGCATAGACACAGTAAAACTACTGTGTGTGATATGAAATGTAAACAGTGCATAAGGACAAACACAGTTAAAATGTTTTCCTGCATTAACAGAAAACTTTCTTTGTGAATCAGAGCGAAAAAGTCTCTAGGGAAAAGAGTTCTTCATTTAAAGCCATTGCTGTGAGCACCTTTCCAAGAGTAATAATAATTACACAGTTCTAGAACTGTAAAAGATTAAGGAACTATGGGAAAGGCAAAAACTTCAGGCTTGCACAGGTCGGG
>NW_008347482.1:0-574 GCF_000622305.1 Nannospalax galili | reverse complement strand
TGGAGGTGTCAATTGGTGAGTCAGGAGTGGGTGAGGCAGGTGGGGAGTCATTGTGGAGCTAGCCTTAGTAACAGCTGTCCTCCTTCCTTGTTAACCTGTTCACAGAGCAGAACCGGGGAGGGATTCAAGCTTGAAGCTTTCAATCCTTTTGTCATAAAGCAGTTCTACATTTAATGTATGACGGATAACATGGACTGTTGCACACCCTGGGAAAGATTACTCATCCTGAAGCAGGTTCAGTCAGGAAGACAATGCTAAGGGCTGTTTTCCCAGGGACAGAGATGGAGCCACTGCATACAGAGATCTGGGGATTGACAGCCACCTAGTGGTGACAGCAGGAGACAGCAAATCAGTAAGAGGGCCACCAAGAAAGCAGCTCCAGTGACACTGGCCTGGGCTGTCCTGAGAGGACACAGTCCCCAAGTCTGCCTTAAGGAAGAGTCCCATGAGACTGAGTCAAGACTGGGTATTTGACAATTCACACTTGGGGCCATGCTTCCTTGTTTATCATTCTTTTTTGTCATTTTTCTTCTATAACCTCTGCTCCTGATCCTTCTCCCTCTTAGCAAGACTT
>NW_008347481.1:0-265 GCF_000622305.1 Nannospalax galili | reverse complement strand
GGTGCATTTACAAACATTCAAGCAATACACTCATGCACATAAAAAATTAAAAAATTTAAATGCAGAAACAAATGCAAGTGAGGCCAGGGTGGGAAATGGTACCGGGAGAACCCTTGCACAGTACTGTTGGATGTATAGCACTATGGGAAATCAACATGGAGATTGTTCCATGACTTTTCCTGGGGAGATGTGAACAAACATCTATTCACCCCAAAGAGGATACTAATGACTGACCCAAGAAATAATTCCCCCCAAGTCTAGCTTG
>NW_008347480.1:0-280 GCF_000622305.1 Nannospalax galili | reverse complement strand
CTACCCTGGCCAACAACTCTAAGGAAGGTATCTCCTGTCTGGCACTGTTTCCTGCTGTGTAACCTTTAGCTATACATATGGATTCTTAAAGAAATATACTGATCAAATTAATCTTTGGTTACACTTTCCCTTTTGGGCATGTAAGACCATAGAGTTGACCCAAATAGACCAATTTATTTTTTACTGTTAATGTTGTTTTGAGGATCTGTTCCACAGGGGGTTTCATCAAATGGGGAAGACACCCTGGCTCCTTTCTTTTACCAGTTCCATCTATGTGAAG
>NW_008347479.1:0-313 GCF_000622305.1 Nannospalax galili | reverse complement strand
TCAATGAAATACAAATTAAGCCCCTGTGAGGCAGCACTTCAAAACTGTCTGAATGACCTTTATCGAAAACAGTTGGCCTGATGGTAGCCACACAGCCTGTTGACCTAAATTAGATCCCTGAACCCACTTCTAAGTAGAAGAGAGAACTGACTCCACAGAGTTGTCCTCTGACCTCCATCTCACATCATGGCATGCACAGCTGACCCCTAAAAAAATAATAACAATAATAATTAATACTACTAATAATTTCATGTTTTTTTTTTTCAAAAAGAAGGTAAGTGGTGTTATAGACAAGGTACAACAGAAACACTTG
>NW_008347478.1:0-307 GCF_000622305.1 Nannospalax galili | reverse complement strand
TCAGTTGCAATGGGTCGAATATACCCAGCATCTGGCAAATACCTGAGCTTGCTTAGCTTCCCATCTCCTCTGTACTCCGCCCTTCCCTTTGTCATTGCCTGGTTTCGGGGACCCGAGGCTCATGGCAGAAACTCAGCATTGAGAGAATATCATACTCTGCATACTGCTAGGCTGAGGGAAATAAAATCCAATTCAAAATTGGATTAGCTGGTATAGTTGCTATTGACTGTGTATTGCTTCTGTATCATGATAAAGCCGAAATATTGTAAGTTGAGTTGAGGGAAGTTGGGTGGGGGACTGAGTGCAT
>NW_008347477.1:0-422 GCF_000622305.1 Nannospalax galili | reverse complement strand
TATTAATACATGTGTCTGGATTATTTAACCCCGAGTACTAGACAAAATACATAGAAAAATGTATAGAGGGGCTGGGAATATAGCACAGCTGGTGAAATGCTTGTCTAGAAAGCACCAAGCCCTGGATTGGATCCCCAGCACTGCATAAATCAGGTGCGGTGGTACATGCCTGTAATCCTGTCACTTGGGAGGTAGAGGAGGTTCAGAAGTTCCTCATCCTGTGCTATGCTGGCATGGGATCCACCAGACCCCGTCTCAAAAAAAAGAATGCTTTTTTCCCCTTGCTGCTGCTGAATCGAGAGGGGGCAAATTTGCTCATCTTGGTAATCCACTGCCAAGGCAGAGGCAGGCATGCTGCTGGAGGTGTAACGTATGGGGAGCGGCCTGGGACAAAGGCCTTGATAAAGATGGCGCCGATATCC
>NW_008347476.1:0-825 GCF_000622305.1 Nannospalax galili | reverse complement strand
AAAAAAAAACAAAAAAAACAAGAGTGTGATAATAAAAAAACAAAAAAACAAAAAAAAAATTCTAAGAATGAATCAATGTTCATTGATTTTTGCCTAACCCTAAGGCTCCCCCATCTCTTAATCCACAAAATTGTCTTTTTATCAGGAACTCAAACTAAAAACAAACAAACAAAGAACTTGATTAACCTTTAGATATACTCTTTCACCTAGTTATTTTTCATTTTGCCTTTTTTTGGGGGGGAGGGGACACAGGGTCTCATATAGCCCAGGCTGACATGAGACTCCCTATGTAGCAGAGAGTGACCTTGAACTTCTGATCCCCCTGCCTTCCAAGTGCTGGGACTACAACTGTGCACCATCACATCTGGTTTATACAGTACTGGAGACTGAACCCAGGGCTTCAGACGTTAGGTAAGCACTCTAACAACCCAGCCATACCCCAGCCCCACAGTGTATTTCTATCAGTATTACCTTCCCTCAGTTCTGCAGTATTTTTAGAGGCCCCTAAGTATCTACTCCTCTAATGTCCTCCCAACACCACCACTCCCATGTCTAGCTTCTAAGAAGGTTGTCTATCCTCTTCCATCTGTCTGTCTATCCATCCATCCATTCATTTACTTATGTCAGTGTGGAGTTACAGGTAAGTCATGTTATATTTTGTGTGAAACTTACTTTTATTTAGATTATCCAATATTTTATTTTGTTGCACCAATTAATCTAGCTTAGGTCTTTAGGGAAAACTTTCATTTTGGAATTTTAACTAATATCTGTACGACAAGATGCTCTAGGTTAATCTTGTAATTCCCTGTCCAAATTCTACAATTA
>NW_008347475.1:0-410 GCF_000622305.1 Nannospalax galili | reverse complement strand
CATACAGAAAAAGTTTAGAAAAGCATTAAACTGCTCATAGTTTATAAAATATTTTATTATTTCTATGTAATGTATATAAATGTATTGTTGTATAATACCCGTGGAGGTCAGAGGAGGGTGTCAGATTCCCCTGAACCTGGAGTTAAAGATGGTTCTCAGCCGCCATGTGGGCCCTGGGAATCGAACCCAGGTCCTCTGCAAGAGCAGGCAGTGCTCTTAACTGCTGAGTCATCTCTCCAGCTCCCAAACTGTTCTTAGTTTTTTTTTCACTGTGGAATCCAGTTTGTAGAGACAATTTTGCTTCCTATACTTTTTTGTTATTTAAATTTTCAAACTGAGGACATAAACTCTTTTGAAACAACAAATTTAAGAGATGACTCTTGTTCTATCAATTTCCCACTGATAGTCAT
>NW_008347474.1:0-369 GCF_000622305.1 Nannospalax galili | reverse complement strand
ACCCTGCTGCCTGCTGCCTGTGAGATTCCAGACAAGTGTCCCAAACCTCTCGATAAAACATGTATAAAACAGTCGTATTGATACCTACCTATCAGACTAAATAAAATCTGCATGAGACTATATATGTGGAGCATTATCACAGGGCCTGATACATGGTAGGTGTTTTGTAAATGCCTGCTCTGTGTATTTAACTCATGAAAATATGCATTTGTTAGAGGGAGAGAAAAAGGGGGAAAGTCCTGAGGGCAAAAGCCTGTATCCACAAACCAGAAGACAAGGGAGCTTTGTCATGTCTTTGGCATAGGCAGGAAGCAGAAAGACAAGGCCATTGATAGGTAGATGGACATCAACAGAAACTGCCTATTTCAT
>NW_008347473.1:0-698 GCF_000622305.1 Nannospalax galili | reverse complement strand
CAGGACCCATGGATGCCGTTTTCAGAAGGGCAGGTGGAGCGGAGCGCACGGTGTCAGTGGTGAAAGCGCCCACCTGACCCACCTAGAACTAAGGTGTGCGTGAGTCTGGGGCCCCCACAAAAGCTGGGTGGCAGACGGCCCCCCTGGATACAGACCACCAGCAGCCACGGGGAACATTTAAAAAAAAATGAACCCACCATTGGCTGTGCCCCACAACCAGCTCTGGGATGGCTGGGAAGGCCCAGTTCAGGGAAGTTGGCTTGGGGGTGCCTTCACATCTGGTCCATGGGCGGCTGGGGATCCACACAACCCCCAAGTGCTACATCCCTGCTGGCAGCAGCACTCGCCGAATCCCGAGGCCAAGGGAGCCTTTAGTAAAAGACTACAATGATTTCACTGACGGGGGCAGATTTGGAGCTTCAGTGATACAGTGATAGTATACCAGGGGGCAGATGAGAATCCAAAAAGATATGTCCATTCTTGTGATGGCTCAGTTCAATTCAAGGAACTCATGGGCTTTGTTTTAGCATTAACAAAGACAAGTGAGCCCATGAATTTGATTTCTGACAGTCTGTATGTAGTCAATATTCTTCCAGTAGTCTTATGCTTCTTAAAGAGAGAGAAGCCCCTATTATCTTACAGCATCCTATGGGGCACCAAGGATTCCCTGGGCTTTTATCCAAAGGCAATGCAGAGGC
>NW_008347472.1:0-340 GCF_000622305.1 Nannospalax galili | reverse complement strand
TGAAACACCCTCTGTACCTCACAGTGGCTCTGGGGTCTGTTACCTTACTCTGTAGTCTCACAGTGGAAAAGATTATAGATGTGAGTGTGTGAGTGCATGTACATATGTGCCCTGTGAGACACTGGCCTCACCTCTGCCTTTGTGGGATGGGGTCTGCCCAGAGTGGGCAGCCTGGAGCCCCCCACCAGATAAAGATGTTCCCAAAAATGGGGACAAGGAGCAGAGCTGGTAGGAAGGGGCACTCTGGGCTGGGCAAGTAGCTGATCTGTGTCACTCTCATGTGCCCAGCAGAGCCTGGAAGTCCCTTGACAGTAAACAGTTCCGCACATGCGCACACACA
>NW_008347471.1:0-3138 GCF_000622305.1 Nannospalax galili | reverse complement strand
CACTGAGGAAGAGACTAGTGGATGCTGGAGACAGTGAGTCTTGTCAGCTGCATCCTCAATCCCTGTGTCATGGTGACAAAGCACCCTTAGGTCAAAGCTGGCATCCTACTCCTGTGCTCCCCAGACCAGTCAAGGCATCACATATTTTTCTTTCCTTTTGCTTTCCCCTCCTCTGTATCTGTATGTTCAGTGTCTATAAGCACCTTTAAAATCACTTGGGGTGGCATCTATCTTTAAAAATTATTGTTTCTTCCTTTGCAACTATTATAATTACTGATGAACTTGAATTTTCCTTTATTTCCTGTTTAGTTCTCGATTTGGATAGTTTCTTTTTAACTATTCCCTTTTCCATCCTTAGATTATCTCTCCACATTCTTTAGATGATGGCCTTAGCCCTACCTAAATCCATGTGGGCCTGACTCACCCAGCCTCTTGTGTGACTTTTGCCTTCTTCCTAGTGAAGGAGTTTGGAGAAGGCCAACCTTGGCATCTCCCTCTCCTCCTGACACCTTGTAAAGTCTTGGGCAGGAGGATGACCTGAAGCATTTGATTTTCACTAGAAAAAGAATCCTCCAAATTCATTTATAAATACCTAAGTTCTGAGCATTTATTTTCCTGTATTGCTTAGAAAGCTAACAAACCCTTTGCTTCTGTTGTGCTCTTATTAAATTCCCTTTTTGGTATCAATCACTCATCCCATTCAGAGTCCAGGAATATCTGCATGAGCATTCCAAGCTTATGCTCACTGTTAATTTGTGAAGTCCTCAGCTTAAGGACTATGTCTCATTCTTCCTTATGCTCCCAGACTTGTCAAAGTAGCTACAGAACAGGTGAAAAATTCATGAATTCATGAATTCACTAGGGAAAAGTAGTCATTCATTGGCAGATGATGGATGCCTCCTGCAGGAAGGACAGTACTAGAGACTAAAGGACAAGCAGATGTCCTTGCTTGACCTGGATCCACGGGGAAGAAGTCCACAGTAGATGTTATTATAAGGAAATACACTCTCTGTCAGTATGAGGAGAGAATTCACCCCAGGGTGTGAAGAATGTAGACACTAGGGAGATTTAGAGAAGCAGGCTTAGCCAGAAGGGTGTGGGCAGAAAGATCCGTTTCAGGGTTTGTCCAGCACCACTTAGTGAAGAGAATCGCATATATTAAAAAGTGATCGAAGAGGTCAACAAGATGTGGAGGGTTCACATGCACTTAGAAGATAGGACATGTCCACACAGTTATTTCATATGAAACTAATGCCTCTAGCCAAGCAGTGACAGGAGTGAAGGAAACATTCACCATGAGGACGGTGTGACAGGTGTTTGTCCACTCACTTTATTCCTGCTGCCCAGGCACCTGAGTGTCACAAACGTACCTTACTGTAGAGACAGTGGCAGTTTTCCTTTCTCACTCCTGAAATTCAGACAGATCATTTTTAAAACAGTTTCTGTTGTATCGAGAGATAATTGGGCTCTGCTTGGTTTTGTTAAGGAACTTCCTTTTTCATGAGTGGGGATTAATTCTACAGCTATAGAGTGCTCTGGCCCTTCATATCAGACTCCAGGAAGTGCATCCTAGGAAACGGGCATAGGAAAAGCAAGGTTTCCAGTGCCACGATTAAGGGACCTGTTCATAAAGACCCCACAGCAGAGCCCTAGGTTGAAGTTATGTTTTCTTTATGGTCCTGTGAAAGCTTAGATTGATTTTCATTCCTATGAAATGGAAAAAAATCATTCGAAAGCACATTAATGATAATTACTTTGTGGTTTTATGAGCAGGTGTTAGCAATATTATAATGCTAATTCCCTGGGAAATTATGTAGAGGCTTTTAAACAACTACTAATTAATTAATGAGTCAACAAAGAGTTATTACCCAACTTCTATGTGCTGGGCATCACCCTGAGAGCTGGTGGATGAGGGGACACGGAGGAGTGCTGGGAGCCAGATGATTGCATTCCACAGAGAGGACAAGAGAAATAGCAAGCAGGTAAGCAAGCAGTTATAGTTTCAAGACGTGATGAACACTTCGTTGAAAATGACAGGCCGACTTGTGGATGATGTGGTAGCCATCAGATGCCAGACTCTGCTGCGTGCATTAAGTGGAACTCTTAATTAAATAAAGACCCAGATAATACTGTCAGTACAATCACTTCTTGTTCAGAGATAGTTTTTTCAAGGTCAGTGTTTTAAGAGGATTCTGAGCAAAGTGCTGAGTGTTTTCTTTTATTTTGTCTTATTTCACTTTTCTGAGACAGAGACAGTGTCTTGCTATGTGCCCCAGGGTGGCCTTGAACTTAAGATCCAACAGCCTCCAGTTCCCAAACACTGGAATTGACATGACAAACGTGCATTACCATGTCCAACAGAGATTCTTTTGATCTAATCCATAGAAAGTCAGAGAGACCAGAAAGGGAGTGAGGATCACTGACCCTCAGACTAGAAGATGAGGTCTGGTGTCATGGTTAACCTGGGGAAGGTATACAGAGTGAGCCTGCTCTCCAACACTAGCTGCCCCAGCTTGTCTCCATGTGCCCTTCATACCAGCACCTCTTCTGCACCTGCCCCCACACAGGTGGTGCCACCTGGATGCACACATTTCATCAAGACAGCTAACCAGCAGCAGTGTGAGCAGGCAGAGCCAATGGTCACTGCCAAAGAGGCAGTACCCTGGGGCCTGAGTCACTGTGCCCTGCATGGTTCCCTCAGCACCTCCTGTGGGCCTGTCCCTTCCTTTCCTGCAGGAGTCTATGTCCTGATTCTGCGACTGCAAACAAGCTGACAGCTAACCTCTGTCCATCAGCTGAGGTCAGTCACTAACTGACTAGACAAAACGGTATCATTTTCAAAGCCAGCAGACCCTCCTTTCCTTACATTTCTCTTTGTAATTGGTGGGCTGATGTGCTCACACAATACTGTGGTAAGGAAATATTTTCAGCACAACATGATACTCAGAGTTTTATTTCCCCACCTGGCTGCAAACTGATCCCAGGCAGAGAATGTGGACTTAGGATTCATGCACCGCCAGCTCAAGTCAGGATGTATCTACCACGTGAAGAGTGTCTGGAGCCAAGTGGAGCCCCACTTGGCAATGAGGAGTATCCTCCTCCAGCTAGGAGTGGAAGAAGCCTCTGACACTCCAAGTA
>NW_008347470.1:0-870 GCF_000622305.1 Nannospalax galili | reverse complement strand
TTTCATAATTATGAATAATTATTTCTAAAGAGAAAACAGAAGAAATAAAAGGCAAAACATAGATAAGTGGAATACATTTTGGTTCATTTATAGAATCATCTAACAGGAGTGGTTAATGGTAAATTTAGCACTATAGCAATACATGTAGCATTATTTAGAATAATCAACATGAGACATTGCATACAAAATATAGAAATATCAATATCATTGTGTTCACAATAAATGTTTTACTTTCTTCTGTGCAGTTATAACAAAAATTTCTGAGAAAACAACCTCGAAGAGGAAGGATGTTTCTACCCCGAGTTTTCAGATGATTCAGTCCAAGGTTTCTTGGCCTCATGAACTTGGACAGATCGTCCTGGCATCAGAAACCCATGGAGGAGTTCATCCTCTGATGACTGAGAAGCAGAGAACAGAAGTACAGGAAGGATTCAGGACAGGAAAGAGCCTGGGAAGACAGGCCCCCACTCCATTCCTCGAACCAGGCCCATGCCTGTCGCTTTTCTTAAACTGTCAATTTTACCAAATCATGAATCCACCAAAGCATTATTCATTCATAGGTCAAAACTGTCATATTTAATTGTTTCTGGAAATAGGCTTACATTCAGATTCTACACAGCATCAGGGCTGGAGAGATGGAACAGTTGTTAGGAGCACTGACTGTCCTTGCAGAGGACCCAGGTTCCATTTCCAGAACACACACATGATGACTAACAACCATCTGTAACAGTTCCAGGGGATTGCCACTCTTTCTGGCCTCTGTGGGCACTGTATACATGAAGGCAAAATACTCATACACATAAAATAAAAATAAAAACATATAAAATATAGCTGAGCATGGTGGCACACTCCTTTAATCCCCGCACTTTG
>NW_008347469.1:0-1134 GCF_000622305.1 Nannospalax galili | reverse complement strand
ATTTTTCCTCCCCTTCCTTATCCACCTCCTCCACAGGAGGTACCCCCTCCAAAACCAGCACCCCTGGTATCAGATTCTTCACAGGCACAGTGGGGACCAGCTCAGGGGACTAGGAGTAGAAGGGCAGCAACACTGGAGGGTCCAGACTCTACTGTTCTATCCCTCAGAGTCACCGGCCCCGTGGATGAGGCTGGCAACCAGCCCCATCACTATTGGCCATTTGCCACTAGTGACCTTTACAACTGGAGAACCCAGAATGCTCCCTTTTCTGAAAACCCTAAAGAGCATATTAATTTATTAGAAACTGTCTATTTCACACACCAACCCACTTGGGGTGATTGTCATCAATTATTACAGGTCTTGTTTACCACAGAGGAAAGGGAACGTTTCCAAACAGAAGCCAGGAAGTTAATTCTGGGCAATACTGGTGACCCTACTACTGACCCAACACTGATTGATGTTACCTATCCACTGACCCTTCCTAATTGTGATTATAATACTGCAGAAGGTAAGGGGAGGCTTCTGGTTTACCGCCAGGCTCCATTGGCAGGTCTCAAAGTGGCTGCTCATAGGCCAACTAATTTGGCAAAGGTATATATTAGTCAGGAACAAAATGAAAGACCAGCTTCGTTCTTAGAGTGAATAATGATGCCTTTCACAGGTACCCTCCATTAGATCCAGAGGGCAAAGATAATTTAGTGACAGTGGCCACGGCTTTTGTTAACCAGTCAGCTCCGGATATAAAGAAAAAGCTCCAAAGAGTA
Source organism: Nannospalax galili (assembly GCF_000622305.1). Classification (NCBI taxonomy): domain Eukaryota; kingdom Metazoa; phylum Chordata; class Mammalia; order Rodentia; family Spalacidae; genus Nannospalax; species Nannospalax galili. Next base: position 370 of record NW_008347469.1, on the reverse strand, counting down.
GAGAGACTGGGTGAAAAGAGCTTAAGGGATTTAATAACTGTGGCCAAGAAAGTGTACAATAATAGGGATAGTGCAGAGAAAGAAAAAAAGATAAAGGCATAAAGAATGCAGAGCAAGGACCTGGCAAGGATCCCGCTGGTTGCCACTGCAGATCCAGAGGACCAGCAGAGGCATCTGTGACAGATAGCATTGGGGAAGGGAGTCTCTTGGAGTATGTGGATGACCTCCTTATGGTGGCAGACAGCCAAGAGGCTTTCATGGATGGCACAGAATGCCTGTTACAGATGTTGGGAAGCCTGGGCTATCAGGCCTCTGCTAGAAAGGCCCAACTATGCAAACAACAGGTCCAATACTTGGGCTATATACTCAA
>NW_008347468.1:0-568 GCF_000622305.1 Nannospalax galili | reverse complement strand
AGTCTAAGGAGAAAGTTTCCCCCTGGGCCACTCAGAGAACAGTTCATAAAATTGCTAGTATGAGACAGTATGAACACCGACCATAAGGTCGCCTGCGCGGGGTTAAAGGACCATTCCATGAGCAGGTGGATCGTGGCTTCAAAGGACATAGGGACCAAAACAAAGGTGACAGAGGCTCTAGCTACAGCCTTTAGAGAAGCCCTCACGGGCCTTGGGCTGCAGGATAGGCGCCCCAGGGCTGAGGACCGGGGATGTTTTGGGTGCGGCCAGCCCAGGCACCTAAAGAGAGACTGCCCTCAAGGGAAAGCCCCTCTCAAGGTGGAGGGGGACAAGCCCAGGGCCCCATGCCCACACTGCCACAAGGGGTTTCATTGGAAAAAGGATTGCCGGTCCAGGTATGATGTTGAGGGCAAACCTTTAAACTAGGTTTGGGGCAACTCCCAGCCCTATCACCAAAAGGGGGAGGGCACACAGGCCTTGGAAGGCCCACTGCCCACTGGACGGTCCCTATCATCCAGGGGCTCCACCCTAAGATAGACATCTTGATAGATGGGCAGAGGTTCTGGGG
>NW_008347467.1:0-969 GCF_000622305.1 Nannospalax galili | reverse complement strand
TTTTTTTTTAATTTAGTAGAATTATTCATAACTCTTTACAAAGTAAGACTATAGAGAAGAATATTTAAAGATACTTTCTACTTTGTAAATCATGGGCATTTTGTTTGCCAGTAATGACTAAGTAAGGAAGAAGAATATGGTTCATACTTAAAAGTTGCAGTCTTGGTTTCACACTTCTGTCACTGTAAGAACATGTTATTGCCTATCTCCTGACTTGGATCCATACCAGCCCTCAGGCATCTTTTTAATAGTGTTCTTGCTAAATAGATGAGACAATGATTTATTTGCTTTCTTACTCATTAAATCAAGCAATGATTGTTAGTAACTATTATACACTAAACACTGTTGTGGGTAATTGATACATGGTAATTAGTAAAACAAAGATCACTCCTGGCCTCATAGTCCATAGTTTCTTGGGAAGAGGGCAGGTCAATTTATAGACCAGCCAATAACCACACACTCAGATAGTGAGAAATAATGGTGTGGTGTTAATAACAAAATGCAACTTGGATGAAGATTGATTAGCAAAGGCTACTGAGATAGGTTTATCTTGAAAGACCCAAGAAGAGAGCAGTAAAGTTATATCAATGTAAGATTTATAGGACAAGAGGGAGTTAACTATAGGCTTCACATACTAAGATGAACAGGCTCAGAACCCAAAATCTAGCATTACTTTGGAAATTCAAAGTATAAATCGAAAAATGAAATACAGTGAAAGATAAAATTAGTCTGGAAAACTCTTAGATTACATGAAATCTTAGTTTGATAAAAAATTTTCTATAACATGTTGAATATATATTGAAATTATTTAGATACAACACTGCAATTCTCTAATTCATTAGGTTTTTTTGTTGTTGTTTTGGTTTGGTTTGGTTTTTGGTTTTGGCCGTTTAGTGACAGGGTCTCTCTGTAGCCCCCGCTGACCTGGAAGTCACTATGTAGACCAGGCTGGCTTTGAACTCACAGAGA
>NW_008347465.1:271-746 GCF_000622305.1 Nannospalax galili | reverse complement strand
GGGGAGAGAAGGTCACAGCGCACCTCACAGTGTGGGGTCTGGGAGCTGAGGTCATGCAGTGTGCCCTACCAGAAGAGAATTTCACTTTACACACACCCAGCACCATGCTGGTACATGGAACTATCCTGGAATGGAGCTATATGCCCTTCTCAGTACACAGTACCATGCTGGTCATCAGTACATCAAGCTATCAAGGAATGGAGCTATGCGCCCTTCTCACATACCCAGTAGTATGCTGGTCATCAGTACATCGAGCTATCCCAGAGTGCTTTGTGTGTGTACCTCCTTCACTCCTATGAGACTTAAGTCCTTTCTTTTCTGTAATGCTATCTGGGGAATACCAGACACCATAAAGCTTTCTTTGCCCCCTCCCCACCAATGGCCACCTTGAAGCACGCAGATGTTTGTGTGCGTGCATGCGTGCGTGCGTGCGTGCACTGCGTGTGTGTGTGTGTGTGTGTGTGTGTGTGTGTGT
>NW_008347465.1:0-194 GCF_000622305.1 Nannospalax galili | reverse complement strand
ATAATGGGGTTATTTAAGTGGGGAGAGTAGGGTGGAGGGGTGGAGGAAGGATAACTATCCCTAAGGACATTTGAGAAGGCCATATGGAAGCCAACTTTTTAAGCATCCTAGATTATATATTTGTCTGTCTGTCTGTCTATCTCATCTATTTATCTATCTATCATCTATCTATCTATCATCTATCTATCTGTCTA
>NW_008347464.1:0-364 GCF_000622305.1 Nannospalax galili | reverse complement strand
GTGCATACATACACATGCACACATTCATGGGCACACAGCCCCTCCATACACATATACAATATCTGACACATGGTGGCTGCCCAGTTAAGGTATGCTGTGTTGATTTTGAGATTGTTACAGAAACAAGGACTTCTTCAAGTTGGTACAAATTTGGTTTTTTAAAATTATAATTTTTTTGGCCTATTTGAGACAGGGTCTCCCTGTAGCCCCAGCTGTCCTGAAACTCACTATGTAGACCAGGCTGGCCTTGTACTCACAGAGATCTGCCTACCTCTGCCTCCCGGGTGCTGGGATTAAAGGCATGTACCACCATGCCCGGCTAAAAATTTTTAAAATATGAAATCTTATACTTCTCTTTAATTTA
>NW_008347463.1:0-666 GCF_000622305.1 Nannospalax galili | reverse complement strand
ATTTAATTAAGTCCTGTGGAAAACTCCAATTCTGAGGAGTGAGCCCTGGGTTTGGTCACACTCTCTCCATTGGCCACACACTTATACAGTAGCAATATCTGTCTTGCACTGATGGCTGTATGTTCTTGTGTTACCTGTTTTTCTTATTCTAACTACAGTGCACGCTGGGCTCTCTGTGTGCCCTGGAAGTGGCACGGAGGGCCTGGCCACGTCCCGCAGTCTTCTCCGGTGGGCCGCGCCCTGTGGCACTGCGGCTCGCATCTCCTGGATGCGGCGGTTGGCCGCGGTGGCGGGCGGGTCTCTGTCCACTGCTTTTTGGTGCTGAAAAGTCCCTCTGCTCCTGAGGTCTACTCAGCTGGTCCTGTCCTTATTTCACCCGTGTACTTTCCTCAGGATGCGAGGTCTACTGGCCACTGAACCATGCGGGAAGAGTACAAGGACAGCGAAAGCTAGAGTGTCCGCAAGTCGGTGACGGAGGAATGCATCCCCCGGAGAGGCTGGGTCGCCAGTAGTAAGACACAAGACTCAAGACTCGGCTTAGCCCATGTCACAGCTTTTATTAAGTGTAGCTTCAAGCGATCTAGCTCTCTGTGACCCAGCTCTCTGATATTGAGGGAAAGATTGGGATATTTATACCATGGGGGTAGTGGTAAAAGCTTTGGCTGA
>NW_008347462.1:0-900 GCF_000622305.1 Nannospalax galili | reverse complement strand
TTGTTGTCTTCAAAAAACTCATCTCACCTTCTCAACTCATCTCATTCTAACATAGGGGAAAGACTGGAAAAAATATTCCAACCAAATGACCCTAAGAAGAAAATTAACATCTGGCAAAATAGACTTCAAGTTAAAGCTCATCAGAAGAGACAAAGAAGGTTATCTCATTCTAATAAAAGGAACAATTGACCAAGAAGATATTACAACCATGAACATATATGCACCAAACTCTGGGCAACCAATTTCATAAAAACAGTACTCCAGGACTATAACACAGAGATTAACTGTTTTAACTCAGTAATGGAAGGTGACTTTAATGCCACACTATTTTCATTGGACAGATCAATTGGACAAAGAATAAACAGAGAGACATCTAAATTAAATTATACCATGTATCAAATGGACCTAACAGACATCTACTGAATATTACACCCAAGCACCAAAGAATACACTTTCCATTCAGCTGCCCATGGAAGTATCTCTAAAACGGATCACATGCTGAGGCACAAAGCAAACCCCAACAAAAACAAAAAATTGAAACAATTCCATACCTTCTATCAGACCACAGTGCAATAAAGCTTATAATCAACAGCAAAAGAAGCTCTAGTAACTACACAAACTCATAGAGATTAAACAACACACTCCTAAATCATGATGAAAGGGTCAAAAAAAATAAGAAAGAAATAAAATTAAGTACTCCTGAAACAAAATGAAATGAGAATATAATGAAAGAAAACCTCTGGGACACCCTAAAAGCACTCCTAAGGGGGACGTTTATAGCTCTAGGTACCTACATTAAAAAATCAGAATAGGTACATGTAAATGACTTGACTGTACAACTTCACACTCTGGAAATGCAAGAACTAATCAATGCCATAACTAGTAGACAAGAAGAAATAA
>NW_008347461.1:0-6574 GCF_000622305.1 Nannospalax galili | reverse complement strand
TTCCTCAATGATACCAATGTCAACTTAACTAAAAGTTGTTGGCTCTGTGTGGATCCCAGGCCCCTATGCTATGATGGCGTAGTGGTCCTGGGAAGTTACTCTCTGACCACCAACACCTCCGCCTGAAGGATGGGCCCTCTAAATGGGAGACGATCCCTCACCCTTGCCATGATCACTGGACGAGGGCTCTGCATTGTACCCCAAAGGGGGTCGATTCCCCCTTCATATCAGCATCTCTGTATCTCTGCCACCCAACTCCCCCTGAGTGAGTCTGTCACCTATGTGTCCCCACATAATTCCATGTGGTGAGTCTGTTCCTCTGGGCTCACCACCTGTCTCCATTCCACCATACTTAATCATACAGGAGATTTTTGCATCATGGTACAACTGGTCCCCCACCTCTATTATAGGTCTAATACAGAGATAGAAGTCCACTCCACCTCTCAGTTGAGGTACTGGAGGGCTGTAGGAACAACAGTGGTAGTGCTCTCCACCCTATTAGGATTTGGGGTCACTGCCACCACGGGACTGGGAACATCAGCCTTAATCACACAGGACCAAAACTACTGGGCTCTTCAAGTAGCTGTAGATTTAGGCCTATGGGCCTTAGAAAAGTCAGTTTAACATCTCGAAGAGTCCCTTTCCTCCTGGCTGAGGTAGCCTACAGAACCAGAGAGGCTTAGACCTACTCTTTCTGGAGAGAGGCAGTCTATGTTCTGCCCTAGGAGAACAATGCTGTTTTTATGTTAACCACTTGGGTATGATCAGACAGTCTCTAGCCAAGGTCCACAGATGCCTAAGAGAATGGGAGGATGCTAGACTCCAACAACAAAACTGGTATGAATCCTTATTCACATGGTCTCCATGGTTTACTACACTTATTACAGCACTGGTGGGGCCCCTGATATTCTTGATTGCCCTTACATGTGGCCCATGTCTCATAAATGCCCTCCTCAAGTTTATATGGACTCGGCTACAAACCATCCAACTGAAGGTCCTCCGTACCCAGTACAGTCCAGTGACCCAGGAAGGCCCTTTACCTCAGACTACTGTTTGCTAACTGCAAAACATCTAGATTCTGTACAATTGCTTGTTTGCTTGCTTGTTTGCTATGGTTTAAAGATTTAATCCATGTTACAACTCAAGGGGGGAATGAAGAGTCAGACCTCAAACTGCATTGAGGTTTTGATTAAGTTTCCACATTTTGTGAGCTGACTAGAATTTATGCAAGGGCTATGGGTTAGGCAAGCCCAGACATGTTAGGCTAGCTCAAATATGTTAAGACCTTATAAGAAATAAACAGGATCCTCTGGCTCTAAAGATTACAGCCAACACATTCCGACGCCCTGAAGACAGACCCTACCAATAAGAATTTTCCCTGTACTCAGGATAGGGGGCCCTCCAACCATTTTAAAGGATGCTTGGCGCACTAGGGTTTCTGTGGAATTCCCCAATAAAAGCCCCGGCCTGCTATTGTTCGGGCCGGACTCCATCTTTGGCTTGTGGAGTCCGTGCCCAGCCAGCCGCTAATTTGGTTACTTTATACTTTAAATTTCTGAATAAAATTTTTATGCATTTTTCTTCGTGTCTGTGGGAATTATTCCCGACTTTCAGACCCTAACAACAAATACTCCTGAACGTCAGTGTGACTTCCTTCAATGAACATTTACCAAATATCTACAGGATTAAAGGATACTTTTCTCAGTATACACATTTCATTTGATCAAGAATCTACTTGGGAAAAGAAGCGGGGTCATTCTGAGATTATGCCTGCAATGAAAAGACATAGTTTGTGTGTACAGGAAATAGAGAACTTTCCTAAAAATTAAGCCAGAAGGAAGAATTAAGGAACAGTGTTGACTGTGATCATTTCTTTTAGGTGTGTACTTTCTTCTCTCTTTCCCATCACTGAACTGTAAAATCCTAATGTTTTCTGATGCATGGAGTTCTGCCTCTGCTAATGACCACCTCGCAAACTCTCCCTGGGTCAGCAATTCTCAGTGTGCATACAACACTCCAAACTGGGCTTCAAGGAAACCACAGGTGATTTCCAAGTGATTCAGCAGCTGCTCAAGGTGGAGCAGCTCCAAGAGCACCCATCACAGACCAGCATCCCTCCGTCTTCTACCTGCTGTGCAAGGCTCCTTGAGACAAGTACATTCACCAAACTCCTGTGCATGTTTCCGGATTCTGCTGAGCTTGTTTTCCAAGGCAGTACCTTACAGGAGGAGAGTCATGTCCCTTGTTTCCTTTACATCTGTAGAAATTCTGGAGCTTTGTACAAATGTCTGCATTTTAGCCAAGCATGAAAGTGGGAAGGAAACTGCAATGGAAAAATTGATGGAAGGTGCTGGACTATTAATTACAGTTTGGTGGAGACAGGGTGGAAATGGAAGCTCAGACAGGAGTTCCAGAGCTAAAGCAAACAGGAAGGTTTTAATGAGAAATTCCCTGAGAGGAAATGACTCAAGGTTTGGAAAGAGGTTCTGTCCATGGAGAGGAGGGGAGCCAGTCCTGAGGGCCCTGTCTGGAGAGGTCAACTTTCTTTCTGGTGCCAGGGATGGAGGAGCCAGCTTCATTCACCTTCACTCAGGGTGTTGGGGAAGAAGGCTGTAAGGAGTGAGGGTGTGGTGGCAGCTGTCGCCGCAGGACTGAGGAACACCATGACTCTCAGTATGGGAGGCAAAGCTGAGGTCACTGAGAGAGTGCAGTCAAGTATCTGTTTAGAGAAAGGTTGGAAGATTCTAAAACTGTGCCTGTAGTAAGGAATGCATGGGGATTCTCCCTGTGCCTGGAACAGAGAACTTCTTCCAAAACACAACAAAATACCCTCAAAAATAAGGAAAAAAGAAAATCCCCACCAGATTAAAGGTTAAAGTTGTAATGTTTATTCTGATCCTGTTATGGACTGGCTGTGGACAGTCATGTGAATATGCACTTTCTGTTCAAGTATCAGGGCAGTTGACATTTTTATCTGGTTTCTATATTGATCTATATAAAATGCCACAAAATCATATTTATTAAAAAACTGAAGCATTGCATGATGTTGGAAGTACCCTGGAAAAATCTGGGATGAATGAACACTGCTTTGAAAGGAAGTGCATCTGAGAAGGGCTGAGGAACAAAACTTGCCTAATCAAGAGTTCATTAGTTTCTTCAGGAACCGTTATGTGGAGGAAAGGAAGGAAGGGAGGAGTTCCTGTCTGAAGAGTGGAGATGGAAAGGGAGAAGCCCAAGTCTTTCCGGTGGCTCAGGTGGGCACACATGGACCAGGGCCAGGGAACAAGTGTTGAATCTTCAATTTCCACATCATGTCTCAGGTGAATAGCAGCTGAACCCCAGACAACAGTATGTTCACCGGATTGCTGTGAGTTAATGTACGCATAGAACCTAGTCCAATGTCTGGCACAGGTGGAACATGCATATAGTCTCTTGTTTCCTTCCCTCTACCCCATCTCAGGTAAAGTTTGGAAAGATGTTAGTTTTTAAAAGGAGCCTAGTTACAGAAAACTTTGCAGCTTATCAAACACTGAGGATTGAGTGGGATGGGTGCACCCTCTCATCTGGCCCAGGTGAGTGGGCAAGGAGAGAACGCTGCTCTGTGGCGAATGTCAAGTTAATAACTTGTGTAGACTGTGTGTAAAAGTACAGATGACAGGAATGGAAAGGCTGATTATGTGATACCGAACTAAGCAGGAACAAGCTTGTGATCCTCATAAAATTTCAGGAAGGTATTATTGAAAACAAAAAAGGTGACATTAAAAGCCAAACATTGCTCAATTTAAAACATATGCCAGAGCACAATAAATTCATAACTGTACAAAAGAAAAAAAATTAAAATCCTTTCAGCTGAGAGTGGAGGCCCACACATGTTTTCTCAGCCTTAGGGAGAAAAGATTCATGAGGATCAAGAAGTTCAAGGTCATCCTCAGCTGTAAAGATAATTTGTGAACAGAAAGATGAAAGAAGGAATTAAGAATGGGTCTGATAGCATGTGCCTTTAACCCCTGTATCCAGGAAGCAAAAGCATGTAGATTCTGTGAATTTGAGATCAGCCTGGTCTCCATAGGGAGTTCTAGGCCAGAGGGGACTTCATAGTAAGACATTCTCCTAATCAAAACAAAATCAAGCCCAAGCCCGAAGCCCCCAAGTGCAGAAGCACCCAACTGCCAAATCGAACCACAAACGGAACTGAACCCAAATTAGGGTGAGATAGGAAGGGGAAGTCAGTGTCAAGGGAAAGGAGAGAATGGGGTAGAGACACAAGGAAACAAAGTGACAAAAGAAGGGAGGGAGGAAGGGGAGAAGGAAGGGAAGGAGGAGGTGAGAAAATGGCTGTAACTAGGCTAACTTTAGGGACAGGAGAGGATCCTAAGCAGGACTTTCAATAAAAGGGAAAGAAAACCTTGATGAACTCCACAGGTGTACACTCTGGCACTATGCAAAACGGAGTTTATGATGGATATCTGTGAAGCAAGCACCCAAGAAGGGGTCCCTCCTAGTTTGTTCACTGGTGCTTGGTGGGAAATCCTCTGAAGAAAGTTCTAAGAGACAAGCTTTTGCCATCAAGATCAGGAATGGGTGTATTTTAAAATCTGCAGGCCCTAAAGTCCTCTCACCTCCACTGGCTACTGCAAGAACCTCAGGAGTCAGTGTGGGACCAGGACACCGTGCTTTAGACTCAGAGTTGCTGACAGGGTGGACTTGTGCAAAATGTAGCTTCTCTGCAGAGGAAGTAGAGGGAAGATCCTGTGGGAATTTCAGCCTGGTGTCTGTACTGATGAAATTCCTCTGAATCTGCTCAGACATGTGAGCAGAGCAAGCAGTGTCACAAGTCCTTCCCTCTCAAAGCTGAAGGTGACTATGGGAAGAAGGAGGCTGACAGGAGCTGATGTGAGGGGTTCCCAGGATGCACCTCTTAGAAACCCTCTAGTCTCCTCCCTAAAGCAAAACTCTTCTGAGAACACTGTGCAGGGAGCTGACATCCAGGCCATGAAAACAGGGTCACCACCTGTCCTGTTGCCATGGCTTAAAGTCCCTACTGGGAGTGGGATGGGATGTGAGCTGGTTCCCAGGGAAGTGTCTCTCACACAGGACTTCTGCTACTCCCCAAAAGAACCGGTGTGAACCCTCGAGCATGGGTCAGTCAAGACTTCTCTTACTCTCTCAAAGTAACTCTGAAGACACTTGTGTGAGAGCTACCTCATAGAAAGTATGGGCCATGTTGGGAGGAACATCCGTGCCTAGCCAGCCTTTGAGCTATCCAGAATGAAGTGAGATCAGGCCTCTGTGACCTCATATAAGTGGCTGCTTCCATGGTAACAGCTGTGGCCTTGGCTAATATCCAGAGGGCTGACCTGGATTCAGAAGCAGGAGTAGCCAGGGAGCTTTGGGCTGCATTGTGTGCTGGGATGAACCTAAATTCTTGGGATGAAGGCCTGATCAGTTCTTCAGTATGAGGTACAGGCCTTGCAGGGGGTGGCTGAGGTAAAGAAAAGTTGGAAACATGGGATCAGAGGGACTTCAGCAGATTGACCAGCCATGCAAAGACACAGGGAAAGGCACACACGCCACTTGCCAGGGAGAGAGGCCTTGGGGTGAACCTGCCAAGCTCTGCCTGCTGAATGACTCCAGCTTTCATCCTGGCAGAGGAGGATGCTTCTGCTGTTCATGTCACCTTCTGTGATCATCTCTCTTAGCTCATGTAGGCCGAGGCAGCTAAGAAATCTTCATGGAGTCCTGGGTTCTTGGCAGCACAATCTTGTCAGTTTTGCTCATGGGCCCTCCCTCTTGTGATCACAGTCACAGATGCAATAGGAATCAGCATTCTGACAATCTCCCTCTCACCTGGTTTTTAGATTTATACTTGTGCTATGTATGTTTTTCTTTACTTACTGTGTGTGGTGTATCTGTGTTCTTGTCTGTGTGCACATATCTTTAGGTACATATGCATCTGTGTGAGTACATATAGAGGCCAGAAGTCAGTTCAGGTGTATTCTCCCTCTATCACCCACAACCTCATTTTTTTCAGTCACGGTGACTTGGGCCTCAGGCCAGTGCTAATGAAGCCATCCATAACTGCATCACCTCCTGCTTTGTGGGAACAGTGGCCTCTGCACAGTGTGGGAACTCATTCATTCATTAATTCAAAAGGAAGCTTGGCTGAGATAGAGTGTCCACAAAACCAGCTCTACACAAAATACTCAATGGAATACTTTGCTCAGCAGAAAAGATTAAACACTCTCAAGAGTGCATAGGAAATGAATTATCCAAGAAGAGTCAACCAAAAGAGTTCTAAGAAAACAATACAACACCAGCATAACAGAAATTAATAAACGTTGGTCAACAATAACCCTTAGTATTAATGGTCTCAACTCCCATGTAACAGGACAAAGACTAATTGATGAAATTAGAGAACAGGATTCATCTATTTGCTACCTCCAAGAAATGCACCAACACACCAACACACATCAACACCACCTAAGGGTAAAAGGATGGAAAAAATTCCAAGAAAATGGAAACTAAGAAACAAGCAGGTATAACTAGTCAAATATCTGAATAAATAGACTTCAAA
>NW_008347460.1:0-1910 GCF_000622305.1 Nannospalax galili | reverse complement strand
GGATTGGGGATTTTTACCTGCTGTTCTGGGATAAGACTCTACATTATCCCAAGATGTCACAGGGAGCACCGTGGCTGATAGAAAAATTGGATGTCTGGACTGTGTTTTTTACATTTTAATTATTTGTATATGTGTGTCTGTGTGTAGTGTTGTATATATGAGTGCAGTATTGACAGAGGCCAGAAGAAGGTGCCAGATCCCCTGGAACTGGAATTACAGGCAGTTAGTTGTAAGCCATCTGCCATATGGGCTGGGAACTGAGCCAGGGTCCTCTACAAGAGCAGCATGCATGCTTAAACACTGAGCCTTCTCCTTAGTTCTGATAATGTGTTTAATGCACTTTTCCATGCTGTTATATTTTAGGTATATGTATGGATCCATGAACACTGTATATTGGAGTTTTCTATCCCTTTTTGGTTGAATAAATATGGTATCATTTGTGTATTTCAGATATGTACATTTTTATTGGAAATCATGCTTTGACGTATCCATACATCTTCACCTAATTCATCATTAGAGATTAGTAAACTAAAGGGTACAGGCTGCCTGATTTTTAAATAAAACTTTATTGGAATTAGCTATGAATGAGCCTTGTTTTTTAGTTGTTCAAGGCCACTTATGTCCCAGACAAGCTGGCATGATGAACTCTACATGATCCTAGGCATGGTCCTATTACTGCTGATAATGTTTCTGTTTTCTTCTCTGCATCATTTAGTTTGTTCTTTGTACAGTATTCTAGGGTATGAATATAATGCAATTTATGACCTTCATTCAGTTTTCCTTTTACTGCTGTTATACTTAATTTAACCATCTCTGTGTTCTCTTCCCTAGAGCGCCTGATTTCCTTTCACAGGTTCTCTAGTTTGTTGCTTTTGATATAGAATGGGAAATTATATGTTAGGCTTATTGACAAGTCTAACACATGAAAGGGAAAATATCGAGAGGAAAACTTGGAAATTCTCCTGTTACATGTATCATATGGGTAGTACTTTAGGGCATGGATTACAACATGGGGATTCTTGTCTGTATCCTCATCCTTTAAACTTAGCTATATTCCTGATTTTTAGGATTCTGGGGATCACAGAATTCTTACTGCATTACATGCGATTCCATATGGCAGAGGGTATGGTATGTGTTCAACTAAGATGATATGAATTGTTCCTCAGCACATAACCCTTTCACTTGGCAAATTTTCAATTTAGTGTAGGAAAAAAATGCAGATATGACCTTCAAAGGACTCCTGAAGTACTCCTGAAGACAGCTGTCCAGCTAAAACAAAATGAATTCATCCTGAAATGAATTACAGATTGATAATTGAAACAGAAAAGGATGTCAAAGCAGAAAAGCTCTTCTTTTCACAACAGGCATGTGGACCAGATCTACCTGCTGGTAGGCATGCATAGGCAGGCATCCCATCTCTCACATCATGTTCTGAAAGGCAGCAACATTGTTCTGATTTCAGAATCTTGGACTTTCTTAATGGGTTCTCTGCAAGAATGTCACAAACTGCTCCATTAAATCAGTTTCAGGAGACTTAAGCAGGATTTTTTACTAAAGTGAATGTCTATCATTTGAGTAGAGGAGAAACAAAATGACACTGGCTAAGGAGGACTGACAGGGGTCAGTGACCACAGTTCTAGCCTGATGGGTTTGGGGATCCCGAGGTATAGGTGCAGAAGAAATAAGGACGCAGGGGATGCAGAGGTGTGTGAACCAATGCATGCTTTATTCTAAGAATCAACCTTATTTATAGTACAACAAGAGGAAAAGAAACTGTTCTTCTCAAGCCAAATTACCTCATCATGATATTTACAATACTTTTTCGATATTTGCAGTACCTTTGTGTTCCCTGGGCTCAGCCTTTTTTGGAATCGTACCTATCCTTCCATGCCTATTAAACATTCTGTTCT
>NW_008347459.1:0-342 GCF_000622305.1 Nannospalax galili | reverse complement strand
GTGCTGACTCTTCGGCCTTTTGTTGACAGCCCTGACCACACAAGCCTTTACTATAATAGTTGCAAAGACAAAGAACTATCTGAACAATGTCATCTTTGGGCCTTTTCTCCTTAATGACATCCAAGGCTCTGAAAACATTGTAAAAACTGGGCCCTGTCCAATCATAATCAGTATTCCCCACAATCCCTGCCAGGGGATGGAGCTTTGCCAGCTACCTGTGGTGGGGGACCAGGAAGATGCCCATAGATGCAGATAAAGATGCCACTCTGCCATAGGTAGGTGGTATAACCCAGTCTGGACTTTGGGGACAAGGAAGGGGAACAGAATGTATTGGTTGCAGAG
>NW_008347458.1:390-670 GCF_000622305.1 Nannospalax galili | reverse complement strand
TACAATATGACTTCACAATGTTCCTTTGTGTCACCACAATGCTTCGCAATGTTACATTATGATTTTGTAAAGTTCTATTGTGTCATCACAATGCTCCAGGATGTCATGACAATGTTCCAATGTGCCAACACTAACTCTCCAAGTGCCATTATATTTCTCCAATATATCATCACAATGTTACAATATGCCTTCACAATGTTCCCTTGTCACATCACAATCCTCAAATGTGACATCACAATCCTCGATGGTGCAATCACACTGCTGTTACAATATGACTTCA
>NW_008347458.1:0-341 GCF_000622305.1 Nannospalax galili | reverse complement strand
TCACAATGCTCCAAAGTGCCAACACTATCAACTCATGTGCCATTATATATTTCCAAAGTGACATCACAATGTTACAATATGACTTCACAGTGCTCCATTGTGACCTGACAATGCTCCAATATGCCAACACTGTTGCACCATGTGAAAGCACAATGCTTTATTGTGCCATCACAATGTTAAAATATGACTTTACAGTGTTCTATTATGATATGACAGTGCTCCAATGTGAGATATCAATTCTCCAAAGTGCCGAAACTATCACCCTGTGTACCCTTATATTGCTCCAATACACCATCACAATGTCACAGTAGGAATTCTAATGTTCCAATGTGCCATCACAA
>NW_008347457.1:340-443 GCF_000622305.1 Nannospalax galili | reverse complement strand
AGAACTCTGGGTACTGTCACTGTCTACAGAGAAGAAACACCAAGTCACACACAGAACCAGAGAGGATGAGGTGGAGGAGGAATTCTGGGATGCTTCCTCCCCG
>NW_008347457.1:0-182 GCF_000622305.1 Nannospalax galili | reverse complement strand
GGTCAGGAGGTGTAAGGACAGGAGGTGCAGGGACTGAACAACTGCCCTCCTTGAAGTCTGTCCTCACAGGGACCTTCCCCTCTGACCTCTGACCTCTAAGAATCAGGTCCCCATGTCCACAGTCCTCAGGATGATGACTCTGTCCCTCACTTTCCATGTGCTTTACAGAGCAGTGTCAGCAC
>NW_008347456.1:0-351 GCF_000622305.1 Nannospalax galili | reverse complement strand
TCAGGAAAGGGAAAGTAGTTTGGTTGTTTGGTCACTCAGGCATTGAATGAGTAGAAAGTGGTGGTTTTATGACAGGTACTGTACCAGATTCTAGAGTTGAGAGAGGCTTCTTCCAGTTACTTGGCAGAGAAAGAACATTTAGATACGAAGAGCAGATGTAGAGATCTTCACACTTTCCTTTCTAAAGCCATTTGTAGAAGATGTAAAAGAACAGATGGTTACAGGCAGAAAGAAAAATGAAGGGTGAATACAGCCTGGGGAGCTCTACAGAGCATCTGATTGAGGGTGGCTTGGGACAACGCCTGGTCTCAGGCCTGTGGCATATGAATGCAGAATGCTTGGAGAAGATTG
>NW_008347455.1:0-431 GCF_000622305.1 Nannospalax galili | reverse complement strand
CAGGAAGAGAAGAGAGGTGAATATTGGTGCTCAGCTCACTTCCTGTTATTTCCTCAGTCCAGAACCTCAACCCATGGGATGGTGTTACCCTCATTCAGGGTGGGTCTTCCCATCTTACCCTGCCCCCCACGAAGCTCCCTCAGAGATATGCTTAGAGGTCTGTTTCCATGGCGATTAGAAATCCCATCAGGCTGACAATCAACATTAATTATCACAACTGACTATCTTCAAATGTTTGTTGTTCTGTTGCAAGGTTTGGGGTCATGGCAACATGAAAAAACATCAGGACATGATGTTGACCTCAATGGCTCCCATATGACTACTGATTCGACATCTATATTTGAGAAAAGTAACCAAAGCGTAAGATATTTTACAGCCACAGAGAGCTGAGCACATATTAAGCACATCACACTAACTTAATGCAAATCATA
>NW_008347454.1:0-325 GCF_000622305.1 Nannospalax galili | reverse complement strand
TTTAAAAAGATGATACTTGGGCCTGGAAAGATGGCCCCGTGGTTAAGAACAATGGCTGCTTTTGCAGAGGACCCAGGTTTGGTTCCCAGTATCCATATGGTGACTAACAACCATCTATAACTCTAGCTCCAGGAGATCTGACACCCTCTTCTGGCCTCCTCTAGCATTGCCCAACATGGGTGCACTTATACACATACAGGCAAAACTCTCATACACATAAAATAAAAATAAATCGAGGAAAAATGTTTAAAAAAATTTTTTTAAATGAAGCTTAGAGGCTGGAGAGATGGCTCAGTGGTTAAGAGCACTGACTGCCCTTGCAGAG
>NW_008347453.1:0-543 GCF_000622305.1 Nannospalax galili | reverse complement strand
GAGAAACAAAAACAACCCCCTACCCCCACCAAAAAAACGATGTATGGTTTGTGTCATTTTAGATTCTTAGCACCAAATACTTAGATGTGAGCATATGTCCCAATATAACAGCAGGAGCCAGTGAAATAAAAAAAGAATCAGGGAGGTAAAAGAAAAGAAGGGGTATGAGAGAGAACAGTAGGATACAGGGATACCAAGGGGGAAATGGGTAAAATGGGTGTATTTACATAGGAGGGGAAGAAGGATGGTTATATAATCACCACGGGGTAAAGGGGAAGAAGGAACTCAAGAGACTATGGGGTCATAGGAGACAGGTATTATCAAGGGTTAAATGGGGAAAATATGGGTACTTTAACTGGGAATGCAGAGGGATGGTTAGGTATAGAGATAGATAAGAGATACAAATATTTCTTAGCTGGTGTGAAAACCCAGACGAAAATATGTTAGTTCAAAAGCCTACTGAAAAAGTAAAAATACAGTATCTCTGTATGTGTCCACATGTATAACTGAAGGCTAAATAAAAAGAAACACAGCACCAGACAG
>NW_008347452.1:0-236 GCF_000622305.1 Nannospalax galili | reverse complement strand
CCACCTGACGCTCCTGAGCTGTGGGATCAAAAGGGGTGTACATCCTATATCTCTTTATCAGGCACTCTAGAAACCCTGTGGGGGTTTCATTTTTTTCCTAGGTTATAGCACATACCTTTGCCAAATTGGTTGGGTGCCTTCTGGCCCCTTTGAGATCCGCTAACAGAGTCTGGTGATAAAGACATAGATGCTCCCTACCTGCCACGGTTTCAGGGTCCCAGTTGGGTCTGGTCAGA
>NW_008347451.1:0-798 GCF_000622305.1 Nannospalax galili | reverse complement strand
CACCCCACTTTTAAGAGTTGAACACCATAGACTTTTATTTCCAGCAGTTTGGAGAATGAGCACAATCCTTTGGGCCAGCCAGATCCAAGAAGATGACTAAGTCCCATCATTTGTTGACTGTGCTGCCTTAGGCAAGTTACTGTAAAACAGGGAAGAAGATAAATATCTTGGAGGGCTCTGGTGAGGATTAACAGAGAACTTTAAAGTTGGGTCATGAGGCTTGTTAGACATGCTTAGGAAGTGCTACTTCACCATTTATAGGACCCATCATTAATCTGAAATCACAATACAATAAGGACATTACAGTTTACAGATTACACATTACTTGATATATGGACTTTGTCAGTGAAATAGGAATATATCGTTAGTTTTAAAATTCTTTTACTAACTTAAGTAGGACACCAAAAATAGGGGCAACCACAGAATAGTAGATGAATTGTACACTGCCAAAATTAAAGATTTTGTATGTTTAAGAACCTTCATGCCGGGCATGGTGGCACATACCTTTGGTCCCAGCACTCAGGAGGCAGAGGCAGGTGGATCTCAGTGAGTTTAAGGTCAGTATGGTCTGTGTAGCAAATTCCAGGTCAGCTGGGGCTACAGGGAGACCCTCTCTCAAAAATACCAAAAAAAGGGGGGGGGCTGAAGAGGCTCAGCGGTTAAGAACACTGACTGCTCTTGCAGAGGACCCAGGTTTGATTCCTGGCACCCATATGGCAGCTACGAACCATCTTTAACTCCAGTTCTGGGGAATCTGAAGCCCTCTTCTGACCTCTGTGGCATTGCACAACACGGGTG
>NW_008347450.1:0-420 GCF_000622305.1 Nannospalax galili | reverse complement strand
TTCCCACAATAGAACATCACAATGCTCCAATGTGTGAACACTATGCTCCAACGTGACATCACAGTGCTCTAATCTTGTCATTAAAATGATCCATTGTGTTGTCACCATGCTCAATATGCAAGCACAACGCTCAGTGTCCTCTCAATCCCTGATGTGACATCATAATGCTCGAATGTGTCATCACAATGCTCCAATGTTCCAACACTATGGCCACATGTGCCATTATATGGCTTCAATGTGCCTTCACAATGTTACAGTATGACTTCACCATGTTATATTTGGCAATCACAATGCTCATTTTGCAATCACAATGTGCCATTGTATCTTTCCTATGGTCCACTGTGTCATAACCATGCTCAATATACAAAGACGGTGCTCAATGTCCCCTCACAATCATCCAATGTGACATCACAATGCTCC
>NW_008347449.1:0-239 GCF_000622305.1 Nannospalax galili | reverse complement strand
GCTTTACAAGTTGCAACGTACCAGCCCAGACTGGAGCAGTTCAGTCCAACGTTAGCAGGGTCCCCGAAAGAGTGGACAAGGATTCGGCGAATGACAGACAAAAACACGGCTGTTTGGTGAAGGTCTGAGTGTATTTTTGCAGATGCAGGGCTCAAATTCAGTACTGCAAAGTTACATGACTACATCAATAACCATTTTCTAAGAGTTTTGATTTCAGAAACAAAAGCGAAACACAGGCC
>NW_008347448.1:0-345 GCF_000622305.1 Nannospalax galili | reverse complement strand
ACGAATTGTATACAAAAGAGTATTGCCATCAGTTTCAATCTCTTCCTTTTTAAAAAATATGTGTCACTTGTGTATGTAAGTGCTTTCTTTCTGTTCGAATACAAGTAGTTCTAAGAATGAGTTTATAACAGTGAAAACGAATGAACAGAAGCATTTTGTGTTAAAACCAGTTTCCTGCGAATTGTATGGAAAAGAGTATTGCCATCAGTCTAAGCCTCTTTCCTTTAGATAAATATGTGTTGCTTGTGTATCTAAGTGTTTATTTCCTGTAGAAAGAACAGTAGTTCTTACAACGTGTTTCCTACAGTGAAAACCAATGAACAGCAGCATTTTCTGTTAAGACCC
>NW_008347447.1:0-287 GCF_000622305.1 Nannospalax galili | reverse complement strand
CTCCATTTACCAGATTTCTTTTTTATGACAAAGATAGGAGAATTCCATGGTTAATTAGAGGGCACGATATGTCCTGTGTTGAGTTGTTCCTGCACTAGCTTCTCAATGGCAGTAATTTTTTCTTTTGAAAGAGGCCACTGAGACACCCATACAGGGTCGTCTGATTTCCATACAATAGGATCTGCATGAGGTGCAGGCTGCTCAGCGACCTCAACTAATAATGCTGTGGAATATCTAAGTTTGATGGTGGGTGAACAGCCTCAACGTGATTGATGGAACTGGAAAGG
>NW_008347446.1:0-256 GCF_000622305.1 Nannospalax galili | reverse complement strand
CTGGGGCCCCAAGACTAGGAATGGCGCAGGGCTCAAACAAGGAGTATAGAATGGCGAGGCGGGGGGATGGAAGCGTGAATGTGACTTAGGGAGTCCCGGCGCAGAGAGCTGCGCTATAGACTTACCCCAAGAGGTCTGAGGATAGTAGTGCAGGCTAGGAGAGCTAGCCGGTGGTGTAGGCCCAGGGAAGCAGAGAGAGGTGAGAGCGGGGTCAGGACCAGAAGCAGTGCTCCTGGAGCCCAAGAAAGGGACTGAG
>NW_008347445.1:0-251 GCF_000622305.1 Nannospalax galili | reverse complement strand
TAAATCGGTTTTATCTGGACCAACTGTATGGCCTTAAACACCCAAAAGTAAGTATAACCAATGATTAAAAGGGCCAACATACTTTCATAAGCATCCATATGTATAGCTAAAGGCTACATAATAAGCAACAATGCCAGACAAGCGATACCTTCTTTTGAGTTGATGGCCAGGGTGCCCAAAGGGACTCCCAGATAGTAATACAGCATAGAACTGGGAAAATGAACAGCAGACCCCAATCTTATCCAACGGAA
>NW_008347444.1:332-841 GCF_000622305.1 Nannospalax galili | reverse complement strand
AATTTTAAAAGTCAATTCCATTTATATAATCATCAACAAGATAGAGTGCACAGAGAAGACATAATATGACTTTTGTGGTATCTCTGCAGAAAATGCGTATCCTTAATCTAATTATGAAGAAGCATCAGGCAAATTCATATTTATAGGCAATCTAGAAAACAATTAGCCATATTACTTGATAATGTCAAGACTAATAAATCAAAATTCTGAGGAGCTATTACAGGTTAGAGAAGATCAAATTCCTATGAGAACAAAATGTGGTGCGTGGTCATGAACTGAATCCTGGGCCAAGAAACATTAGCTATGCAGGACGTTACTTGGATAATTAACTAAACTTGAAAGTAGAGTGTAAATTACATGATAGAAGTGTATCAGTGTTATATTTCCTGATTTTGCTTATTATGCCATATTAATTCAAGCTAATAACCTTTTCTTAGAAACTACACACTAAATAAATTGAAGGACACAATTTAATCTCTCTAATTTACAGTCAAATCTATAACTTAAGT
>NW_008347444.1:0-214 GCF_000622305.1 Nannospalax galili | reverse complement strand
AGAACAAGATCAAATCAGCCAAAATATGAAAAGTAGATGAATCTGGATAAAGGTATGTGGTACAATAACATTTTAATTTTTATTTTACATTTTTATTAAACTAACATCTAAATGAAATAGCTAACAAACTATACACGGTTAATACACTGGATAAAATTGTTCATACTACAATTTTCCTTCCTGGGATGCTAAAGGACTAATATGAACACAACTG
>NW_008347443.1:0-337 GCF_000622305.1 Nannospalax galili | reverse complement strand
CACACACACACTCCACACACACATACACATACACATACATACACATACATACACATACATACACACACTCCACACATACACACACCACACACATACACACACTCCACACACACACAACCACACACACACTCACATACACATACACACATACACACTCCACACACACACTCCACACATACACACACATACACATACACACATACACACACCACACACACACACACCACACACACACACACACAACCACACACACATACACACACTCCACACATACACACAACCACATACACATACACATATACATACATACACATACATACACACACATACACATACA
>NW_008347442.1:0-954 GCF_000622305.1 Nannospalax galili | reverse complement strand
GAAAGTGATCTTTAGGAAAAGTCTGAAAATTTTCTCAAATGTTCTTTTTTTTAAAAAAATTATTTTTATTTAGTGTGGATGCGTGTATTGCATGCTTCTGTGTAAGTGCACCTGTATCACCCAATGTCTAAGAAGTTCAGAAGAAGGCATCAGATCCCCTGGAACTGGACTTACGGATGGTTGTTAGTTGCCATGTGGATTCTGGGAATTGAATCTGGGTCCTCGGTGAGAACAGTTTGTGCTCCTAACTGCTGAGGAATCTCTCCAGCTCCAATGTTCTTCCTTTTTTTTTTTTAAATTACAAGGAAGAGAGGGGCATGCAGGCCAGTGTGTGTGTGTGTACATGTGTGTGTGTGTATGTATGTGTGTGTGTGTGTGTAGTGTAGAACAGAGGGCAACTTGCAGAGTCCATTCTTTCCTTCCACCATGTGAGAACTGAGATTGAACTCAGGTTGTCAGGCTCGGCAGTAAGTGTCTTTACCTAGTGAGTTACCTCATCACTCCTAGATACTCTTTTTTTTTTTTTTTTTTTTTATTAAACTTTTACAAAACCTTTATTGAGAATTTCATACATGTACATAAGGTGTTTTGATCAAATCCATGCCCACTCCCTCCCTTCCAACACTTCCCATATAGCCCCACCACTTTTTTCTTTTTATTTTTTTCTTCTTTCATTTGTTTTTCTTAATATTGTATTTGTTGTTTTTATTTTATATGTATGAGTGTATTGCCTGCATGTATGTGAGTGCACCCATGTCATACAATGCTGCAGAGGTCAGAAGAGAGCTTTGGATTCCCCTGAAACTGGAGTTAAGGACAGTTCGAAGCGCCATGTGGGTGCTGGGAATTGAACCTGGGTCCTCGGTGAGAACAGTCTGTGCACCTAACCACTAAGCCATCTCCCCAGCTCCATAATTTTTTTATTTTTATGGGGCTTTTGGGTACTCTAACATT
>NW_008347441.1:0-672 GCF_000622305.1 Nannospalax galili | reverse complement strand
GTGGTAACACATGGAGTATGGTGATGCCAAAATGGAGCATTGTAATGAGATATTGGTTAATTGTGATGGTACACCAAAGATTATGATGGCAAAGTGGAACATTTTAAGACATAATGGAGCATTGTCATGGAATAATGGGGAATTTTGATGGCACTTTGGGGCATTTTGAGAGCATTTGAGCATTATGATGACACATTGGAGGAGAGTGATGGCACCTTGAGCATTGTAATAACATACTGGGGCACTGTGATGGCACATTGAGCACTGTGATATCACATTGGAGCATTGTGATGACACATTGGAGTATTTTGTTGTCACATTGGAGCATTGTGATGCCACTTTGGGGCATTCTGAAGGAACATGGAGCATAGTGATGACTCATTTCTCCATTGTTATGGCACCCTGAGGAGTGCGATGTCAAAATGCAGCATTTTTAAGACATATTGGAGCATTGTGATTGTAAACTGAACATTGTTATGACATATTGGACCATTGTGATGGCACCTGAGCACTGTGCTGTCACTTTGGGAAATTGTGATGACACATTGGAGAATGGTGATATCACACTGCAGCATACCTTTAACACATTGGAGCATTGGGATGGCACAATGGAGCACTGTGAAGAGGTCATAGTGTTTTCACATTGAAGGATTTTCATGTCACATTGGAGGA
>NW_008347440.1:0-286 GCF_000622305.1 Nannospalax galili | reverse complement strand
AGAGTAAATTCCATAGTAACACCACAATTCTATATAGCAAGTTATAAATCAGTTAAGAGGTTACACTTGTATGATTACAAAGTAATGTAAAAGTTTTTTAGGCAATTACATGAGAAATGAGGGAGTCTCTCAAGCGGTAAGTGCCCGAGTTAGAACAACATGTTTGTGTGAGGCTTTCAAGTATAGTCATCTGGTTAATCTCAAACCAGATCAGCCTTGATGTCTGGAAAACAGTTTTGCCAGGAAACAGGTCTTGCTATATTCTGGGGTGGGGGCCTACGGCTCT
>NW_008347439.1:0-1029 GCF_000622305.1 Nannospalax galili | reverse complement strand
GTGGGCTATCCGGGCATGGAGAAACTACTACTTTACACAGCAGGGGTCCCCTAAGGGCCCTAAGGGCCCTAAGGGCCAACCCATCTTATCTCGGGAGAATCCAAAGTCTGATAATTGGCCATGACCTGTTTCCATGGTGATTTTAGCAAATGGCAGTAATTTGTCAGCAAAGAAATCTTAAAAACAGTGAGCAAGTATCAAAATAATACACAGTATTATCAAGGAATAGGAGCCATGCAGAACAAGGGATTGCTAAGCCAATAGATTGCAAACTTTTTGAGAGTGTTAACATTGGTTTCAACAACATTTGATTCATTTACAAAGGAACAGCATCTTTTCCCAATATCATATATACCCTTCCCATGTCCAGTAGTTATTAAGTCCAGTGTTCTTTTGTTGTGAAGAAACATTCTGGTTAGAGAGTTCATTTGCTGTTGGAGAAGCTCCAGGCTATCAGTCACGAATGTCACTGCTTGGTTCAGCTTGTCTCAGCCAAAGCAGGATCAGGTACAGCTTGTCACCATAGCAACGTCTCCAGCATCCAGTGCAAGTTCGGTCTCTGCCAGCAGGGCGAAGAAGATCTTTCTCTGCTGGTAGCTGTGTAGGAGAAAGGGCTTCTTATACCTGGAAGTACTAGTTCACAAAAAGGTGGGCAAAGAGAGATTAACACAGCGATGTATGCTGTAATGGGGAGGCTTGCTGCTGAAAATGTAACTGAATAGTTAGTTCGTTGTTTGAATTCACTTAGATGAAAGACAGTGAAATCTTTTTTGTTGGCATTTCCTGGGTAGAGAAGTGTGGTAACTGGTACTGCTGTCAGTAGAAATCTTTTGCTGGATGCACAGAAGAAAGCAATTAGACATTGGGGTAGGTGGTGAAGGGAAGAAGGTTAAACTTGTTCTAGGACACAGTTGATTTTATCTGGTCCTCTGTCTTTTCTGTAGAATAATCTGCAGGTGCAAGCTGTTGAGAGATATAAAAGTTAGCTGTGGGGTACCTAGAAAATACACCTGAGTGAAATTTTGTTAT
>NW_008347438.1:0-236 GCF_000622305.1 Nannospalax galili | reverse complement strand
AACGTTCCCAACTCAAGGCAACTAACAACCCACCGGTCAGGAGGGAAACATGAGAGTGGAAACGGGGTCCTAAGGCTCGAACTTTCCCACCGGATTAGGCTGGCAAGTGCTAACTGGTTTAGGAACCCTTGCCAGTCTCGAGAAATCCTGGACCAATCACCTCTGACCTTTACAATGTACCCTGCACAGATCACTGCACTGTGCTGACAGACCCACCAGGCTGGGGATTTCTCTTC
>NW_008347437.1:0-572 GCF_000622305.1 Nannospalax galili | reverse complement strand
ACAGCAAGAAGACACAATCCTTGTAAAGAAAATCCTACACCCTGCATATAAAGTAGAAATTACAGAAACATCAGGGCATCATTATTCTAACAATACTTTTATAGTGATTTCTTCTATCATCATTTACATACTAAATGTTTACCTAGAAGGAACACACTGGCTGACTTATGCACACAACAATAAGAAGATTTGAGAACAGGGCTCCTCACCAAAGAGTAACGAAAACATGATCCAATGTTGGCTGAACAATGTTGATGCTGCGTACACAAATGCTTTCAAAATCAGACAACTACATGTGTGTAACATTTGATAAAGAGAGCTCTTTTCTGAGGGTGAAATAACCAGTAAAGGAGGTATTGCTATGATTGAGCCAACAGAGCGAAAGACGTCTGCCTCAGAATCTTCACTTCGAAACTCAGCGTTTAGCAAAGAAATGAGAAAAGTTTCTTTCTCAAAAGAAAGGAAGAAAACTAACAGTGATGAAAGGAGATATTCTGCTTTAAATGTCATATTTCATGTGTTTCATTCTGTAAACTACCAGAAGAAAACTTATTCCTAACAAATTAAAATCA
>NW_008347436.1:1795-2493 GCF_000622305.1 Nannospalax galili | reverse complement strand
AATATAATACATATAATATGATATCATACACCATAACATATTATATAATATATAATACAATGTTATAATAAATTTTGTGATCTTCCTTATAGATTATTGAAAGAGATTAAGGAGACAATTAATAAATATGGAACATCTGATCCTGTTGTTACCTTGGTGGGTAATTTAGCAAGTTAATGGATGACACCGTCAGATTGGAGTCAAGTTGCATGATCTTGCGTGGATGGAGGACAATTTTTATTATGGAAAGTAGAATAAGAAGAACAGGTCAAAAAGGAATTAGGATACAGTAAATTTAAGGATGAGGCTGGAGAAATAGATGTGCTTATGATGTTAGGAGTAGGAAAATGGATAGACCCTATAGGACTAATAAAGATTCCCCAAAAAGCATTATTGCTGGTGTCCTCACTGGGTATTGAAGCTTGGAAGCACTTTCCTTCTCCTGGCTCTTTGCCAATGGGTATGAAAAATGTGAAACAAGGAGGGGAAGAACATTATGAGACTTTTGTAGCTTGGTTGACTAATGCAGTAACTAAGGTGATTCCCCAAGAAGAGGCCGCAGGATTAACTATTAAACAACTGACCTTTGGAAACACTAACACAACTTGTAAGGCATTACTCAGACCTGTGAGAAGACAGGGAACTCTTACGGATTTCTTAAAAGCATGTGCAGATTTTTCTCCTTCCTATGCACAAGG
>NW_008347436.1:0-466 GCF_000622305.1 Nannospalax galili | reverse complement strand
CGGGAAGGTCTGCATGGTTGTTCGTTTATCTCTCATAATTCTGATGGTTCTTTTTATGGATATTGTTCTTACTGTATTTTGTAAAATTGCTTAACTAGATCAAAAAGTAAGGAAGCTTTTATTACATTACACCACCCCTCCTAAGATATGCTTCCTGTTACTCTCTCTGAACCATGGTATGCAGATCCATGTGTTCATCATTTTCAAGATGCTACTACTGCCCTCCAACGATCAAAATGTTTTGTTGCTGCTCTAATTCTTGGAATAACTGCTTTAATTTGTGTATTAGCTAGCTTTGCCTTGTCTACCACAACCTTTTACAAGAAATTCATACAGAATATCATGTTAATCAACTTTCCAAAAATGTCTCTGTAGCATTGATGATTAAGAAACATATTGATCAGGGAATTCAGGAAAGGTTAAATACTCTACAAGAGGCAGTGTTATTTATGGGTAATCAATGAAA
>NW_008347435.1:0-550 GCF_000622305.1 Nannospalax galili | reverse complement strand
TGTGATAAAATTAACTATACTTACTATTCCTAATATAAGGTAAGTGTGTATGTGGATGTGTAAGAAACATAAATACATTTATATACTTATTTATTTTATGTGTGTATGTTTGTATAAGTGCATATGAACGTGGATAGGGGTCAAAGTTTGATGTTAGTGTCTTCCTCAGTCTCTTTTCATGTTATTTTTTGAGTCACGGTCTCTCACTGAACCTGGAGCTCACTGATTAGCTAGACTGGCTGGCCAGGCTGCTCCAAGGATCCTTCTCTCTGCCTTCCCAAAACTGGGATTACAGGTTCCTGGCACTATGCTCAGCTTTAAATGTGGGAGCAAGTTATCTGAACCTGAGCCACATGCTTGTGTGTCAAGTATTGTACTGACTAAGCCATTACCCCAGCCCCAATATAGATCTTTTAGGATGACTTTTAACTGCTATTGACTCTTTAAAAACAGATTTTTCAGCTGGGCATGGTGGTGTATGCCTTTAATCCCAGCACTGGGGAGGCAGATGCAGGCTGATCTCTGTGAGTTCAAGGCCAGCCTGGTCTAC
>NW_008347434.1:0-234 GCF_000622305.1 Nannospalax galili | reverse complement strand
TCATGATTGGAGAACTGAGGCCGTTACCATTCGGAGTTATGATTGATAGGCATGTATTAATTCCTGTCAATGTTGTTTATTATTTCCCTCACCCACATTTGCTTCTTTCCGGCTTTAGGGAAATTTCTTCTTTCCTGTGTGCAATTTATTCTTTCTTTTCTTCTTTTCTTTCTCTCTTTTCTATTTCTTTCTCTCCATCCTTTCCCCTTCCCTCTTCTCTATCTCTCTCCTTCC